>NC_045696.1:93697661-94007854 GCF_009834535.1 Camelus ferus
GTATTTATGAAACACAAATATTAGTTTTTTTAATAGGCCAAATCCCATTAAAACTAAACTCTATAAAGTAATATTTCAGGCTTCATTCTGACAATCCTCTAAGAAGATTCCAAGAATTCCAGTATAAAGACAGAATTGGTAGAAATCCTGTCAAGTATTTTAAAATTTTTACTCTAGGACATGAGAACAACATAGGCTCTTTCCTTTCACTTGAAGCAAGTAAATCCTTGAGTTCTGTATGTTTAAGTTGTGTTTCGTGATCATTATTATCTTCAAACTGTTCTTTAAAGTGTTTATTAGAAGGACTTCCAATCAATGATAGTGGTGAAAATGTATTTCTACTCAGCTCTCCTCTACAAAACCAACTACTCCTTCCTCAAGAAAGGGGAATGAAAAAATAGGGAATGAAACTCCATCTTTAATGAAGTTGTCCAGTGCAGGGAATTTTGTACTGGAGGTAGTGGGAGGGTGACAAGAGCAAACACACGTCTGTTGTTAAATCAATTAAACAAAGAGGCATTAGATAGAAGCGGCTCTAATGCCATGGTGGTCTACATAAGCAAACCAAGATCTAAGCCTGTAAGTGCCTCAAGGTTGCAAAATTGATACCTAAGGACAACCAATCTCAAGCAGTCAACTAGGCTTTAAGCTATAGCCTATCAATAATTTCCTTTCTTTGCTTCTGCACTTTCTCTGTATGAATAGTTCCCCCTGCTCCTGCTAATGAAGCACTCCTCACTACTTCTGGTTTGGCACTGCCAAATTCAGATAATTTTCACTCGATTCAATCCTCAGTGCCTCTGTTAAAAGGAAAAAAAGAAAGAAATTATTTTACTCAAATTCAAAAATTTTAATATGCCTCAGTTTATCTTTTAACACTGTGGTCCATAGCAGAGTTATATGAAAGCCTTAAGTGTTGTATCTTCAAACAGAGGATGTATCTTCTTTTTATGTACCCATGGAGTTTTTGTGAAAATGAACCAAACATTATACCACTAAGAAAACTTAAATTCACTCCAAAATTTAAAAATAATATTGGTCATTTTCCCTCATCCAATATTATAAACCTAGAAAGTATGTTAAAAAATATTTTTAAAATTCTCCCACCTGGAAATTAAAATGAAAACTCTAGGTGAAAAACAGTCCAAATTGCATATAATTTAGAAAATAATGATAATGAAAGTAATATGAACCCCTGTGTTCACCTTCAACTTCCTCTCCTGTGTTGCTCATTACATTACATGCAAATCTGCTGTCTGTTTTATGAGGAGGCATCTAAGAACACTTTAGTGTTCCCCGTAGCCAGGGAAAACGCCAAGGAAATGATCAAAACCCAAAACAGGAAGTTACTCATTTTCAAGAAGCAGACAAATCCTATGAGTGCCGTAATAGGATTTGTCATTGAAATTAGAATAAGATTCTAATTTGATGGTCATTCAGTGATATAAGCACATCCACATAGTTGGAAATGGAGGAGCAACATTCATCTGAGCCCAAAAGAGGAGGTGCTACTTTACTCCAGAACTATTGTCCCACAGACAACAATATATTCACAGATGGAAAATATCATCTTGTTCTAGCACATACAGTCTAATACTTCTGTTCTCACTCCAGTTTAGAACCTAAGAGATTTACCTATAATGGAGTATAGATAATAATAATATATATTATACATTATATTTTAATAATACAAAGCCTTGGGGGAAGGTATAGCTCAAGCAGTAGAGCACAGCTTAGCATGCACGAGGTCATGGGTTCAATCCCCAGTATCTCCTCTAAATATAAATAAACCTAATTACCTCCCCCTGCCAAAAAGAAATTAAAAAAAAAAAAAAGGAAGTGCCCAGAGGAGCCTGGAGCCTGAGGTAAAAGAAAAAAAATCAAAAATACTGATGTTGGCTCATTAAAAATTTTATATCTTGATGTTCGCTCATAAAAATAAACAATAATAATAATAATAATAATATGTAACCTATACTCTGTTATAGCTAAATTATATATATATATCCTTAAGCATTCACATTGCTAAAACAAGAATAAAGGGAATTAACTAATTATGCAACCCAAAAAGTTAAAAAATACAAATAAATTTTTTAATTGAATGAGTTAAAAAGAAGAAAAACAGTGAATTGGTAAACAAATCCAGAAGCTGGTACTTTGAATAAAGCAATAAAATAGATTGCTTAATGCAATCAAATTAAAATAGAAAAATGCCAAAACACGAATATTCAAAATGGAACTTAGATTAAGAGAAGTAGCCAAGATAAAGGAAAGTTGTAGGAATTATTAGAGAATGATTTGCTCAACTCCATGCCAATATATTTGGAAACCCAGATAAAATATTTTTTCTTTTTTTTTCCCTTTATTTCTATACCCCATTCCCATTTCCCTTACCCCTTAGGGATCCAACCTATTGCTTTAATATTTACACTTTTATTTGTATATGTTCTTACAAAATGTGAGGCAATGATTTACATGCATTTATTTCTAACATATGTAAGTAATATTTTACCATATATTTCCCTTTTGTTTCTTAATTTTTTCATACCAAAGTTCCTAAGATCTATCCATACTGCTCTGTGTACAAACTCACCAGTACCTATCACTGCTGCACATGTGCATCCACCATATTCTACATATCTTCTCTTCTAGTTTGGGGCACTCAGGTTATCTCCAACTTAGCACTCGAACAGCTAAGACTATAATGAACACACTGTTATATGTCCACATATGACTAGTTGTGAACACTTCATACAATTACCAGATTATGGGTATGAATTTCCTTAATCTACTGAGGAGTGTTTTTCCAGAATGTTTGCACCATTGTATACTTTCACCAGCAATGCAGAAATGTTTTTGTATTTCCATATCTCTGCTAAACTTTGGCATCATTCAACTTTCTTATTTTTGTCACTTCAATAGGGGTGAAATATCAGTTTTAAATTTCTTTTTTTTTTTTTTTGCAATTCTTTGTATTTTTAGGATTTCCTTTTTGATAAACTGCCTGTTCATATCTCTTACCCAGTTTTCCACTGAGATGGTTGTCCTCTGACTGTTGAATTAGAGCTATTCCTTTTCTCTTTGTTTTTTAAATTTTATTTTATTGTAGTAAAAAACACTTAACATGAAATTTATCCCCTTAACAAATGTTTAAGTGTGTAATGCAGTATTGTTAGCGATTTTGAAGCGATGTTAGCACTCCCATGTTCACTGAAGCACTATTCACAATAGCCAATATGTAGAAACAAACTAAATGTTTATTGGAAGAGAAACAGATAAAGAAAATATGATACACATATATATACACATACACACGCACACACACATATATATACACAATGGAATGTTATTCAGCCTTAAAAAAGAAATCTACAATATGTGACAATTTAGATGAAACTTTATGTTAAGTGAAATACATCAGTTACAGTTAAAGCTATTTCTTTTAATAGATATTAAGCTTCTACTGTTTTTCTTTAGTTTTAGTAATTTCAAAAATATTCTTTCCTTTTGTTATCTCTCCACAAACTTTGTCCATGATATTTGGGGTTTTTTTTAGCAGAAATTCTTAATTTTGATGTAAAAAAGCTTCATCAATATTTTTACATTATAATTTGTATGTTTTCAGTTTTAATTAATAAGACCTTCACTGCCCTGGATTACAAAGAAGTTAATAGTTTGTCTTTTATATTTAGATCTTTGACCCATCTAAAATTACCTTTACATATGGTACAATGTCAGAATCCATTTTTATTTTTCTCCATAAAATAAGCCATCACCTATTCTACAGCTCGTCTTTCATGGGGCCATGTTTGTGACATAAATTGTCATATATACAAAGACTTGTCTCTGAACTCTGTTCTATTGACTGGTAGTTCATGTGTTCTTGTACTCATGTCATGCTACCTTTAGAACAATGGCTTCATTGTATGTATTACTTCTTTTTTATAACAGTGACTTAGATCTTCATGACCTCTGTTTTTTCAAATAAATTTTAAGTTTATTGAGTTCTTCAAGAAATTTAACTAGAAATTTAATTGGGATTGCATTAAATATATTTAGAAATTTAGAAAGAATTTGTATCACTTTGATACTAACTCATTTTATCCAGAATCATAGAATATCTCTCCATTTATTTAGATCATCTTCTATGGCCTTTTATTAAAGTTTTCAAGTTTTCTTTAAATAGGGCTTAAATTAATTAAATAGGGTTAAATTAATTCCTCAGATGTTTCATGATTTTTACTGTTTAAAGGATTGAAATTATGAAAATAAGTATTTCTTACATTTTCTAGTTGTTTGTTGTTACTATTGATTTTTAAATATTGGTATTTTGTCCAACAATTGAATTCTCTTTTTAGTTGTAATAATTTGTCTGTAAGTTCTTTTGCTTCCTAGGTTTATATTTATATCATCTGCACATAATGATCATTTTCTTTCTTAATTTCCATCCCATTCAGTCTCTGCGTTTTTCCCTCACAGCATTGGCTAGGACCCGCAGCGGTATGTTAAACAGTAATAGTGATAGTAGTTATTCTTGTCCTGTTCCTACTGGGAGGTAATTATTCATGCACAGCTCGTGTTTCTGCTTGTCTTACATGCAGAATCTCTGATTGTCCTTCTATATTCTCTTTTCAGTGATGTCTGTAAACAAAGTAAAAGGCAGGTTTACTTACAACCTTAGAAGAAAGGGAAGTATTTCCCTCCATGGTGAACGGCAGGCATGCTTACTGCCCATGGTAAACCATTTGCACTCCCTAAGCTAGTTCAGGGTTTCTCTCTTGTAACACAACCTCCGTTGTATGTACAGGTGTCACCTGGTTCTCCCGTGTGACCTCGTGGGAATTTGGGCTTGGTACAGGAAAATACTGATATTCTACTGCTACTGCTGTAAGTAATAAAGTCCTTTATTTCTGAACCAAGAACCTTCTGTTTTCCACCATGAAACTGAGCAAGCAAACTTATCAGCTTGCAAGTAGGGTAATATCTACAAGCATTTGTTTGTAATAGCCCCAAACTGATAATAACACGAATATCCGTCTATGATGGAATTGATACATAGAAGCCTGGGGACTTCTGTGGTTCTGATATGCATGGGACATGGAAGGAAAGGAAGGAGATAAATGCCTCACCACACCTCCTTCCCCTTTATTGTCGTCTACCAGAGAACCCAGAGCTGGTGATGGGGCGGTGTTTCAGTTCAAAAGAAATTGCCAGTTGTGGAGAAAAGTATACCAGAAACTCATCATTATTTATTCTAAACTTTTATGATGCTTTTCATCTGAGCCTTTAAATTTCTTCATAATAGGTATTGTTTTCCTGTCTATGAAGATACAGGAACTGAGCCATAGGCGAGACTGAGTGGCTTGTTGAAGGAATCAAAGCAAGCCTGATGAGAGTTAGAAATCATTCAGGTTGTCAGATTGCAACATCTCCACCACAGTGACCAGAGGGTCGATACCACTTTTCACCTCTGCAGGACTCCTGTTTCTATCAGGTCTCTCTTTCATGCAAGATTTTAAAATCTCTTTATAAACATATAACCTTTTCATTTCAAATACTCTGGGGTATTTCTCACTACATAGCCCAGAGACATTGCTGCCCTAGTGAGTAGACAATAAATGAGAAAAAGGAGGAAGGTCGATTTAATTTCCACCTCAGTCACTCAATTACAGCATCGTCTTGGACAAGTGATTTTGCTTTTATGCTCGCACTTCTCAGCTGAGTTTGGAAAAACTTCACTTCTCCTTAGGGAAGTAAGATCTACTGAGATAATTTCTTTAAAACCCTTGGAGCTCAATGATACTAAATGAAAAGAAAGAATAGGCGGCCATCTGCATCATTCTATTACTGAGTTAGAACCTCAGAAATTTGTATTGCCCTGAGAAGTTCTCTTCCCCAGCAATTCCTCTGATTTATTAAAGCTCACAGGATGTTTGCAAAGGCAAGAAATGTAGAGAATAGGGCAGAAAAATAAGCCACTACCATCTTGCCTCTATAAGCCATTGTTGTGTCTTGGAATAACCTGGGTTCAAATCCTAACCTCTTCTTTACAGGCAATGAAATTTTAGGTGGGTGGGTTATTTACTCTCTGTGCCACAGTTCCTTTGTTTGAAAAATGAGACTAAAACTAATACTTGCATCATAGAATTGTGAAATTAAATTAGTTAATACATATAGATAACTTAGAAAACTGTCCAACACATTATAAGAACTAAATATGTGTTAGCTCTTGTTATTATTGTTGTTATTTATATTATTGTTAATTATATAATTTACATATAAATATAAAATATATTATATATTATATACATATATATATATATGTTGGAAGACATAAGATATGGATTTGTCTAAATCTCACAAATGACCCAAACATTCTACCAAAGTTACCTTGCATTGAAATGCTCCTGTTTTAGATAAACCAAGTATCAACAATTTTTTTCTGTAAAGTGCTGGATAGTAAATATTTTTGGCAGTCTCTGTCACAACTACTCAGGGCTCAACTCTGTTGTTGTAGCTTGAAAGCAGCCATAAAAAAAACTTAAATGGGTATGGCTATGTTCCAATAAAACTTTATTTACAAAATCAGACCATAGTCTGCCAACTGCTAAAATAAACCAAGGAATCTTTCAGTTATTGTTTTACTTAGTGAATAATAAGGAAACTACCCTTCCTGTCAAAAGACATGAGATAAAGCATATTCCCCATCACTATGCTCCAGAAATCACCTCAAGGCAAGGCAATGATACTCCTATAGGACAGAGAGTTCAGATTAGAGAGCCAAGCCATAGCACTGAGCAAAGAGAGAAGCCACCCCTAGAGAAATGAGTGGCATTCATTTTTCAAAGGACTGGAAAGAGTAATCATCTTTGAGAAAATGATTGGTGAAGTTTTGGTACTTAAAGTGAACCTTGAGCTTTGATGATAAATTAGTAAGAGTCTTTTTTTTTTAACAATTTTTTATTGATTTATAATCATTTTACAATGTTGTGTCAAATTCCAGTGTTCAGCACAATTTTGCAGTCATACGTGGACATATACATACTCATTGTCACATTTTTTTCTCTGTGAGCTACCATAACATTTTGTGTATATTTCCCTGTGCTATACAGTATAATCTTGTTTATCTATTCTACAATTTTGAAATCCCAGTCTATCCCTTCCCACCCTCCGCCCCCCTGGCAACCACAAGTCTGTATTCTCTGTCTATGAGTCTATTTCTGTCCTGTATTTACACTTTGTTTTTGTTTGTTTGTTTGTTTTTGTTTTTGTTTTTTAGATTCCACATAATGAGCGATCTCATACGGTATTTTTCTTTCTCTTTCTGGCTTACTTCACTTAGAATGACATTCTCCAGGAGCATTCATGTTGCTGCAAATGGCATTATGTTGTCGGTTTTTATGGCTGAGTAGTATTCCATGGTATAAATATTCCACACCTTCTTTATCCAGTCACCTGTTGATGGACATTTAGGCTGTTTCCATGTTTTGGCTATTGTAAATAGTGCTACTATGAACATTGGGGTGCAGGTGTCATCCTGAAGTAGGGTTCCTTCTGGATACAAGCCCAGGAGTGGGATTCCTGGGTCATATGGTAAGTCTATTCCTAGTCTTTTGAGGAATCTCCACACTGTTTTCCATAGTGGCTGCACCAAACTGCATTCCTACCAGCAGTGTAGGAGGGTTCCCTTTTCTCCACAGCCTCTCCAGCATTTGTCATTTGTGGATTTTTGAATGACGGCCATTCTGACTGGTGTGAGGTGATACCTCATTGTAGTTTTGATTTGCATTTCTCTGATAATTAGTGATATTGAGCATTTTTTCATGTGCCTTTTGATCATTTGTATGTCTTCCTTGGAGAATTGCTTGTTTAGGTCTTCTGTCCATTTTTGGATTGGGTTGTTTATTTTTTTCTTACTGAGTCATATGAGCTGCTTATATATTCTGGAGATCAAGCCTTTGTCGGTTTCATTTGCAAAAATTTTCTCCCATTGCGTAGGTTGTCTTCTTGTTTTACTTATGGTTTCCTTCCCACTAAAATCTGGG
This sequence comes from Camelus ferus, assembly GCF_009834535.1. Classification (NCBI taxonomy): domain Eukaryota; kingdom Metazoa; phylum Chordata; class Mammalia; order Artiodactyla; family Camelidae; genus Camelus; species Camelus ferus. The sequence goes on from NC_045696.1 coordinate 93,705,707, forward strand.
ACAAGACAAGGATGCCCACTATCACCACTCCTATTCAACATAGTCCTGGAAGTCCTAGCCACAGCAATCAGGCAAGAGAGAGAAATAAAAGGGATCCAAATTGGAAAAGAAGAGGTAAAAGTGTCACTATATGCCGATGACATGTTACTATATATAGAAAACCCTAAAAGGTCCACACAGAAACTACTAGAGCTGATTGAAGAATTCAGCAAGGTAGCAGGTTACAAAATTAACGTTCAAAAATCAGTTGCATTTCTTTACACTAACGATGAATCAACAGAAAAAGAAAATAAAGAAACAATCCCCTTTAAAATAGCACCCAAAGTCATAAAATATCTGGGAATAAATCTAACCAAGGAGGTGAAAGAATTATACACAGAAAACTATAAACCATTGATGAGGGAAATTAAAGAAGACTTTAAAAAATGGAAAGATATCCCATGCTCTTGGATTGGAAGAATCAATATTGTTAAAATGGTCACACTGCCCAAGGCAATCTACAGATTTAATGCAATCCCTATCAAATTACCCAGGACATATTTCACAGAACTAGAACAAATCATAATAAAATTTATATGGAACCATTCAAAGACCTAGAATTGCCAAAGCATTACTGAAGAGAAAGAAAGAGGCTGGAGGAATAACTCTCCCAGACTTCAGACAATACTATAGAGCTACAGTCTTCAAGACAGCATGGTATTGGTACAAAAACAGACATATAGACCAATGGAACAGAATAGAGAGCCCAGAAATGAACCCACAAACTTTGGTCAACTAATCTTCAACAAAGGAGGCAAGAATATACAATGCAATAAAGACAGTCTCTTCAGCAAATGGTGTTGGGAAAACTGGACAGCAGCATGTAAAGCAGTGAAGCTAGAACACTCCCTTACACCATATACAAAAATCAACTCAAAATGGATCAAAGACTTAAACATAAGACAAGATACAATAAACCTCCTAGAGGAAAACAGGCAAAACATTATCTGACATACATTTCAAAAATTTTCTCCTAGAAGAAGTAAAAGCAAGAATAAACAAATGGGACCTAATGAAACTTACAAGCTTCTGCACAGCAAAGGAAACCATAAGTAAAACAAGAAGACAACCTACGGAATAGTAAGAGTCTTAAGCTGGGCCAGTTCTTTAAAGTGTTTTAGCTGCACCCTATATTTTTAGAAGCAGGGAAATATTACAGCTTCATGAGTAACTTTATCTTTGATGCTTTTAAAAATTTTTTTATAAAACAAAACTGAATGTTTCCATGCCAGTGTTCCATGCCAGATGATTATTGCCAATTATCCATATTGCTAAGGACGTTATTTTACCATATTCAACCAGAATTTTTTATGCCGTTTCCTACTTTTTGAGGATTTTCAGATATAATATACACTTTTAGAAAAATGCCTACAGTGCTTTGCAAAGGTATAATTACATCAAGGACTTCATAAAAGCCTGATGAAATTTTTGCGATGTAATTCTCTCTAGTTTGTTTCATAATGTATAATACTTTATTTGGTATATGTTTTAAAGTAACCAAAACAGCTGTGGGAAAACAGTAAATAAATCTTCGCCTAAACTGTTCTGATAATCATAATTTCAATTTAAATCAATGTAAATTTTCAGTATTAAGTAATTTGAAGATGGAATTTTAAATAATTGAAGATACAGAGCTTTATGATAAGTGAGACAGAGGAACCAGGTTCACTCACAAGAACTGGGTAAATTTAAGATACAAAAGGGCTTAGAAATCTTTCTTCCTGGCCTCCTGGTTATTTGAAAGGCATTTAGAGTGATTTTTTTTTTCATGCTTAGGAGGATATTGTAAAGAAAATGAGATTATGGCTAAGGGGGAGGCTTAAAACTTTCAAGAAACTCATATCTATAATATATATGTATTATGTGTATATATACATTATATATATGTATTATAAAACATAAAGCTTGGTAAAACTTTGTTTACTTAGACAATGATACGTTTCGAACATGCTTGCTGAGAAAGAAAACAAAAACAAAACTGTATAATTATCGCATCCATTGGGAGTGTTCCCAAGCAGTGCTAAGAGAGAATTATTAGAAACTGTGTATATGTTGTAATTAAGATTGCAGAGCCAGGCCACAATTTTAAAAACTGGCCTTACCACTTATTAACTGTGTGGGAGCAATAGTATACCTAACCATATTAAGACTACCATCTAAGAACAATCAACCCCCAAAACTAGTGACTTACACAACAAACCTTACTTCTTATTCATACAAAGCTTACTCTAGGTTCCCACAGACCTCCAGGGCAGCCATGATCCTTCCGTTGGCCCAACATTCCAGGCTGCTTGAACCTTTTTTTTTTTTTAATTGAAGTACATTCAGTTACAATGTGTCAATTTCTGGTGTAGAGCACAATATCCTAGTCATGCATATACATACATATATTCATTTTAATATTATTTTTCATTAAAGGTTATTACAAAATATTGAATATAGTTCCCTGTGCTATACAGAAGAAATTTGTTGTTTTTTAAATCTATTTTTATATATAGTGGCTGACACTTGTAAATCTCAAACTCCCAAATTTATCCCTTCCCATCCCCTTTCCCCCATAACCATAAGATTGTTTCTATGTCTGCAAGTCTGTTTCTGTTTTGTAGATGAGTTCATAGTGTCCTTTTTTTTCTTTTTTTTTTTTTAGATTCCACACATGAGTGATGTCATATGTTACTTTTCTTTCTCTTTCTGGCTTACTTCACTTAGAATGATGATCTCTAGGTCTATCCATGCTGCTGCAAATGGCATTATTTTATTCTTTTTTTTAATAGCTGGATAATATTCCATTGTATAAATATACCACAACTTCTTTATCCAGTCATCTGTTGATGGACATTTAGGTTGCTTCCATGTCTTGGCTATTGTATATAGTGCTGCTATGAACATTGGGGTACATGTATCTTTTCAAATTAGAGTTTCCTCTGGATGTATACCCAGGAGTGGGATTGATGGATCATATGGTAAGTCTATTTTTATTTTTTTGAGGAGTCTCCATACTGTTTTCCATAATGGCTGCACCAAACTACATTCCCACCACAGGCTGCTTGAATCTTATACCATCTTCATATTGATAAGGACCTTCATACCATCAGAGCAGGGAAAGAGAAAGCCTGAAGAATCCAAGCATCAGCTCCTACAACCTCCACTTTTTATTTGATGACAATATTGATTATTTTGAAGTAGACAGAAAAGAAAATTAATACAAAGTTAACATGAACAATTTAAAAATTGTATCATCCAATTTTAGAACTTGAAAGGGCCTAAAACTAATCTAGTCAAGCCCCCTTGTTTTACAGATATGGAAACAGACACCCAGAGAAAGTATAAAAATTTTTGTCCAAGGATACATAGCCAGGAATAGCAGAGTCTGAAGTAAAATTCAGATTTCTCTCCTAGTTCTCTACTGGCTGTAATTGTACCAACAACCTTTGGAAATGTGCTAACACCCTTGCCTCTTCTGTCATATCCTAGGGACTGTGGTTAGGTATCCTGTCCCTTTTCCAAATTTATATTTAATGGAAAACCCAGAAACTATGATAATCCTTGAAGGAATGTCCCCAGACCTCAAATAGTACTGCAATAGCTATTATTAAGTTCTATTCATTGTATTTTAACAATGTGATAGTTATTGTCCCACCTAATTGAAAATCCAGGATTAAATACCATACTGAAGAATTAACCCAGACCCTTCTTACACTACTCTGCAAGGTCTGTCATTATCTGTAGGGAGAGCTAGAGTGCTGAGTTAGGTGTCACAGGTGCTTTTGTTTCCATTTGCTGAGTGAAAGGGAAATCAAACATGTCAAGATCAGTGAAGCGCCTCCTGTGTTTATTGAAGGGTATGGCTGGCAGTGACTAATACAATCACTTTCTACTTGAACAGATTAAGGTTCAAATTGTAGCCTCGGTTATCTCTAAAATGAAAGGAATGATTAGAATTCTGTTCCATGCATTTAGATCATTACCATGTGAGCTTTCTTCTTTCCCTTCCGCTGCTTTCCTTCAGACCCAGGACTGTGTGTGGAGAGGCCCTCAGGTCATGAAGCTGAGCTGAGGAGGAATACTGCCCTAAAGCATCCTGGGAAATGCTAGACCTGGACTACTGATGTCAGTTACTTCTTTGCTAAGCCAAACTGACAATTCTTAAAATGAGTTCAGGGATTAAATCATCGTACAAAATACCCAAGTACTCTAGCTAAAAATGTTTTTTTTTTTTTGGTGAGGTAACCCTATATAATGTCATCTGACTTTAACAACTAGAAATATTATTTATTCGAATGGCAGCTTGCTTACTTTATGACATCAACAGAAAATAGCTACCTACCTAAAGCTAGAGTGGCTCCACCCAAAGATTCTGCAAAATCTTGTTTAGTGTAATGAGGACCATAATAACATTCTTATTATTAAGTACAACATGTATTTTAAAAAACAAAGCTGGTACCTCCTATTCACTTAAAAATGACATTGGTAATATTCTTCCTCCAATGGATTATGAATCAGAGAGGTCTAGATAAGAATAAAAACAGCCCGTTAGTGGAGAAGAGTGGACCTCTTGAAGATGCTAATTATCATTCACATCAAGCCTGGGCAAGTATCTGGGCTAGTTTTATATGTCAAAACCAAAGGGGAAGGCTTAGCAAAGACATTGTCTCTTGCTTCGAATAAGGCAGGCTGAGAAGAAATACATCATTTCGCTCATACACTGAACTCCCCTCCCTTTTGTTCCTGCTCCTCTCCTGCTTGGAGCTGACTCCTCCTTCCTGCAGCTCAGAGGATCACAGGCTGATTGAAGAACACAGCAGTTCAGATGGGGAGCTGTGCTCAGTGTCTGTCTCTCTCTCCCTCTCTCTTTCATTCTCTCTCTCTCTCTGATCCGGCAAAGCTGAAGACTACCTGATAATTTCTCTGCCTTTGAATTCAGCTCTGGAACCAAATGCATCATTTTACTGCTCTTAAAAATTGAACAGAGTTTGATTACCTCAAGCTACCAGCCGCTTTGCTCCATTAGAAGGACCCAAAAGGACCCAGACATCATTATTTTTCAATCTACTTGAGCAGCTTTTGCTTTCATGCCTGAAACTTGATAGTTTCAGGAGGAAGTTTTTGTTTGTTTGTTCTTAATTGGAATGTTGAAAACTTTCTTATTGATGCTCTAAGTGGAACCCAATTTTAAAATATGAGTTGAGTCTGATTTAAAGGAGACTTGTCTGACCATTTTCTGCTGGACTGATGGGGGAACATCTTGAGGGAAACTTGGTAGGAGAAAATGAGATCTGATTTGCAACTAACAGCCATGCTTAATTTTGAGAATATTTACAGATTCATTGAAAAAGAAATTAAATATTGACCAAGGACAATGTCTGTATTTCTCAGTAATTTATCAACAAATGACTCTAGCCTGTGGAAAGAAAGTCATAATTCGACGGACCTTTTAAATCCGCCAGGAACCGTGAATATCTATCTTTTTTGCCTGACATGCTTAATGACTGTTGCAGCCCTGGCCGGCAGCATTTATTCACTAGTTTCCCTACTGAAAATGCAGAACAGAACTGTTGTGTCCATGCTGGTGGCTTCCTGGTCCGGGGATGATCTCATGAGCGTCTTGTCGGTGACCATCTTCATCTTTTTGCAGTGGCCAAACGAGGTCCCTGACTACTTCCAGTCTCTGTGCACCACCTCTGCCTTACTATATTTATGCCAGGGCCTCTCGAGCAACTTGAAGGCGACTCTCGTGGTCTCCTACAACTTTTACACAATGCACAGGGCTGTAGGGAGCCAGGCAACCTCCAGAAGATCCGGCCAGGTGCTCGGCGTGGCGTTGACAGTGTGGGCAGCCAGTCTGCTGCTCTCCGCGCTCCCGCTGTGCGGCTGGGGCGCCTTCGTGCGCACGCCCTGGGGCTGCCTGGCCGACTGCTCCAGCTCCTACGTGCTGCTGCTCTTCGCTGTGTACACTTCGGCCTTCGGACTCCTCGCCGGCCTCTCCGTCCCGCTCACTCACCAGTTGCTGTGTTCGGAGGAGCCGCCGAGACTTCACGCCAACTATCAGGAAATTTCCCGTGCAGCTTCCACTCCAGGGACCCCTCCAACTGGAGGAAGAGTGCTTTCCCTGTCCCTAGATGACGCTCCGGGCCCCGCCCTGCGGTGCTCTGGGGGATGCTCCCCGACATCAGACACCGTGTTTGGACCAGGTCTGCCTGCGAGGACCCGGCTGGGGCAGGAGCCCGGGAGCGGTGCTGCCGCTGTGGCTGGAGCCTGCAGGCGTGAAAAACGGGGGACTCTCTATGGCACCAGGAGCTTCACCGTGAGCGTAGCGCAGAAGCGCTTCTCTTTGATCCTTGCTCTGACAAAAGTCATCCTTTGGCTGCCCATGATGGTAAAACTGCGGTTGCTCACGGGTGCGCGGGTGTGTGTGCAAGACATACGTATGAGTGCATTTGGGGACCAGCATCTCCGGTTTGGAGGGTAACCCAGAGACGCGCAGTTAAGTCCGCTTCCAAATGTGTCTCGCTTGGTTTTAGAGAAGCGCTTGGAGGAAGGCAGTTCACGGGTTGGACTAGTAGCCGTGAAGCCTTTACTTATGGTTTCAAAATTAGGGAGGAGGGCGGGGAGCGCTTTCAAGTAAGGGAGACTTCGTTTTCCTAGATCTGTCGTGGTCAAGGGTGTTCTGTCTGGGAGTATTCAGAAAGAGAGGTAGTAAGAAGGTTGGCTGGTTTGTTTTTCCCCAACCTCGTCGTGCCCTTCTCTCTGCTCCATTCCTGCCTCGTAAGGACGCCGCCTATCCCCAGCAGGGAGAGAGGTGAGGGGACAAAACAGGCTTTTTTTCAAGCCTCCAGGAGGAAGCCCAGCTGAGAGGCAAATGGGTGGCACCCTGCTGTGACAAGTTTGGCTTGGCTGAAGTGAGGGGCCAAAGATACGACAAAGGCCACCCGGAGTGCCCAGTGCAGATTTCTTGCCTGTTTTCCGGGGTACCATTGCTCACATTGTGAACTATGTTTCCTTGATGGAGACTTGAGCTGGCAGCTGGCACAGACCAAGCACTCAAGAGTGGAAACCGTCAAAGCCCTGCGTAGTCTGGAGCAGCGGGCTTCCTCCCAAGGGATCCCAGTAGTTCACCACCAAAACCAGGAATGCCAGTCCAGGAGCAGAGCTTCTGGCTCTCAGGCAGGAAAGGGGCGTGGAGAAGGGAGGTGGACAGCATGCTTGGGGGAAGGCTTGGCACAGTGGAAAATGTTGTCTTGGGATAAGATTGAAGCTCTGTACTTTTGCAGATCCACATGGTGGTCCAGCACATCCTGGGGTTTCAGAGCCTTCCCTTCGAGACATTCAGCTTTCTCCTAACCCTACTGGCCACCACTGTAACTCCAGTGTTTGTCTTGTCCAAACGCTGGACACACTTGCCCTGTGGCTGCATCATCAACTGCAAGCAGAGCAAATACACGGTGGCATCTGACGGGAAAAAACGTGAGTCCTAGGCAGTGAGGTGGCTGGGACCAGTACACATACAGTCCAATACAGAAAGGTGGTCTATTGAGAAAGTTGCCTGGGTAGTGAATCAAGAGTCCAAGGACAAATGAAATGGTAAATAAAGGGAATAAATTATAATGTGAAACAATTATTAGCACAATATTGGGGTAATTTTTAAACGAGGCAGGTTGAAAACAACTCTATGAAGTGCCTGTGCATCGCATAGTTATGTTAGGTAAGAAAAGGAGAGAATTCATTCAACACAGCATAAAGTCAGCAGAGGCCCTTAGATGTTATGTCCTCCACAGCCCTTAAACCAGAATGGAAAGTAACCCCCCTCCAAGTCCACATATGAGAAGCCAGCATCTTTGAAAAGTTAAGAACTCATTATATTATAGCCTATTGTTATTTAGTGAAACAGTAAAGAAAAGCATTTTCATTATTTTGCTGCTTGTATTCTTCCAGGGTTTTGGAAAGTTTAAAGTAAGCAATAGGAGTGGCCAAAAAAAAGTTCCAAAACAATTTCAAGTGTATGCCTTTGCTTTTAGAAAATATCTACATATACACACAAACCAACAACCTCCAAAACACCTTTAGTTTCAAGAAAAGACGAAAGTGGCAGAGTTTGTTAGTGCATGTTCATCTCTGAATCTAGCCATGCCATGGGGGAAAAAAAGCAAAACACCTATGTTCTAAAGCGTATACCTAGAACAGGAGTGGGGTCAAATATAAAACTCATTGGAGTGTAATTGTTTCTGTATGGAGACAGGAAAAGTTGAGGAATACCCTGTATATTTTGACTCTGCCAGGAAGGAAAAGGATATATTTTTTCTGTCATTCCAGACAAAAGATAGAATGTTCTACCCTTTAATAAATCCAAGATTGCATTATTGTATGCTGAATTGACTGCTCCATTAATTGTCTTTTTCTCAGAATATGCAAGGGTATTATTCTTTAACAGAAAAGAAGGAGTAAATAAAAACAGTTCATCTCAGAATATTTGAGGGCTGTAAAAACTGGCAAATATTAAAGTATATTCTGTAATCAATTCTTCAACAAGGTGATTATAATAAATATTAATTAGTCATGAACTGGTTCTTTTCCATGTATTGATGACACTTAATGTCCAGATATTTTTCAAGTGACCAGATTCTTTTTAGTGTTAAGGATGCCATAAAGTTTTACTGTTAATAGATGCCAAGTTTATCTATGCCTTTAAAACAAAACAACCATGGAGCTTACAATAAGTATGTGCTTCTAGAGACTAATAACCAGAGCAACAGTGACACAGAAAATTAATAATAAATCTTTTTGAGACACATTAAAGAAATAGAATATATAAAAATCACCTACAAGCCTGAAAGTTCTACCATTCTATCAAATGTTAATAATTGTCACTAAATTAATGAACCAGCACCATCTTATAATATTTAAGATTGTAAGAGATACAAGGAGAGTTTAGGGCAGTCTTTTTTTTTTTTTTATTGTAGTGTAGTCAGTTCACAATCTTATGTCAATTTCTGGTGTACAGCATAATGTTTCAGTCATATATATACACACATATATTTGTTTTCATGTTCTTTTACATTATAGGTTACTGCAAGGTATTGAATATAGTTCCCTGTGCAGTCATTTTTAAGAACTAAAGGGCACCTGTGTGAGAGCTGAAAACAAAGCAATGCAACGGCTCTATCACTGTCATAGGAAGCATTCTATCTTGTGCTGCACAAGGTGGAAGAACCTACAGCAGGCCAGCAGAATCAACAATCGCAGTAATATCTCATGTTTGAAATTAGAACCATGCGTTTCAAGATCATAATATTTTTCCTCTAAAATTACCATTGCCATTATTTGTATTTACTTTACAATTCCAGGGAAGGTGCTGAACTGTAAGCTCAGAAAGGCATGGCTTCAAAAATAAAATATTGTGAGGAACATTAGTTTAAAATGGCTCCATTCTCTTTTGATACCAGGCTGTGCCACAGGGAAATTCTAAGGATAAGAATGATGTGTTTTCACCGTGTGAGGACCCACCATATATTTTCCTATTGCTAGGATGACACAAAAACAGAATTTTGAGGGGGAGGGTATAGCTTAGTGGTAGAGTGCCTGCCTAGCATGCATGAGATCCTGGGTTCAATCCCCAGTACCCCCATTAAAAAATAAACAAATCTAATTACCCCCGTAAAAGTAATAAAAACCTAAAAAACAGAATTTTGAAACCCCAAAGATGGTTCATCTTCAGGTGGGCAGGTACTGATCCATTATGGTACTTTGATTCTTTGGAAGTATGGCTCCAGTTTCATATTTAAGCTTTTTCTCTCTAACAAACTAATATTTCCCCCTTTTACATTCTTCTTCAGGGAACTCCAGAAGCAAGGAAGGGAAAATCATTTTTTCATAACTCATATTTACCACAGGTTCTTTTTGTTGATGAAGACGTAATTCTGTATCTCATCTTCATTGTATGGAAACCAAGACATGCAACCAGAAAATGAATGTCACTAATGAAAAATAATTTGCAGAAATAATGATATTCTCCTGTTTCCAACAATAATCTGTATTACTAGTGTCTCAAAACAAAAATGGTTTTAAAAAAGATGGTTTTACACAGAGGCCTCAAGTAGCAAACATGGATTGGATGTGGCTTTCAAGCCCATTTTGTTTGCATGACATGATGCTTTCTTTTTCAATTAAATAAACAGTTAAAATATGTTCTATAAAAATGAGATTTTCAGATTTAATTTTTTGACAAAATCAGAGAATCAGATGTCATGGTACTCTGAAGAATTATGTATATTTATAAGCTGATATAATTACTTATGTCTAAAATTGTCATTAGCAAGATGTGATTAAAGGCAAAAGACTAGAGCTAATTCATGTTTCTTCCAGAGTTTTGCTTTTCAGAACAGATATAAAATTTTATTTATTTTTCATAAGTGTAGAATAGACTTCAAAGGTTCCTGACGCTATCCTAATGGTCTCTAAGTTTCTTGTAAGTTATTAGTCAAATATTTTCAGCTCTGTTATGTTGTTATAACCTGTTATCTTCATTAGTTAGTCAGAATTTACCTCCAGTGTTAAGGGAAAGTCATTAACAAGAAATGTTTCTATTGGTTTCACAATTAATGCACTTCCTCTAATTTTTAGCACATCCAGGACATTCTACTTCCATAAGCACATTTCTCTCATGAGTCTGATTAGCAATAAAGCAATTTCACATAGACGTTAGTAGCTTCAATTCTTGAGTCAGTTAGCTTTAAATTCAAATCTGTTTACCAGGTAAGTAATCTTAGGTAGGTTTCTTCTATCAGACTCAGTTTTCTCAAGTACAAAATAGAACCCATATGCCTTTTATTATGCAGGGTTGTTGTGTTAAATGACATAACCTATGTGCGTACCTGACCAAGGAATGCTCCAGTCTCCTACTGTATCTATAGCAATTCCACTCCCTTCTCATAGCCTACCTCTGACTGCCTCTTGCACCTGGTAACATGGAGACAGGTTCTCACTGACACATTCTGCTCAATCCTTCAAAAATCTGATTCATTTTTGCTTTATGTATTTCATAGTTATAATCAATTTTATCATATTGTATGACATCATATAATATGATAAAATTAGGATTTTTATGACAGGTTTTGTTTACTTCCTATCCTTGAATTGACCACTTGTCACTTTATATCTTTCTTTTTTAGCAGAAAAGGGGAACCCATCAATAATGAAAACACTCCTTCAGCTTTCACACTATTAAAGTAAATTAAAAATCCTAATTTAACTTAACTGGACTACCTTATTAGAAAAAGTGTGGTACTATAAAAGAGACAGTGTATAAAACATTAATATCTGTTTCTACTTTTCCATTTTCTTTGCATATACATTTTTGTTTGTATCCTGGCTCAAACAATGAATATTTTGACTCAAATAATGAATGACATCTATTAATTCTATCTTTCAGTCAGAATTGGTTTGTAAATTTTCAGTTCTGAGAAAATTTTGGTAGTAGAATCAGCATGTGAATAACACTAGGATTATATTATAAAATGAATCAAATTTTACCTGTTGTTCTCATAGAAATTTTAGTTTATAATACATTTTTCCACCAAGGATAGCTAAATGTGTGCTATGAAACACAGAGCTACCCAAGTAAAAAAAGTTTTTGAAATGAGCCATGTTTGAAAGATGAAAACCAAAACATGTATTGCATTTTGTCTAATAGCTTCATTTTTAATACACAAAAATTATCTAGTATTTAATGACATTTACACACAGTTGTATCACTTCTTTCACATTCTCACTTGTTATCCTACTAAGACTTTATACCATATACACCAAATAATAGTGCAATGTGTTGGATACCATCATAGTTCACCTGATTTAAACCATAGAAAGTTTTATGCATTCCTGCTACACTCATTTTGTAATTAATCAGGTTTATAGACATGTTGTAAAGTGCTTCAGTTCACAGAAACATGAATCTATACACTCTTTTTTACAATTCATTACAAATTGATTCAGCAATATACATGTTATTTTTGAAGTTTTAAAACTGTATTGCAGCAATGTCTAATTTTTAATGTTTGCATTTATAAGCATATAAATGTCAGGAATGATAAACATCAAAATATTTAAAGCAGTTATATCTTGTTGGCATTGTCAGCTGAATAGCTCATATAATATTAAGAGCTTCTTAATAATTAATTTCTGGCAAAATAAAATTTATAAACAATGTATTTTATCCCCAAATAAAGAAATGTACAGATAATTGGTAAACTGAAGGAGCTTAAACTAAAACCGAATATACATGAGACTTTTCTAATTTAGGGTTAAATTTTTCTTACAAAAATTTCTTTAAAGACATCAAAGTCTTGGGGTTGTATGTATTTCAAACCCTTCATTGTGTAAGTTAGGCCCAGAGTGATGAGATGGCTTGAATTCATGAGGCATAATTGCTTTGTATAATTGACAAGAAGTAAATAAAGATAGTTTTAAAATTTATACTAATCAAATTGAATGTACCTTCCTATTTTTATCAACTTTGTATATCCAACTGCTGTTTATATTTACCTTTCTAACCTTGGAATTTTGCTTTTGTTTTCATATAGCCAAAAGAAGATGCTTTGAATTCAATCTATCATTCCAACAAAGTTATGGAATTTATAAAATAGGACGTGAAGATTACTATGAGGATGATGAAAATTCTATATCCTATCACAACCTCATGAACTATGAGTGCAAAACTTCAAAAGACTCTCAGAAAGACACTCATAATATCTTCAATGCCATTAAAGTGGAAGTCAGCACCACAACCTCTCTGGACAGCTCCACACTAAAAGGCATCAACAAATGCACAAACACTGATATTACAAATGCTAAACAGGATTTCCACAATGAAAAGAGTGTTGATCCACTGCTTTCTGAAAAAACAGAAGGTGATATTAAATATGAAGAAACCACCTTTTTAGAAGGGCCGGAAAGAAGACTGTCTCACGAAGAGAGTCAGAAACCAGACCTTTCAGACTGGGAATGGTGTAGGAGTAAATCAGAAAGAACCCCTCGTCAGGTACAGTAAAGGTTGTTCTGCCTGTAAAATTAAAAGTGAGACCAAATATGACAGCATGAAAAAAAAATTATCAGTTGCTTATTTCATTCAGTCAAGTCCAAGGTTGTTTCCACTTATCTCAATTACTTTCCATAATATTAAATTTTATTTCAGTGTCCTTGAAGGACTTCTGAATTTTTTAAATTAGTTATACTTTCATTCATTCAAAAATCTATATATTTTGGGATTGGCAGAGTTACATAGGCTCTTTCAGAAGGGTACAGCATTCTATTTTAACCTCAAGTAATCTGTGTAAATTCAGACTAGACTCTCAGAACTTATTTCAAGTTAATTAACTTGTAGGTTTTATTTTTTTCTTTGCCTGAAAAATATTCCACAGTCCTCAAAAGATGTTTGAGGGCAAATATTTATACAACTAGTGGTGAAGAGGTAGTCCTGTTGCAACTATAATGGAGAGCTTGCCTATTTGTCTTGCTGGAACTAGTCTCTCTGTTACCCAGCAAGGAAAAAAAGATGTGTTCTAGAATACACTCAAGTGAAGCTTTGCAAAATCCCTGCTAAATGTTCTGTCCTTTTAAGGGTGGAAGAATGGTTTTATAATGTTTTATGTAAGTGAAAGCACTTGCACTTTAATCTCACCCCTTTCTTTCCTAGATTCCAGCCTGCCTAGAATGATGACAGGTACTTCTTATTTTATTGAAACTGTAGTGTGATATTGATATAAGATTCTTCTTTCCTCCAGACTCATATCTAATAATTAGTTGCTCTTGCTTTTCACACTATTGATTTACTAGCAAGAAAAGCCTTTTCCTACATAATTTAATGGAAATCAAAGTCCACTTGCACCTAGCTTCTAGAATCAAAAATATAATTCTACAAATATCTGCTAGTAACAATGCATTCATTGATCAAAAGTATGACCATATAACACTATGAATATGAGCAGAATAATCTGAGATTTGCTTTGTTCTCCTCAGTTAATTAAAACTGTTAGTTTTATTTTGATATTACTGGTTTTAAAAGTTGGGTAATAAAACAAAGTATATTACTAAAATAATTATTCATAGTGTTTAGTGATGAAGCATTTCAGAAAAATCACTAAATAGTGATTTTTTAAAAATAGTGATTTTAAAAAATTCGAACAATGTGGTGCCCCAGCTTAGATGGGAATCCCTACAATATCATTATCAGTTTGTTCCTGAATAATCTAAACCTCCTGGTTTTCTTGCACTTAAAAATTAAGCAGTCTATCTTGAGTCTTGCTCATGGTTTTTTGTTTTACTATTTTGTCACAAAAGAATGTTTTTCTAACACAATATATTGTTTAGTTTTGCTTATTTTGAGCTTCTGGAGATGGTATCATTTCTGGGACTTGCTTTTTTCCCACTCAACATTACTTTAAATGACTTAATTTTCTAGTGCATTTTGTCAAAACATTGGGAATTACCATTTGAATGATCACAACTTTATAGCTCTTCCTCAAAAATTTTTGTTATAGTTTAGAGAGTATGATCAATTAACTCCATTAATATTAATACTGTTCCTGCAAAGAACAAGGAATTCAGGAAACTAATCTAAAATGATGGTTGTGAAAAAAATGATTAGTGGTAAAATAGATAATATAATATTCAGGAAAGGTAAAATTTATATTTTCAGAAACTAATTGAAATTAAATGAAATACCATCATAAATTTAAACATAAAAACAACAGTAAGAAATCGTTAACCCATGGGCTATTATTGGTATGACGTTCTCTTAGCAAAATCGCCTATGGACTTTAAGATTAACATTATAACCAAAATACATTTAGGCTCGAAAAGCTTATGAGCATTTTTCCTATGACCAAAGGCTGGTTTTTTAACTCTTGCCCTGCTCTTCATCAGCAGATATTTGATGGGAGTAGATGGTAACTTTGAAAGCATGTTCATTTTATCCTTTTCTTCCAAGTTCCTTCCTTGCTCTGAAAGCAAGGTTAACTTAGGTATCTTATAGTGATACATTCAACTGTGGTAGACACTGCAGTGGCTCTATGAAAGCACTGTCTCTTTAATTTCTATGGTTGTACTTTCAAATACTTAGGCTCAATTTATCAACTCATATGTAATGGTACTACTTTAAATAGTGTGTGTTCTCTGTTCTTGAGCTTTTAAAAAAGCAGATTTGAGTTAAAATATATTTAATGAGTTCTACTGTGTTACTACAATACACATTGCTTAATTGTTTTTTAGAGTTTATGTGAGTAAACAAATTCTCAGTATATCTTTTTGGAAATCCTGATAGGAATCAGAGTGTCAGGTCAAGGTTAAATTATAAAGAAAATGGTAGTAGAATGGCTTCAGTAGGTTTAAGTATGATCCAATGAAATTTATCAGAGGTTGAGTGTTTGTAAGACTGAAATTCAGTGTTACACTTAGCCACACAATCACTTCTTCTTGGACCCCTAGAAAGTAGAATGTTCCCCCCCCAAAAAAAAAGTTAGAAATGTAAGAGTTCTTCAATTACAGAGTTTTAATGTTGCCATGGTATGAGTGTTCCTCACATGAAGCAGTGATTTTCCAGAACCCCGAAGTTTTGTCTTCTTTAGGAAATTGTACTTATAAAATGATTTAGTGGCTTGTAGGTAATTACTCTAATTTTCTCTTTTAGTATTAAGCTCATTAAATTACCCACTGATTCCATTTCCTTTTCTTTTAATGTGTTGTCTTAGAGCTCTCGATAGTCACTTATTTATTACTGTAAATCTGAAACAAAGTTATGTTGTCATTATGCCACTCAGTCCCATTTATAATCCTATCATCATATTATTTGAAAGATGAAAAGTCCTCCAATATCCCAGTAGAATATAGAAAAACAGATTCTGAAACTATCCTTCTCAAATGAGAGTCAAAGTAGAAGAAAGTGATAGATTTTGCATTATTTTCTTTTTTGTTGTTGTTTTTGTATATTTTATATTGAAGAATAGTTGATTTACAATGCTGTGTTAATTTCTGGTGTACAGCATAGTGATTCAGTTATACATATATATATATTCCTTTTCATATTCTTTTTCATTATAGACAATGACAAGGTCTTGAATACAGTTCTCTGTACTATCCAGTAGGACCTTGTTGTTTACCTATTTTACATAAAGTAATCAGCATCTGCAAATCCTGAACTCCCAATCTATTCCTCCCCACCCCTTTCACCACCAACCCCGTAATCATACATTTATTTTCTGAGAATCTGTCTCTGTTCTGTAAATAAGTTCATTTGTGTCCTTTTTATTTTCTTTTTTCGATTCCACATATGAGTGATATCATATGGTATTTTTCTTTCTCTTTCTGGCCTACTTGAAAGTGATAGCTTTTGAATTAGCTGCACAAACCACTCAGTATAAGAATAGGTAAACCAGTAAGAACTAGCTTTAAGTCACCTGAGAATCAAAGAAATTTTATTTTTATTTTAAGGAAAATGTTTTAGCTACTTAAAAATAGCTTTACAAATCAAAATTATGTTGTTTGCTCACAGAATTCAGCAGCAACATTGGTTTCTATAATCTTGTTAAAAATTATTTCTTTAAATCATTTTCATAGAAAACTATAGAAATCAAATGTCAATCTAGACTATTTTGAGTTCTTTAGTTTGAGCTTCTCAAACTTTAATGTGTACAAATAAGTCAAATGGGGATATTATCAAAATGTAGATTGTGACTGAGTGGATCTGAGGTGGGACCCAAGATTCTGCATTTCTAACAAACCCCTAGATGACTCTGGTGCAGCATCGAGTTCCATCTGAGACCTACAGAATCAGTAATGTGCATCTCAACCAACCCCACTTAAATTAAGTACTTCTTTTTAAGTATTACTTTTTAAAATGTAAGAAGTACTGCTTTAGCATCTAACCACTAGGAGATGGAGACTAGTTTAAAGAGCAGGGCAAAATTAATTATTTCCATTTAATATATATGCCCCATAAAGAACACACATACCTCTTTCCTCTCTCCCTGAAAGAGTGCACCTTCTCTTTTCATTTAAAAAAATAAACTGTTAAAAATTTAAGTCTGGCATGAGATGTTAGTGTTTCCTATGACATTGTCAGCTTGATAATTGCAAATGCTTAAACCTGCTCTCTGAGTAATTTTTGACATTGTTAACTGAAGTGACATAGGAGAAAAACTCACTTTTCATCTCCTATTTGCAGCCTTAAGGCAAAGAGGTAGCCTCATCCTAACACAAAATGACTGTCTAGATATTTTATATTTAGCTACATCCATTTGTTTGGAGTGGATAGTTCATTACTCACTATTCAGAGACCTAAGAAATTGTTACATTTCTGTCTTTTAAAAAACATTTATAATCTTTATTGTTTTATGATTGTAAGGCAATATAATTATTGTAGAAAATTTAGAAATTGCTGATAAGTGAAGAAAAAACACCCACTTGCAACCACACATTGTTAACCACTGTTTACATTTTATCATATAAAACTTTAGGCTCTTTCCTAAGCATATATTTTCACTTTTGACAAAAATGAGATCATATTGCAAGCACTGTTTTGAAATCTGCTTTTCTCCACTTAAGAGTATAATTTTCACCTGATTTAAATTGTTTGATCCATTTGTGTAATTATCTGGTATAGTTTAGGATGGCTATGTAGAGTGTGGCTTAAAACTCATTTACGGATGTAAAGTTGTTCTCAAGTATTTAAATTCTTGAAAGTTCAGACTAAGGGAATTTTATTGTAAACTAATTTGAATATTTTGTAACACATTTTGTAATCCTCACAGCACATGTTATTTGCTGAAATGAAGTAAAACTGAGCTTTTGAACTGTTCACTCGCCACGGATTCAAGGGGATTAGCATTGGATCAAAGCTTGTGTAGAATCCTATAATTCACTCTTTAAGATAAGGATTCTGTCAGTTTTCTCCAAAAAGCTTCGTGGTTTAAGGCGGCTTTAAGGGCTATGTATTGGAACCGCCTAGTTATGGCTTTAATCTCTTCTACAACTCCTACTGAGTGTTATCCCTTACTTGAAATCAGCTAGCTGGAAACTTACTACACTTTTACAATTTTTACTGTGAACTAATTTTAGAGTTACAGAAGAGTTTTAAAAATAGTATGTGGAGTTCTAATATATCCTCCATCCAGCCTTCACTAATGTTAACATGTTACATGATGATAATAGGAAACTAATAATTAACTTGTAAACCTTATTTCAGTTTTGCCAGTTGTCCTGCTGATGTCCTCTTTCTGGTCCAGAATCTAATCCCCGATCCCATACTGTTTTTGTTGACATGTCTCCTCAGACTCTTCCAATCTATAGCAGTTCCACAGTCTTTCTGTGTCTTACATGACTGGCACTTTTGAAGACAGTCAGCCAGTTTGTTTTGCTTGTTTCTAGTATATCCTTCAGTTTGTAATTGTCATATATTTTCTGTTGATTAAATTGAAATTAGGCATTTTTGACAAGAATAACACAGAAGTGATGTTTGCCCTTCCCAGCACATCATAGCAAGTGGTACGTGATGTTGATCTGTCTTACGATGGTAATGTAAACTTTGATCACTTGGTAAAGATGATGTCTGCCAGATTTCTCTATCAACAGTTACTATTTTTTCCTTTGTAATTTATAAGTATCTTGTAGGGAGATATTTTGAGGCTATGCAAATATTCTGTTTCCTATCATACTTTTTTGCCCACTAATTTTATCATTAATTGATGAATCTTGCCTGCAGCAATTATTTTGTGAAGGTGATTTTCCATTTCTATAATTCCTTCTGTGTTTATTATTGGAATTCTCCTATAAGAAAAAGTTCTCTCTTCTGTTTACCTGTTTATTTATATCAGTGTGAGATCATAAATATTTATTTGAATCTATAGGTTATAAGCCATACTATTTTTATTTTATTACTTCAGTTACCTTAAATCTGGCCATTGGGAGCCTCTTCAGATTGATGCCTTTATCCATTCAACAATCCAGCCTCATCTTTTTTAGCATTTCCTTACTTTTTAGCAGTACAAGATATTCCACCCTCATCTTGTATTTCCCCTGATCCATCCCTAGAATCAATCATCTTCCTAAGCAGCTGTGGTTTCTTTTATTGGAGAATAGGATTTAGAAACCAATATTCAGGTACTAGGTACATGATTGCTACTGAGGTGTCTTGTTTCTAGACCCCATCATTGGACAGATCTAGGAAATACATATATGTATGCTCATGTATACATCTGTCACTTTCTCTGTATGAATCATTTAAAACCATGAGTTTATACTGAAACCTTCAAGTCTAATCAAATACTTCAGGATTCATTCATGCCCTTCCCTTTTTTTTACTTGTTACTTCTTCTGACAGTGAGAAAACTGGTTCTCATTCTCTACAAATATATGTACTTATCTGCTCAATCCTGGTATACATATAAAGTAGTTCTAGCATTGCTAACCCACAACACTGTGGGAAAGAATACTAACTAAAATATAGTAGTTATGTATAGTTCTTTTTATCTTTAACTTTATCATTTATAGTCACAATACAACCTTCCACATTTAGTTAGGTTAGTTATTTTCATTTCTATTCCCTTCATTTTGTATTACATTTTGAGTTCCTCTCACATGCTTTTTCATTTTGATTATTTATGTTTAAATATGTGAAATATGATCATGCTTCCAAGAGTCAGAACTACAGAAAAGTATATTTTCCTCCCTCATTCCTTTTTTCCTGTTCCCATTTTCCCATTCTTACTACCCTGTTCTCACCTATCCCCTGTAAGTAGCCAACCTTGTAGTGTCTGGTTTAATCTTACTGTATTTCTTTTTGCACAATGAGTAGATACATGCATATCTTCTTATATCTTCTTCTTCCTTACATATACTCTTTGACATTTTGCTTTTTTCACTAAATAATATATCCTAGAAGTCACTCTATATCAGCTCATAGAGATCTTTCTCATTCTTTTTATAGCTGCACAATAACCCATAGTGTGAATACTATTGTTAATTCAACCACTCTTATATAGACCTTTAAATTATTTCTAATATTTTGCAATTAAAAACATTATTGCAGTGAATAACCTTATGCATATATATTTTCATGTTGTTGGAAGTACATTTTTAGGATAAATTCCTAGAATTAGAATTTCTGGGTCAAAAATGTAATTTTGTGAAAAATAGTCATAACAGTTTGCACTGCCTCCAGCAATGTATAATAGAAGATTCTTTTCCCTCCCACCTCAGTAATAAAATATATTATCATGCTTTTTAATTTTCACCAGTCTGATAAAAGAGAATTGCTATCTGAGGATTGTTTTAAATTATATTTATGTAATTATAAGTGAGTATGAATAATTTTCATTTGTTTAAGGGCCTTACCTCTTTATTTTTTGTAAATTGTCTATTTTTATCTTTTTCCCATTTTTCTATAGTGTTTTTGTCCCTTTATTCTTCAATTTTTAAAAGTTCTTTATCTATTAGGAAAAATAGATCTCTGTGGTATATATTGCAAATATTTTTCCCAGTTTGTCATTTGTCTTTTAACTTTATGTGTAATATTTTTTGGCAAGCACAGTTTTAAAAATTGTTTATAGTAAAATCTATCAATCTTTTATTTACTTGCCTCTGGATTTTGAGTCACAGTTGGAAAGTCAGCTTTAAATGGAGTTCACCCAAGTCTTCTTCTAGTACTTGTATGGTTTCAATTTTTACATTTAGATTCCCAGATCCATTTGGAATTTATTTTTGTATTTGGTGTAAGATATGAATATAATTTTATCTTTTTCCAAAAGTTTATGTATTATTTTTTAAAAGAATTCTTTATAAGTCAATTATTACCCTCAGTGTTTTGAGATATAATTTTTATCTTATGCTAAATTTCCATATTTACCTGGGTCTGTGTCTGGATTTTCTGTTCTTTTCCACTATTTGTCTATTCATGCACTGGTATCTCACTACATTAATTAGAGAGGCTAGTATATTATCATGAATTTTAATATCTGATAGTCCCAGTCTCCCCACTCCCCGTATTTTTTTTTTCTTTTTCAGGATTTTTCTTGCTATTCTTGCATGTTTGCTTTTCCATCTCCAATTTGTTTTCAACTTGTCTAACTCTGTAAAAAAAAATCTTTATCAAGATTGTGTTAAGTTTATGTTAGTATGTTAGTTCAGCAAGAACTGACATCTTTGTAATGTTAATTTGTCCTATCCACAAACAGGGGGTGTCTTCCCATTTGTTCTAGCCTATTCTTGTACCTTTCTCCTGAAAGATTTTTTTAAAAATTTCCCTATAAGCTTTACACATTATTAGGTTTATTCCTGAGTATTTGATCTTTATTGTTTTCATTGTAAATGAGGTTTTTCTCTACCATCATGTCCTCTTACTGGTTATTGTTTGTATATATTAAAGATACTGATTTCTGCCTATTAATACTATATCTGCTACACTACTGAACTATTTTATTATTTAAATAAAACCATTGATTATCATTAATTATCTAGGGCTTCCTAGATATACTATCAGATCAGCAACAAATAGAGGTAGTTTTGCCTCTTTATCAATTCTTATGCCTCTGTTTAATTTCTTCTTTCTGCTTGCATTGGCCAATACCTCCAGGACAGTGTTGAATAGTGGAAGAGACAGGGCAATCTTGCTTTGTTCTTATCTTACTGAAAAGTTTCTGATGCTTTCCCATTAAGGAAAATGCTGGTTCTCACTCTCACTACTTTATAAAAGCAGCTAATTTAATCTTTTGATGATGATGATTATGATGATGACTATAATATCTAATACTTATAGAGCACTTGCTACGTGTCACACATAGTACGTATCATTGCTCACTTAGTATTCACAAGGACTATCTAGTAGATATTATTACCCAGTTTTACAGATGAAAAAAAAATGAAGAACAGAGAAATGAAGCCTAAAGTCTATTAGAGCCTGGGAGCAAACTCAGGCCATCAGACTCCAGAGACAGTCCACATATTCACCACCATAACTGCTTCAGAGAGACTGTTTTGATGGTTATCAAATCATTTCTTCCACTATATTGTAATCTATTCTCCTCACACAGGCAGATTAATATCACCTGGGGAATCTTTAAAACTGCCTTAACCCACTCACAGCAATTCTGATTTAATTGGTTTGGAGTTAAGATTCGGGTATCAATGTTTTGTAAAACTTTCTGTGTGTGGACATTTGCAAAACACATCATCAACAAAGATCTTATACTTAAAATATGAAATTTATAAAGAACACCAATGAATCAATAAGAAAATGACAGACAGCCAAATAGTATATGAGCAAAGGTTTAAACGGGTACTTTACATAAGAGAAAATCCAAATAGCCATAAACATATATAAAGGTATACCACATCATTAAGAATATGGAAATCTTTTTAAAAATAGCAATCAGAGACCACTGCACACCCACAGGAACAGCTAAAATTAAAAAAATCTGACAATGCCAAGAATTGAGGGGAATATAGAACAATAGTAACTCTATATGAGTAATTGCCGGTGGAGTAAGCTGTTAAAACCACTTTAAAAACAGCTTGGCAGTAGCTAAAAAAGTTAAATATTTGCGTGCCTTAGGCCCCAGCAATGCCATTCTTGGATATACACCCTAGAATTGCACTGTCCAATACAGTAGTCACTAGTTGCATGTAGCTATTTAAATCTAAATTAAGTTCTAAATTTTTTAAATTTAAAATTCAGTTCCTCAGTTGCACTACCCATTCAAAGTGCTCAATATCCAGATTTTACTAGTGGCTACCATATTAGACAGTACAAATATCAAAGATTTCCATCACTGTGGTGCTATTGAACAGTGCTATCCTAGAACATGTTTATATTCCTGGAGCTCTTTTTGTAATAGCACCAGTATTTAGGGATACACCAAAAGTCCATCAACATTAGAATGATAAATAAATTGCTGAATATTTTTACAATAAAATACCACAATCAGAGTGTATTTTTCATGAAGCCAAAGACGCTTAAACTTCAGGCACTTTGCTTGCCCTGATCTCTTCCTAGGCTGGGAGGAGCCCTAGCAATGTACTCATATGGACATATGTTTTTTATAAAATTAACGAACACAAGACTTTTCTGTCCTTTTTCTTAACGAACACAAATAATATAAGCTTCAAGCCCCTCAAAAACTTTTTAAATCCCTAACCAAGAAAAAGAAAATGCAATTTAACATATTAGAGCTGCATAAAATGTGAATGAGTTTTGCAAATATAATGAAAGAAATATAACAGAAAATGAGAACACACTCAATGATTGCATTTAATAAAGCTTGAAAGCAGATACAACTAAATTAAATGGTTTAGGGTTACATACAAAAATGGTTTGCCATTTTTACTAAAGATACATACAAACTCTTCCTCCCAAAGAAGAGTTGGGAGGTGATTATCACAGAAGTCTGAGCAGTGTTTGTCTTTAGAAAGAGGGTAAGCATCAAAGTACACACGGGGTCCCCTTGGGTGCTGGAAATGTTCATTTCTGATCTTAGGGAGTGATTATGCTCTTTTATACTCTCTGTTTATTCTTCATGCTGTCTTGAACATGTGCTACATTTCACAATTTTAAAGAAGTTAAAAGTAAGTAAAGTTTGTCTAGATGATTCTGATGAGCACCCATTGCCTGAGGCCTCTCCTCACACCCTGCTTCTGCCTCTTGGGCACACCCAGAACCATTCTGTTACGTCTCCCACTTGCTGTTAAGCTAATGAAATGTGGTTATCCAGTTCTTCACATTGCCATCCTTCCTTATCTATGCTTTCCCCGTGATAAATTAATTTACAGTAGCTCATAGCCCTTTAATCATGTAAAGCCTAGAATCAAACAGACGTTCAAGTTGTCCTTTCTTCTTCACTCTATGAATATACTTCTCTCTCTTTTTTTTAATGCTGATTCTTTTTTCCTTTAATTATTCAGCTTATTATTTATTTACTTATTTATTTTGGCAGGGGAGAGGTAATTACATTTACTTATCTTTAGAGGAGACACTGGGGATTGAACCCAGGACCTTGTGCATGCTAAGCATGTGCTCTACCACTTGCACTATAGCCTCCCCCATGAGTACACTTCACTTAATGCATCTGAAGGTTACTCACTGACTCAGCAGCCATATCACCCTGCTCTGATTTTAACATCAGCTGACACCCTTAAGCCCTTTCTGCTCATGCTGCTGCTTAGCCATTTTACACCTTTGTTGTCTGTTGTCTAGACCCAATTATTTCGCCATCCCTGTTCAGTTTTGTCTTGTTCCATTTAGTCCACTCTTCCATTACTTTCAGTAACCTTTCTAATGCTATAAAAAATGCTTTCAGATGCTGATTTTAAGATCTGACTTCTAAATTGTAATTCCCAAATTTGTATCACCCATGGACTTAACAAGTCGTCCTTCATGTTTTTATTCAAACTGTTGATTAAAAATGTGAAGCAAGACAGAGCCAAAGAAAGAGGCCTGCTGTACACTACTAGAAACAAACCCCTCATTTAGTTTGGTTTATTTAAAAATATCTTTAGCATTGTGGTTGCAATAGTTATTAATCTCCTTAGTTACCCTTGCAATCAGTATATCTTTACCCTCTCTTGTTCACATGGATATTATTAAGATATTATGAGATGCCATTAATTAGTTAATTTATGCAATAAATATTACTAATAGAAACACTATGGATGTAAAGATATAAGCTCCCTGCCTTCAGGTTATTCAGAGCCAAATGTAGGAAGCAGACTTTCAAACAGCTGCACCTCAGTAAGAAAAAAGGGGAGAGAATACAGACAATGCATTTTTAGACCATGTAGGATGTGCAGTTAAGTCCAGTAACCCTGAGGAAGAAAGGAGTTTGTCTCATAAGACATCTTAGTGAACTCATACTGTTTCATCTTAAATCTTTTTTTCTTTTTTTTTCCCCCTTGGCTCTCAAACTCTCCTTTCATCAGTAAATCTTAGAAACTTCCCAGGAATTGGTATAAATTTCACTTGTCTAGTTTGTTGATTTCATTTCTTCTCATTTGAAAAATGAGAAACATTTGCACATTTCCGATGTTCAATTTCCCATTTGCTTAAGCCATGTTTATACAGCACCTTTCCCTAGTAACTCTGAGTGTGATTCTTTTGAGGGAGAAATATTACACTACTGCAGTAGCATGTTTCTCTCTTATGTCTTGCTTTAAATTGTATTTCCTTTATCCTCTCAAGTATTTTTTTATATATTTTAAAATTATTTTACAAAGGACACAAGCAAATTAGGATCTGAGGATATCTGCTTTTTCTGCATCATCCCTTCACTTGATGGCATTGGCTGTAAGCAGTGGCCCACTTCTTTCTTTGATTTTCTGACCTGAACATGTTTCCAAAGGCCTTTTTTGTTGCCCTGAGTATTTTCACAAGCTGCAGATCATTTTCTTCATTTATCCTTCCAACTACTGATCTTTCCATCTTTGGTGATGAGTCATTTATTCTATAGGTCCTCTTAAGCCTGACCTGCACTGAATTTTTAAGATGCAATCTTTTCTTCTTTAACTGCATCACTTATGATTACATAGCCAGAAATGTAATTCTGATGCTCATATCTGGGTTTATTTTTTGGTGGTTTTATTTTTTCAAATTAGGCTTATGAAAGTTTCAAGGTACACAGATGACTATGTCCAAGTTTTCTCTCCCAGATAGTATGTATTCTAGGAATTAACAATCATTTTTCTCTTTATATGTCCAGCTCTTCCAATTTTGCCAATAATTTCCCCTTGTTGGTCAGAATTAGAATCTAAGAAACTGAACCTTTTTACCCCCTGTACTCTCTGTGAGGTGAAACTATCGGCAAAGCAAGGCAAAAATACGCTAGATGATCTGCTTTATATTTAAAAATACCTTCAAGGAGAATCATCAGAAAGCACTGCCTTGCCTCTGGGCAAACATAGACACTCTGCCTTCATGAATATCCCTCCATTCAAGAGCCATTTTTCCTGTATCTTAAGCCATGATTTAGAAACCTAAATCCCGTTTACTGGCACTATCTGCAGAGCCAGAACAGTTTTGAAACAACCACTAAATTAAAACCACTTACTATCAAGTCACCAATGTGTGATAGTTACCTGTTCTAAGCCATATAGGAATAAAAGGGGAAAAACTTTTAAGAATTTTAGAAAATAACTAATTGCTGTTTGCATTTCATCCTTCGAAGAAAGATAACTTTTGAACCAGCCCTCTCTTCCCATGAATCAGACAGCTCTATGTGGTGAAACGAGGGCTCAAACATGTGGATCATCCTGTGAAGAAACAGAAATTTAGTAGTATTTTAGTGTAAAAGTCCAGGAAGTATCTTACCAACATCCATTCATTTTGGAGCAGGCATCACTCTAAACACAATGACATTTAATATTCTTTGTTTTTATCATGGATTATAGCGTGTTTTCACTCTACCGCTGATTAGTTTCTAAGGGATGCTGTGGGTAGAGCAAGGGCTTGGGAAACAGGCACGTCCAAGTTTCCTTGCCTCTACCTTTCTGGCCTCCTGTATCCTCACAGATAATACAGGAAAATAATAAAACTGATGCTGTGAAGGTTAGATAAGATAGTGCATACCAAGTACTAATTTCAGTGTGTGATGCACAATAAGCACACTCATTTGATACTATTATGTTATTCATTCGTTGATTCATTCAGCAGCTATTCAATGAATGCATACCACATGTCAGGCACTATGCTTGGTGCTGGTGACAGAACATTTAACAAAACAGGCATCCTCTCTGTCATCATGGCGTTAATTCCTAACATAGAAGACAAAAATTAAATAAATGAGTATTTAATGTGTAGAGGGTATAAGAAGAATGTCTAACTGAAAACCTGGGAAAGGCTTGCCAGAATGTAAGGCATTTATTTAAATAGAGACCTGAAGAACAAGCAGGATTCAGCCATGCAAAATGGGAGAGAACAGGCCCAGGAAAAGATCTGTCAGACTCCGAGGGCTATCTTCTTTGCATAATTCCCTCATCTCTATAATCTTACAATAAAGGAAGGAGGAAGATAGACAGACATCCTAAATAGATTCCCCAAATCTACTGAGTAGCTTTAAATTTCTCTCAAAGGCATTCAAGATTATCTGTAAAACACTCCAGGATTTTTATATAGATAGAGCATCAGAATGACAATCTTATAAGAGGGACATCTAGAGGACTTTAATGTGGTGCTTAACTCTCTGGTTGTGTTAAGCGGTGGTAAACTCACTGGTTTCCACTGGAGAGCAGATTTATTGACATGGCTTTGGAAGCATCAGTGAAGAATACTGGGGAGACTATGAAGACCATCCCCTAGATTGTCCGTTTGCACAACCACTGTAGATTTCATGAAATCATCTAAGACAAGTATTATAACTTTTCTTGCCCTTAGTAAGCTTATAGGAGCACTACGAGAATTTAATATTGTGATATCATTAATTTCAAATACATGAAACCATTTACACATGAATATGATTATAGTAATATAAAAACATCAAGCAGAGAAACTTCTGGATATGTATGTATGTCATATAGTAGGGACTCTGATGTACTGTTGAATTAATGAACAAATGTCAGTGACAGTAATTGTGTTTCCAGTTGGATTGTGGAGGTGACTTAGGTGTTTGTGATGGAGTTACTTTCCTGTTTTCTGCTAAAGAGAACTCAGAGTGTCAAATGGCAAGGACTTCTTAACAATAGTGCCACAAATATACCTCAGGCAATGCCTTCAAATACCTCTAACAGTCTTCCTGAGCAAAGAGACCATCTAACTCTGGACCAGAGGAAAGCTGCCAACAAGTCTGGAAACACTCTATGGGGATTTTGATTCCAACATGGAAAGTTAGGTTTCAGGAGGGATTTAGGATCAAGACAGGCTCCAGGATGATTAGAAACGAGGAATTCAAAACTAGCCTTTGGTTTATAAAGACGATATTTATTACACTAAGTGATAATTGGCAATTTTTAAACATTTATGGGAGAAGATAGGTTATAGCTTACTTTTTTTAATCTTCAAAATATAAACTTTATAGTAGCATTTATTCTTTTTATTTTTTTTACATTTTTTATTGAGTTATAATCAGTTTACAATGTTGTGTCAATTTCCAGTGTAGAGCACAATTTTTCAGTTATACATGAACATACATATATTCATTGTCACATTCTTTTTCTCTGTGAGCTACCACATTTATTCACTTTTTAATGTTACTTAAACTCCACTTTTACATGAGAATTATAGTTTTGTACAAAGGTGAGAAAAAAAACCATTGTAGCCTGAATATTTGACAAGATATTTACATTATAAATACAAACTTTGACTTATGTTTAATAAGCCTAATCTCTGGAGAAGTACCTAATAAAGAAAAATATCCTAAATCCAGCCAGTGATTCTCAACTCCATCTGGACATAAAAACTACATGAGATGTTTTTAAGAAATATCAATACTCAGTCCCCACTTCAAACCAACCAAAAGAGGATCTCAGCTGGTTGGCTCTAGTATTCAATGTATTTTAAAATGTTGATTCCAATGAGCAGCTTAGGTTGAGCACCACTTTCATTTTACAAACCAAATTCAGAAAGTAATGAGAACTGCCCCAGTTGTAATTAATCCCTTCCTCTGCCTCTTACTTCCACTGGAATAACGTTCAGCTCTGTAAGTGGGATGAGACATCATTTCATTCTTTAATCTGAAGAAATGGTGAGAACTAAACAGGATTGACTTGATCCAGTCATTCTTCAGTTGGCCAAGTCAGTGAAGTGCTAATAACTGTATCTCTGGACAAATGACATTGCTTCCTCTGAGTCAGTTCGTACATTGATGAGATGAATCACGGCCACTTTTAATTATTTAAGATCCAAGAGCATATAGGGAAATACCTGGGCCTTTGAACTTGTCATTTCAGCCAAATTTCAATTTTAGTAATTATGTTCTGCTTACCTCATTTCCCCATGATACTTCAAGGTTGTTCTTTCTTTCTTTCTTTCTTCTTTCCTTCCTTCCTTCCTTCCTTCCTTCCTTTCTACTTTCTTCCTGTCTGTTCTTTTTTCTTTTTCTTTTTAAATTACACCCAAGGCTTCCTGTTCTCAGTTGTGTATACTGGGAAACCATGATTTCAATTCAGATACAAATAGAAATAAACATTCTAAATGATATATTTTTTAGGTTAGGGTAAAAGGCCATAAAAATAAACAAGAAAAATATCATAGATGGATGAAATGGACACAATTTTACCTAACCCCATTAAGCAGCTTTCTTCCCCAGTGAGTCTTTAATTCAGAAAGTAAAAATTCTTCCTTTTTAAATCCTTTGAGAAAATCTGGATGAAAAGAAAAAAGGTGCTTTAACTTCCCTAATCATAATCTTAATTGTTATTTTATATCACTTCACAATGTATAAAGAACTTTCACATATATTGCCAAATCTTATCTTACCTCTAGACAGTCACAGAAGATGTCTTCATCTGCTTTGAAGGATAAATAAATTGAAATGAGATTAACATTCCAGTGGTGTGAATATAAACCTAGATATATAACTATACAGGTTTATAATAAATTTTACTGATATAAAGGATATGTAGCATACAATCTTGTTACAAGTAATACTAAAATGGACACTACTCTTTATTGTAAATCCCAAACAACCACTTGATTTTCACAGAACACTTTCACTGATTTTTGGCAAAATTTAAAATCCATAGCCAACCTATAGTTGCAATTGACAAATAGATGTATTCCTAATATGAATATTGGTTAATATTCTCATACATTAATGAGTAAGATGAAAGTGAAACAACAAAAACATATGTTATCTTTTGTTTGTCAATGATATAAGAAACCTTATTGAATGAGATAATAGTTTTCAATTTTCTGTGATCTTCATAATGTAATGGTTATGGACAAGACACATTTTTAATTCTAATATGGTTTATTAATATTTTCTACATGACTTTCTTAAGTCCAGGCAATTAATAAAACAAAAAAATCAATCACTGATTTGTAGCATTTGCTAACTTACATGGTATGAATACTCACACTGTGGCTGATTTCAAGATACCAATGCAACATCACTGAATGCAGAGTTAGGAGGAGATGTGCAGTAGCACACTGTATAGTATTTCCAACGTACAGATACAATAGATATAAATAACCTCAAAAGCATATATGATAACAAAATGTAATAAAATAAATGGGAAGTGGTGAGTTTGGGATGTAAGATAAGCTCAAGGATGGGGAATATAGCCAATATTTTGTAATAAATGTAAATGGAAAGTAACCTTTAAAAATTGTATAAAATTTTTTAAATTAAAAAAAATCTATTTCTCAAAAAGTCACAAAACAAGAGAATATATATATATATATATATATATATATATATATATATATACACACACACATATATATTTGAGCATAGATATTTATAATTAAGAACACTTTTTTAGTTATATCATAAAAATATAAATTCCTAAATGGAAACAATAACATGTGGCCTCCACTCTTTGACAGTTTATTAGCTCCTTGATTTTGTTTTTTAGTGTTTGTTACCTGATTTATAAATATATATGTATAATATAATGTGTAATAATATATAATAAAGGTGACAATAAGCTACATTGGTCTCACACTAAAAGATTCCCTAATAAGAACTAGAGGTTAATCTGAACTAAAAAATTAAATTTAATTTATAAGTTGAAAATCATCTGGGCAACACTTTTAAAAAATCTGCTTGGACTGAAATGTTCTAGTGAGAACATTATAGAATTCCTCAAAACTAGACACACGTTAGCACATTTATAATTCTTGATAGTAGCTGCCCCTATCTGAGCCCAAGGACGGGAAAAGTATTAATAGTCAAGAAATATACAACTTTCAAATATTAAATGAGTATTTTGAAGCCCTTGGCTGTGTTTTCCTATCAAAAAATTACTTTTACATGATTTCCTGCTTTCCTACTCTGGTTTTTTGGCTATTTTCATCAAAGTTTGGAGAATGTTACCTTTACTTGACAGAGTATATAATTTTGGGGGTATCCATGGTTTTAGTCTTGCTCTAGAAATTACTAAGCAATCTGATTTTAAAGGTATTTCCCCAAATACCTACCTCCTATCTATATATATATACTTTTCTATTCGCATCTTAAGAATAAGTCAGTTCTTTGAGAGTATTCTTTACTTGCTTTTTTAGGTCAGTATCTTTAGGTCCATTTTAGCTTCCTAGCAGGCTAGTCTCCCAGCACTCACTTTTCCTCTAAAATATTCCAACTTTTAGAATTTCTTCCTTATTATAGTTTGACATATGTGAATTATAGACTTACTGATCTAAGATAATATATTTCAGACTTGCAATGTGTGAAAAAGTACTTACTTCTTTTACAAAGCGAAAATGGAGGAGTCAGCTTGAAAAATAGACAGAAACTGCTTATTGGAGATTTGGAATATTAGTTAGAAGACAGTTACCATAAGGCCTCTGGCAGGTGACTAGTTAATGCTAATCAATGAACATCAGCATTTCTGTATAATTGGAATGTTTAAAACATTTAGATTTGGGCATAAGCTTTACAGTATGTAAAACGTTCTTCCAGTTGTATTCTAGAGTAACTCATATTTGTGAATTTAGTTGTTAATCTAAATTGGCCATTTCATCTGTTTTCTGGGACATCTTCTGTTGTCTAAAAGTGCACTAGTAATGTGGCCACTAGCCAAATGTAGCTAAACTTAGACTTAAATTAATTAAAATCAGATAAAATTTAAAAATCATTTTCTCTTGTCAACAGCCACATCTCAAATGCTCAATACTGCATGTGTCTAGTGGCTACTTCATTGGAGAGTGAAGTCACTGAACATTTCTACCATTGCAAACAGTTCTATTGGATGGAACTGCTCTATAGCATCTATATTTTAAAGCTTATCTAAATAGCTAGAGTTTATTTTTTCCCTCATCCATTAGTGCCAAAATCAGGTTATTATAAAGAAGAAATCAGAGAGACTCAGAACTCAAATTTCATCCTACCCATTCCCAATCCAAGATTAGTGCCAACCCAAACTTAGGGAGCTGCAGCCTGCACTAAAACATCTACAAAATATTTGATTTTTATATATAATAATCCCAGCAGACCCAATGTTCACCTCTGATCTGGAAGACTCATAGGAAATAGGGTCTTTTCCAAAGATGATTTGGACCCATTTCCCAAGTGACTTCAGTAAGTTTGGATGGACTCTGTCCCCAGCATAGGCAATTGTTCTATAATTTTTGCCCTTTTAAATGCATTTACCCTGTCTCTAATCGTGTGTTTTTGTAATTATGTGTCATCTCTGCTAGATTATGACTGAACTGTTTATTATCTCCCAGAATCTTGTATAGTGGCCAGTATGAGCTTAATACTCCATAATAATTAATTAACTGAATGAATCTGAGGCTCAGACACTCCCAGATTTTTTTATTCGTGGTTACCTTTTCTTGAAACTCTGAGGAAACTCATTTGTTTTTCCTCCTCTCCTGTGTTAACTCTCACTCCCACTCACTAGGAAGTGCCCTCATACAAAGTGGTTCCTTTACCTTATTGGAATATATATTTATATTTGTGAAGTGTTTAGCTCAACAGTGGCCCTGGTTTTCCTTACAGTGGCCAATTCATCCGGAAGAATTCTGCTCTTCCCCCTCTGGGCCATGAATGACATTGTTCTGTGCTAGTAGAGTCAACCTGCAGGTCACATGGCTTGGAGTCAAGTTCAGGGCAATAAAGTTGAGTGGAATAGAGTCAGGGGATAGTAAGTAATGAATTATGGCCCGCTGCCCCTGTTCCTGCCTGTCAGCTCCACAGGTCTTGCTATGGTTAATTTTCTGAACGCTGCTTCCAAGTCACTGGAAAGCCATTCCTCAATCAGTCCTCAGGTAAGACATTTAGTTGGATGCGCTAGTCTTTAGAAACTCAGAAAACTCAGCAATAAGAGCTTTGAGTCAGTGGGAAAATGGAGGGAAAGAGAGAGATGGGGACAAAGACAGAGAGAGGCTGTTTGAAATTCTCCTGATACACACTCAGGAAAAACAAAAGGAAACTTGGATTCTAAGTTGGTACTTTCCCCACATATTACAGTTCATAAGAGTCCATAGATTTTGAAATGTTGCTATTTTCCCCAACTCATTTTATAGATAAGAAAAACTAAATGAAAATATACCTTAAAATGTAAAATAACATAGGATTATTGGGATTTTCCAAATAAGTTATGAACTGACACATAATTTTCCAAAACAACCTGAAAAACCAGTGGTATTTTTAAAAGTACATGTCATTAGAAAATGTATGTGGTTCACACATCAGCATACTTTCCTCCAACTCAAAATAGGAAAACAATATTATTTCTTTATTTTAAATGCCTCTGCCCCTTGAGGCAAGTTATTTAAAAAAAAAAAACCATTGGTCCCCCACAGAAACAATGCTCAGGCTTATTTTTCTCACTGTTTGTCTTATCTTTTGCTTCATTTTTCTAGAATCATACCACAGGGGTTCACAGGATGTGTACTGTTTAATAATAGAAAGCACAGGTACAATGCAAATCTTTCCAAGTTGTTTTTTTCTTCTCAGAGTAAAATTTTCAGCACTCTAGAGAGCGCCAGGAGCTTGCTTGATGTGATGATAATAATGTGCTCTCTAATAAGAAATCCTGGTTCTCTATATGTGATCTTATTTATTTTCCACTGTTCCCATGAGGTAGGAGAAGGTATAGCTTTTTGAAGTTTAATAAGACGTCCAGAGATAGTAGATGATTGAACCAAGGAAATAATTGAGGCTCAATGACTCCTACTATTCCAGAATTAAAGAAGGCATGAGATCTGACCTATGCCTAGGCCCACTAAGGTTTGGGTTTATGTCAGATCACTGCATCTCAGTCTTAGGTAGTATGGAGAGAATATGTGGGTACTTTTGACTGGGTATGTATTATTCACTCAAAAAGCATTCATTGAGCCCAGAGCTTAGGTACTAATATTCAAAGGCAATAAGATAGAGCCCCTGCTCTCAAGTAACCCAGGAATCACCAAGGCTGAAGGGCACAGATAATTACAGTATCTCAAGATAATTAATTACTGCGGTTTGTGCAAAAATGCTACAGGCACACTTAAGTCTGCTGAAGACAGAACTAAAATAATCACAGCTTTCACTGTGAGCTTTGAAAGGAATACTAGTTCCCTGCGGAATGAGTGGGAGGTAGAGAGTGCATTTCAATGCACAGAGGCATGAGAAGTCCAGGAACTTTCCGCATTTTGTATCAGTACAAAATTTCTATTCAAAAATTGCAATAATAGGTATTGTTTATATATATTCAGTTATACATTTTGAAATTTAACATGTAGTGAGCATAATCCTGAGATTTTCTTGGATATTTCTTTTAAAGGGAAAAAGAAAAGAAAAATACACTTCAACCCTTCTTCCAAAAGAGAAAAGCTGAATTTATCCTAGATGAATAGAAGGGAAACACATAGATTACTAGAATATTTTTAAAATACTATCTCTCTTATTCAGACATTCCTAACTTTATTAATTAGAAATGCCTTTGCAAGAAAAATATAAATTAATATTTTTTAAATGACCAAGTCTTAATGTCAGCTCCACAAGGATTAAATCTTCAGTAGCTATGTTTCTTTCTTTCTTCTTTCTTCTTTCTTCCTTTCTTCCTTCCTTCCTTCCTTCCTTCCTTCCTTTCTTTCTTTCTTTCTTTCTTTCTTTCTTTCTTTCTTTTCTTTCTTTCTTTCTTTCTTTCTTTTCTTTCTTTCTTCCTTTCTTCCTTTCTTTCTTTCTTCCTTTCTTCCTTTCTTTCTTTCTTCCTTCCTTCCTTTCTTTCCTTCCTTTCTTCCTTTCTTTCTTTCTTTCTTTCTTTCTTTCTTTCTTTCTTTCTCTCTTTCTCTTTCTCTCTCTCTCTCTCTCTCTCTCTCTCTCTCTCTCTCTCTTTCTCTCTTTCTCTCTTTCTCTCTTTCTTTCTTTCTTTTTTTCTTTTCTTTTCTTTTCTTTTCTTTTTTTTTCTTTTCTTTCTTTTTTCTTTTCTTTTCTTTTCTTTTCTCCCTAATCCTGTGTTTTCTTCAGCAACAGCTTTCACAGAGCTATCTTGCCCATACAGAATGCACAGTCTCTCTCAGGCAAGCCCCTAGGTGGAATCAAAGAGTGAGAGGTGGTCCCTTCTGAGGATATAATGAATGTCGCCTTAAGGAACTGGTTTACACTATAAAGGGCTTCCTATTTAGTCAGTGAGATGGATTCAGACTTGACTGTGGAAATCTATTTTGTTTTGAAACATCTGTACAAACAGCCCTTTCCTATGATTGCAGAGTCTCACTGTGAGACAGTATCATCCTCCTCCCGGAAGAGTATTCCCTTGATGCCAGGTCTGACTCTTTTAGGGAGAATTTGTCAGGCGGATCCTATACTGTTGCAAACAAAGGTAAACGCATGCTCTTGGGTCTTCAGAAATGATGTCTAGCTCTTTGCAGTCACGTAAATTGTAATTGCAGCTTCAAAGCTGGCACTTTCTAGTTCTGATTTATGACCATTTTCAACCTCTATTTGACCATCAATTCCCTCAGCTGTGAAGAGAAATAAAAATATTCACCTAACAGGGTATTGAGGTGAAACAAGCTAAAAGTATGAAGCATCTTTCAAATACTAGGTGTTGACTGTTCATTAAATATGCATTTACTCACGTATCCACCCAAATAATATTTGTTATGAACCATTAGTCATTCCCCTTATCTGCACCAAAGAGTCAGAGAGTTACAGAAATTTGTGAAAGTTATTGCATTGGAGATCTTTGGATTTATGCCTGTCCCTCAACCAGTTTCTAAGTCCATGTGTAGACTTGATGACAAACAAACTAACTAAAAAGGAGCTCCCTTAAAAATCATATCGCATAAGCAAGCTGGTTAAGATTCTACTCAGAATGTCAGACTCCAGGGTTCTCTTTTATGTCTCTTCTTGCCCTGCTCATTTCCCATGGTAGCCTTGAGAGGACTAGGCAGTCTTCCACAAGAGGACAATGATTGGTTTATTGGAATTTTACAAAGAGTTTGTACCCAGGGGTGTCATGCCTGTGGTAAGAATTCCTCTTCTGAGTTTTAAGCTTCTTAGTACTCACCACCAGTTCAGAACAAAAATATGAGTGCCTACTCTGGATTTTCCATCTCCAAAGTGTCCCCAGCAATTGGGGATGATAACCAAGTCAAATAATTTCCAAACTCATTGTCCTTGCCTACTCTATAGCTGGCATACATCAAGTTTCCTTTCAGCAAATAACTCTTCTACCTAACAACATCCAAACACCAAGACCCCAGACACAGCCTGACTCGTATACAAATCGTAAGTTCAGATATGCACTATACACACGTATCATTTAAGACATAGTATTTTTTAAAACATAGATATGCACACAACCATAGTCACAAAACAAATGATATGCATTCATGGCTATAGCTTACTTACATATCCATTTGGGGGAAGGCCATAAGAGAAGTTGGTAAGGGAGAAGGTGAAGAATCGGCAGTGACTCACACATCACCCTCTTCTGCTGAGAAGTACTAATAACTGTTCTAAAGTCATTCTACAGCCAGGAAGAGTAGTCAGCCTGATGATGGAATTCCAACCACGAACCCTAAGTTAGCTGTACCCCAACACAGAGTAATTATACATACAGCCACACAAGTCCCAGGATCTCGGTTGGGTTTCTTGTTTGGACTCTAGCTCTGGCTCAGGGACTGATTATATGACACTGGGCAGGCTCTTTCCCTTTTTTTCTCACCTGAAAAATGAGACGTTTGAGAAATATGAAAAGATCGGACCTAGGTAACCTCAGGTCTTTTCCAGCCCTAAAATGCTGTGGTCTATAATTCTTTCACACATTGCCCTGTCCTCGAATTTCACTTCAAAAAGCTTCTCTCCAAAGTATTAGGGTTTTCTCTATCCCAGTTATGTAAGCCCAAATTTCAGGCTTCCATGGCAACTATGTAGTCATCTCAGTTGGTGTTTCTTATTGAAGATGTTTATATCTACTACTGAGCTGTGCACCTTGAGGCAGTTACTGATGAGGCAAACAGACTTTGGTTTTAATAAATCTTTTTCTGTTTTAGGTGTTCCTAATTACTTCATAATAACTAGAGAGCGGAAATGTTTCCATGTGAGAAAATGGCTAGACCTTTGCTTTACAAGTAGTAGCTATTTATAACTTTGCTTCTTTTAAATTTAGTTTATTGGCAATAAAATCTCACCTAAGGCTTCAGGAAAATGCCTGGATCTTTTAAACCTTCACAGATTACTAAACCCCCTCTGAACTTTCAAGTACAGAGGACTTGGTTTCAATCCAGTATTTGTGTAACTTTCTTTCTTCCTCAAAGGTCAGGGTACAACTATAGCACCTCTGTTTCTCAAGCATTTGCCTGTGGGACTCTAATTAATGGGGAATTTGCCATACAAAGCATAAATTAGAACTTTGTCATGAGAAAAGGCCAGAAATAATTTGACAAGCATTTTCAAGTCCACAGGTAACTACATCACGTTAAGGGATATTTTTAATCTACTTCGGTGTGCCCGGTGCAGTGCTCCATATTCACTGCCAGGGATTGCAACAAAATAAGAATCGAAAATACTGCTTCCTTTCAAGGAAAGAAATCTATATAGAAGGGGTGCCTGCAGCCTCAGCCAAACTCTGCTTGAGTTGTCTTCTATCTTGGGACCACCCATGACTTAAAGGGAGCAGAGATGGGTGTGTGGCCTGAGATCTCACCTGCCCAGTAAAACTTCTCAGCCCCATGTCTGTTTTCACACTTTCCCCACACCCCAGTTCTTCCACAGCTGGGTCAACTCACTTCGTCTTCTCCAGATCCGGCCTATTTATTTTCAGAGCAATTTGACGTTTAGCGGCTATAAATAAGTAGCCTCAGGCCCAACGCCTCCATTCATCCAGGCCTCCGATAGCAGCCTTTTTCTAGATATGGGGCATGGGAACTGTGTCCTGGGCTACCCTCGCTACAATCTAAACTAGAGCCATTTTCCACTCTTCCAGATCTTGACATCCCCATCTCAGCCCTAATCCTACCCCTAGTTTCAGCAATTCACCAAAAATCAATTCCCTGAAGTAGCAATTTTCTGAATAACTAATTCATGAATTTAATAAATTTGTCAACTTATCAACATTCTTTTTTAATATATTACATGAATTTGGATATATTCTTATTGACCATATATTCAAAAATAGATTTTACTTGAATATAACCAAGAATATATATTTTTTCTTTTTTTATTGAAGTATAGTCAGTTACAATCTGTGAATTTCTGGTGTACAGCACAATGTCCCAGTCATAGGTATACATACATATATTCATTTTCATATTCTTTTTCATTAAAGGTTATTACAAGATATTGAACATAGTTCCCTGTGCTATACAGAACAAATTTGTTTTTTTGATCTATTTTTGTATATAGTGGCTAACATTTGCAAATCTCAAGCATCCAAATTTATCCCTTCCTACCCCCTTTCCCTGGTAACCATAAAATTGTTTACTATGTCTGTGAGTCTGCTTCTGTTTTGTAGATGAG
The DNA here is from genome assembly GCF_009834535.1 of Camelus ferus. Taxonomy (NCBI): domain Eukaryota; kingdom Metazoa; phylum Chordata; class Mammalia; order Artiodactyla; family Camelidae; genus Camelus; species Camelus ferus. Next base: position 93,744,322 of record NC_045696.1, read on the forward strand.
TTCATAGTGTCCTTTTTTTTTCTTTTTTCTTTTTTTTTAGATTCCACATATGAGTGATACCATGTGGTATTTTTATTTCTCTTTCTGGTTTACTTCACTTAGAATGATGATCTCTAGGTCCATCCATGTTGCAGCAAACGGCATTATTTTATTATTTTTATGTCTGAATAGTATTCCATTATATAAACATATCACATTTTCTTTATCCAGTCATCCGAAAATGGCATTATTTATTCTTTTTTATGGCTGAGTAGTATTCCATTGTATAAATATACCACAACTTCTTTATCCAGTCATCTGTCGATGGACATTTAGGTTGCTTCCATGTCTTGGCTATTGTATATAGTGCTGCTATGAAAATTGGGGTGCATGTATCTTTTCAAATTAGAGTTCCCTCTGGATATTAACCTAGGACTGGGATTGCTGGATCATATGGTAAGTCTATTTTTATTTTTTTGATGACTCTGCTACTGTTTTCCATAATGGCTGCAGCAAACTACATTCCCACCAGCAGTGTAGGAGGGCTCCCTTTTTTCCACACCCTCTCCAGTATTTATCATTCATGGACTTTTGAGTGATGGCCATTCTGACTGGTGTGAGGTGATACCTCATTGTAGTTTTGATTTGCATTTCTCTGATAATTAGTGATATTGAGCTTTTTTTCATGTGCCTATTGGTCATTTGTATGTCTTCATTGGAGAATTGCTTGTTCAGGTCTTCTGCCCATTTTTGGATTGGGTTGTTTGTTTTTTTTGTTTTTAAGTTGTATGAGCTGTTTGTATATTCTGGAAATTAAGCCTATTCTTGAATATATTATATATAAGTATTCTTCTTATAAACTTGTTCTTCATGAAAATACTCATAAGAAAGCTTAATGACCCTTATGATCCTCAGCATTTAATACATTGATTATTTAAAATATAGCTAGATTAAAATATATTAATTTAATATATTCAAGAAGACTGTTTCTCAGTATGAGCTTTTAATAATTGGAAAATTTGATCAAATGGCCATTTGACAAATTGATCTTCTAATAAATTGGCTTTCTATAAAATGATTTTTGTTAATGGGATCTAGAGTCACCAGAGTTCTGTGTCCATGCTTCCATGGACAGACTCCTATACCAATAGTCAGTCTTCCAGATCTCTGAGTATTTCCTACACTACCCACCCCTGACTGAACTCTGCTGCATCTGGCCCCAGGATGAATAAATGCCACTTCCTGAAATAGCCGGGATTTACCCATGTGACTGAAGTGCCATTGCTGGCTATCTTGTCTTACCCAAATGGACTCAACTCCTCCTCTCCTCACTCCCTCCTGCTTAGCCTCACTGACAAATCTCAAGATACAACAGAGCCAAATGCCTGTCCTGTTTTTCTTTCGAAAACACACAGCTTTTAAATGTTTACTAGTCTCTTATAGTAATGCCAAAGTTATCAGAAACCTGGAAACCCACAGGGGCATATTAACTCCCTCTGTTGAAAAACACTTTCTGGCTTTTAGCAGAATAACCTCTGTTGGAAGGTGTCTTATTGTTTGGATGATAGAGGTAGTTGGGCGCAAAATAGGCAATTTTGGCATCAATTTGATTCATTTAGGCTGAAAATAATATTACCCCTTACTCTTTCCTAAAGACAAATGCATCTTCCTAAGAAACTTATTCTAGGAACTAATCATATCTTTTAAAAAATAGTGCCTATCAGCAAGTTCAATTTTGAGAGCTATGACTTAACAAGATATAACTTCCATGCTCTTGTATACAAGGCCTTCAAATCATTACCATTATTTCTCCAATTAGATCTTAGTAAGTCGTTAAGTTAGTTCTATATCAAACATTTTAAAGTCTATTTTATCTTGAAGTTCCTCACTCCCACCACCACCAAATACAATGACTTTATATTAAATATCGTGGAGCAAGTAGACATTTCTGTTATTTTAGGGAACATTTCAAAACAATTATTAGTTATAAGAAAAACTGAACTCTATAAACATTTGGAGGCCAACAGAACTGAATTAATTTTTAAAATATAGCAATTCAAAGAGTAAAACCTTATTTTGCTGGCACTCTTGAAAAATGCTAGCTGAAAAATCTTGACTTCTCAAGTCAAAATGATGTAGTGATTGTTGATCTGCAGCATTTGTAATGTATAGTTATCTGAAAAACAAGTATACAATGAGCAACAAGAACACCAAGTCTTCAGATTATTTCCTGTCAGATCGCGGCAATGTGAATGGAAGAGATAAGCTCACATGAATATCAACAGGCGTTAAGGTCTAGTGAATACACCTTGAAGATCTGCAGTGACCTTCTCCCATGTGCATCCATGTTCTTTTCAATATATTTTAACCTGGAAAAAAGTCTCACTTGCATTAGTCATGATGTCAGTCTTAGCTGCCTTTCTGAGGTTTTATTTAGAATGGCAGTTCTTAAACCTAACTGCATATTAAAATTACCTGATGATGCCTAGTCAGCGTCTAGGCTAATTAAATCAAAATTTCTGAGTATTTGTACTTTGAAAAAATGTGCCTGAAAAAATTCTGGTGATTGTATAGACTTCTGGGAACCACTGGTTTAGAGCATAATATCTGCCAGACTCAAAAAGTAAAATACCTGTAGGAATTCTCTTTCTACTTTTTCTACCCCTGGGATTTGGTCACTGGCTTTAATGTTCCTCCTTTTAAAATCCTTTGTCTGACATTGCCTTATCTCAGTAGATGGTGGGCTTGGGTTTGCTTGGGATTTACTTGGATACACGCCCTAACAGCAAGTAGTTAAGCTAATAGGCTTAAAAAAAAAAAAAACCCAAAAAACTCTGTATGAATAATCTAACCCTTAGGTGCTTTTATAGAATTGGATATTGGCAGTTTTGATTTAATTTGCTTAGGCACAACAATTTTGACCTTGAAATAATTATGGTTAATTATTAGTTTAAGTATTAAATTTGAGACACTTTTATTTCTAAAAGAAGGATGGGAAAGAGAGAAATTAATCTGGGGAGGGCTTAAAGTGCTATTTGCAGAATAAAAGAGCCTATGTGAACAAGAACCTGAGGAAGGAATGACCTTTATTTTTCTCAGCTATGCTAGGACCCACATGATTCTCATCAGTATAAATGTTTATCGTTAATGAACAATTGTCTCTACATTTTAGTTAAATTACAGTACAAAGAGAATCACAAAATGCTTTGTGACATTTCAGCCAATGAATTAGTCATAGTTCTCTGGACACACCTAATAATACTGATGCCAGGCATCTAGATAATAAGATCATTACCTTTATGAGTTATCTTTTGAGTTATTCATGCTTTAATATTTCCATTCTATGAGAGCAGTACTTTGCTCATGTGTGATCCTATAACAGTAAACTGAGCATAGCATGCTGTATATAGATGGAACTCAGGTGAGAGGTGGAGGAGAGCACCATAGTTTAAGTCAAAGAATGTGTCATAGTAATCTTTTAATTATTTTTTCATGTAAAAGGGAGCTTAAATGGGGCCTTAGATGAAAAAATATTGTTTATTTTTATAAAACACATAAATGAGCAATTTAATATGATCACATAAATGTAGAAGTAAATAGTGTAGAAGCAGTTCCCTTGCAAAAAGGACAGTTTTCCTGCTTATTTAATTTTATTTTGCTTTGTTCCCTATTTGTGTTAAATGACTGTGGCAACAGTAGAGGTTTGGGGAGATGGGCATCAGTTCAAATGGTAGAAAAAATTTTTCCACCAAACAATAATTTTGCAATAATTATTTGGGTTTCTGTGGCAGAATGTAATGCATACAGTTAGCTCCCTGGAAGTAGATGTCAGAATAAAAGTTCAGTTCCATAAGGAACTGCACATCATTGATGCTTACAAGTTTAGCCAATAGGAAAATACACGAACACACTTTATCAGAGGTGTTATTGAAAAGCGCTAGCTAATGTAATAACTGTGTGCCAGAACAAAAACATTTGTATTCATTTACCATGTGGTCCTAATCTTTTGATTTTCAAAATAGATTGATTTTTGAAATAGAAGAGGGTTGGGAGTATTTTGGTTTTTGTTGTTTTTTCCTTTGAGTGTTTCAACCAAAAAGATGAACTGAAAACACACGCAGACACATACAGATGCACACACACATCCCAAGGTTGATTTCATGTTTCCTTTTTGTATTTTTTAAATGTAAAGAATGTTATGAATAGTGGCACAAAAGGAAGAAGAACAGTGTTGAAGGTCTTATACTACTTGATTTCAAAACTTACTGTAAAGACACAGTAATCAAGACAGTGCGGTACTGGCATAAGGATAAACATAAAGATAAATTAAACAGTATTAGAGTCCAGAAAAAAATCTTTACATTAGTGGGAAATTGATTTTTATTTATTTTTAGTGAAGGACCATCAGTTACAATGTGTCAATTTCTTGTGTACAGCACAATGTCCCAGTCATGCATATATGTACATATATTCATTTTCATATTTTTATTAAAGGTTATTACAAGATATTGAGCATAATTCCCTGTGCTATACAGAAGAAACTTTTTAAAATCTATTTTTATATATAGTGACTAGCATTTGTAAATCTCAAACTCCCAAATTTATCCCTTCCCACCCCCTTTCCCTGGTAACCATAAGATTGTTTACTATGTCTATGAGTCTGCTTCTGTTTTGTAGATGAGTTCATAGTGTCCCTTTTTTTTCTTTTTCTTTTTTTAGATTCCACATATGAGTGATATCATATGGTATTTTTATTTCTCTTTCTGGCTTACTCCACTTAGAATGACAATCTCTAGGTCCATCCATGTTGCTACAAATGGCATTATTTTATTCTTTTTTATGGCTGAGTAGTATTCCATTGTATAAATACACCATAACTTTTTTATCCAGTCATCTGTTGATGGACATGTAGGTTGCTTCCATGTCTTTGGCTATTGTAAATAGTGCTGCTATGAACAGAACATTGAGGATCATGCATCTTTTTGAATTAGAGTTCAACTGGTTTTTAACAAAGAAACCAAACAATTCATTGGGTAAAAGATAGACTTTTCAACAAATGGTGCTGACAATTGGATATTGATATGTTTTAAAAAAAAAAAAGAAAAGAAAAGAACTTAGACCCTTATGTTACACCATAAACAAAAGTTAACTCAAAACAGGTCAAATATATAAATGCAAGAACTTAAACTACAAAACTTGTAAAGGGTAACAGGAAAAAACTTTTATAACTTTGGGTTAGGCAAAGAATTCTTAGATATGACTATGACATCAAAAGCATAATTCTTAATGAATTGATAAAGTTGAACATGAAAGTAAGTAAATAACTTCAATTTATAAAAGAAAGTAAATAAATGTGTATTCCAAAAGACGCAATTAAGAAGATTAATAAAAAAGCCACAAAGTAGGAGAAAATTTATCAATTATACTTCTGGTTAAAGACTTATATCCATAATATATGAAGAATTTTTACAAACAATTATAAGAAGAGTGACTCAATTTTTTAAATGAGCATAATATCTAAAAAGATATATGACCAAAGATACCAATTGATTGATGAGCACATGAAAATATCCTCAACATTACAGAGAAATGCAAATTCAAACCACAACCAGATACCACTACACACTCACTCAAATGGCTTTGCAGTTTTAAAAAAAGACAGTAATAAATGTTGGTGAAGATGTAAAGAACCTGGAACATTCATACACTGCTGGTAGAAATGTAAAATTGTACACCCACTTTGGAAAAAATGTGATGATTTCTTAAAAAGATAAACATGCACAACCCAGCACTCCTAGGATTGTACACAAGAGAAATGAATACATATGCGCAAAGACAGGTACATGAATGTTTATAGCAGCAGTATTTATAATAGCCCCAAACTGCAAGCAATCCAAATATCCATCAAGCAGACAATGGATAAAAGATGTGGTATAACCATACAACAGGATTCTGTTCAGCAATGAAAAGGAATGAACTACTACTACATACTACCTACCACGTGAAAAAAATTCAAAAATAGTATACCAAGTGAGGGAAGCCAGACCCAAAAGACTACATAGTGTATGATCCCATTTATATGAAATGTTCATGAGATTTAAATCTATATAGACAGCAAGCAGATCAGTGGTCGCCAGGGGCTGAAAGACAGAAAAGGGATTACCAGGGAATGGGCCTGAGGAAACTTTTTGGGGGGCAGTGATGGAAATGTTCTAAACCTGGGCTGTGGTGGTGAGTGCACAACTCTAAATTTACTAGGAATCATTGCATTGTCCATTTACAATGGTAGGTTTAGCACTATGTAAATTATACCTTAGTAAAACTATTTGTAAAAAAAAAAAAAAAAATTGCAGAGCAAGAAGATGTTCTAGCCCAGAGCACACTGCTTATATTGACTTACACAGACATGCTTTATAAATTTAAAACCCAAACATCTTTTACCTAAAATCTCTCTTTTCTTTGATACTTTATTCTTGTTCAAGGGCCATACTATCAAATAGATTTTAAGTAATGACACAACATATTTTCTTCCCACTCACTTTAAAATTATGTTTCACTGCCAATTCACATCACAATCACATTATTTTTGAAATACCTGTCACAATTTACCATCCCCCTTCACCCTGTGGATTTTATTAGTAACTTCTGCTGGATTTTTTAAAAATTCAAGACTACTGGTGATGAGGACTTAAAATAATGGTCAACATTTCTTAAAACATACCCTCTTCTAAATACTTTACATGTCTATTTTATTTACTTCTCACCTTACTTCATTTTATTCTCAAAATAACTCCATGAAATAAGCATTATTGTTACTCCTATATCATGTTAAAGGGGCTGGAGGCACAGGGAAGTTGCCCAACATTACCCATACCCAGAGTGGTAGAGCTGAGATGTGACTCCAGAGTCCAACCTCTTTAACCGGTGAGCTGAAAGGCCTCTCAAGAGCATTGAGAGAGAGGGAGTGTTTTGCATTTTCTCTTCCATTTCTGTTTCAAGGGCTTTGTTGCCTTGTGTATCATTACATAAAGCTCTCTAAAACAGGAATGCCCTGTGATATGTATTCTGTTGCTTCCCTCCTGGTCCCCTAAGACAAACCATGAAATGTGTGGGCACTTTATATAAATTTATTATCCATTCTTCCAAAGTAGCATTTGTTTGGTTCTAGTAATTGGGCAAATTAATAAATACATATACATACATACAACATGAATAGCACACACTCGTTTAGTTGACCTCCTGGTAGAACTTTGAATTTAACCCCAATAACTAATCTCTTTATACACATTGCTTCATCCTGACATGTATAATGTGTACAAGGAGAAACAACTTGAACAGAGATGATTGGTTTACAAAAGCCCAAAGCTGCTATAATGCATTTTTAGAAACTTCAGTTATAGCAGAGGAAATAAGTCTCTAAGAAAATTGAAGGCCTGACTATAAGACTTCTTTATAAACAATGAGATGGTTATCGTGAAAAATGCCTCTTCCAGCAACTAAAGGTTGAATAATTAAGGAGCAAATGATAAAAACAAGGAAATTGTTTTATACTTTTCATAATCAAGGATAAGAACATACACCCAATTTCAGTATTACTCATTTTTTACAATTTTTATACTGACTGCTACTGTGGGTTATGAGTTATAAGAAAATATAATTTAATTCATAATAACTTTCAGTATTAAAATCCATCAGCATGTTAAAAATTAACATTCTGGCACATCTAGTCCTCTGGCGAAAATAACATCCTAGTTTCAAGTTGACAAAATAGCCTAAAGGTATTTTGGACAGAAATTTATACAGATTTAATACTGACAAAGATGCCCTGTGGTGAGCTTTGACGATGGTATTGAAGAGAGTTCACTGGGGAGAAAAAAACTTTTAAAAAGATGAAAGTCATTTGAAAAAATACAGTATTTACACAATGTAATATTTTGGCATGAAACTATTGAGGACAAAATGTTTTCAAACCATTTGTTAAATTTTTTAAGGTAATGTTTCCTACTTAATGCAAACTTGCATATTAACACAGAGAGCATACCTCTACCAGGAAAGGAAAAGAAAGAAAGCAATATTAAGAAGTGGCTCTTGGGTGAACATTTGAATTAAAATTTCATACTGAATATCTCCTAAGGAGCATAGGATATTAGAACTTTCAGAAACAAACCTCTTCAAAAGCTGCTATAGAGCTAGTTCTAAATATTTCTCTTTGTTCAAACTGTACCACATCATTTAAGACTTGGAAGGCTAGCCGGAGAGAATAAGGCTATTAAGCGCCTCTGCTGTAGCATTCTGTTCAAAAAGATGAGTGGGTTTTGGAAATGCCAGTAAGTTTGCTCAGCACATTCCAAGAGCTTCTCTGAGGACCAAAGTGCATCTCAATGATGGTATCCAAAAAAGCAAGAGATGGGCCAACAGACAACTGCTTTGTAATCCTTTCCTTGCTTCCTAAGATTTGCCAAGAAAGGTTTCTTCTACTAAAACATGATCCCTGAGCTGCATACACTTAGCCAAATGAATTTGACATGTCTATGTTCCTCACCTTTGCTATTAAAAATATTGGGATATTCATTTTTGGACATTTTGGCCAAGCCTGGTTTGAGCCTGAAATATCCCTTTGTTCTTGGGTATTGTGACAGACTGGACCTTTCGCCCTCAACGTCTTGTCATTTGGGGGCTCTTGGAGAATGTTAGGACTTGTGTGAGCTACTTTAGATGTGGTCAAGCTCTCAAAGAGCTCATAATTTTTTCAAACTGGTCAGACAGACAACTCTAAGCATCCAAAAGATATTTTCTGCAGCAGTTATTTTTCCCCATTTTTGCCACTCTTCTATTAGACATAAAGATTAAAATTGCTTCATCCACTTTCCTTTTATTCATGAATTTGGTAAGTACTTATTTAGGGCCAGCTATGTGCTAGGCACTGTCATAGGCTCTGAGAATGTAGCAATGAATAGTCACCTACTTCTTTTTGTGGCATATACTCATTACCCAAAACCCCACACATCCCACTGGTTCAGAAAAGTTGATGTGTAGATACCTGAAAAAAGGGGTCCTGAGCAAACTAGGAAAGCATCTGAATTCTGGTACCGGGTGGTGTACCTTCTCTTTAGGCCTTTAGTATACAAGAAGATGGAAAGCGGGATAAACTGCATCTCTTGTTCTCATCATGTCTAGTCGTAAAATATACAGTGACCATATTTCCATAAGCAATAACAAAGAATCTGATTACAAATTCTGGCTAATGTAAACATGTAAGACAAGAATGGATTTTATAAACTGGAACTGTCAGATAAAACCCAGGCTATTTGATTAAAGTATGTGGCATTCAGTGATGAAGCATCGTGGACTTATTTTAAAATTTCCCAAAGGCTTCTCAGTGTACATTTCATCAGCCGCTGTCCCCATATTGGGCCCTGAGAAGAAAGTGTGTATATGCATCTTTGCATTGGCTGCATTTGTGGTAGCCTGATTCCCCATCTTGTATTCCCTACCTGTCCAGGGATCAACTTTTCAGTCTTTATCCTACCTGATATCTCAGTAGCATTTGACACTGTGATATTTCTCTTCTACTCTTTCTTTGGCTTCCATTTCATCTTACATTTTGCATTTCTGATTACTGTCCTATCCCTTTGGTTCACTCCTTTGTAGACTCCTTTATGATCTCCCCCATCTCTTCCTATTTCTTAATTGTTCATATTCTTCAGGATCCTCCTCTCATTTCACACACTCTCCTGACTCAGTTTCATCTCAAATGTATACCTAAATATCTATTCAAATATAGATTTCAGGTCAAATCTCCCGTGAACCTTAAGCCCCAATATCCAAATTCCTACTGAATTTCTCCAGTTGGGCACCCATCAGTCACCTCAATTTCAACTTTCCAACACTGAACTCCTAATCTTCTCCTGACTCGATCCCTCCAAACTTGCTTCTCCTCTGTGTTCCTTCTTTCTGGAAATCACACCACCACTCATCTGGTTGCCCAAGCCAGACACTTGGTCAACCTCCTTGATGCCTCTTTCTCTGTCACAATTCACATCAAATCAGTCACCAAGTCCTACATCTTAAGTATGTCATGTTATCCCCATGTCTCACCATAGCCATTGTTTTCCCCCTAATTTAAATCATCATTCTCTCTCTCTCTCAGTGGTTTCTTTGCTGGCCGGCCCTTCTGCCTATGGTCATAAACTCTTTCAATGTATTTTACTGACAACCCCCAACCCAGAATAAATTTGCAAAATGTAATTTTCATTATATCAATCCCCTGTTTAAAACACTTTCTGGTTCGTTTGTCATTCAGGACAGGGTTGAAAGACCTTAATGTGGCTTAAGCAGTTGGTTTTGTGATTTCATCTCTCCTCAACCTCCTTTTGAACTCTGTCCTTCAGTTTTTCTAACTATTAATAATTTTATTCTTGAATATACCATGATTTTTCTTTCAGATCTTTGAGCCCTATAGTCAAGTTTTTCTTAGAGGATTCTTCAAAGACTACCTGGTACTATGTACTGTTATGTGATCTCATGTCCAATGCTTCACCAATGGTGTGTCTCTAAATAAGCCTGATATTCCTGCTATGATTTTTTACTACTGACCCTTAAGACAGGCATGTATACAGGTTATGTGAAACTTGAATATTATCTCTTTTAGGGAGACATCTTTTTAAAAATGTATACAAATCATGAATAAAAAATTCAGTATGAAAATGAATATTTATTTAGAACAAGAAAAGAAACCACCTCAAATGGATTGGTACCTTGGAGATTTGGGTATTTCTCTTCTGAGATCTCTTTAGGTTGTTTCCCAGATACACTTGCCTAGTTGCTTTCTGATTGTAACCTCGTAACCTCATTCCCCCTTTCCACTCAGGACACTACAACTTCCATTAATCATCAGTACTCAAAGTAGCTCATGGAACTTTACCTTCATGATAAACCTCCTAGAAGTTCTGATATTTTTAAATAGTTTTTTAAGCATCCTAGCTAATGTAAATACCCATTTGCTTTTTTTAGTTTTAACTCTGACTGAAGCTTGTGAAATCAGACAATAGGGGCATGTAGCAAGATATTTCTTAATGTCCTTTTCTGAAATGTTCAGTAAATTACCAGGAAATTATTTACTCTGTGTGATATCACAGCTCCCTCTTCATTTTCTAGCTCCTGTCAGTGGTTCCCAAATATGGCTATATAGATGAATCAACTGGAGAGCTCTTTACAGTTATAGATTCTTGGGGTTCCAATTCTAAACCTTCTGAGTTAGACTCTGACATGGTGAGGCCAAAAATCTTTTTAACAAACTCTGCTGGTGATTCTTATGTGTCCAAATCAGCACCAGTCTCATACTGGCATTTGGAAACAACTGGCTGAAAGAACTGAAGAAGCAAGGTCGAAGGCCTGACTCAATGAAGAGCAAATAGTCTCAATCAATGGATTTAATTTCCTTCAAACACATTGATAATACAAAGAATCATTGGTTCTAAGAACCTAGATGCCCTATTGCAGATTCCTAGGACTGCCACATTAGGATAGCCAACTTACTCTGAAATTATTTTTTTTTCTGAAACTTTCATTGATAGGGAAGAGGGAAAAAAACACTATGCATTGGCCTAATTTAAAAAAAAAAAAGACATTGGAGACTCATCAGTTTTCACCCTGTGAGGCTAAAACGTGCATTTGTGCATATGGTTGTCCTATTATCCGCTACACTAGTAACTTATGTGATTTAAAATCAAAATCCAGGAAAAGTTTAAATTTAAATAGCTTAGTAACTCAATCAATTAAAAACACACTATCGGGTATGTTACAAACAGGTAGATTTTATTAGGACAGGGACTTTTATCTATCCATGATGTTGATATATGGGTATATTATTCTTTCCCTAGAAATAAGAAGACTGGTCAGATGTGCCATTTTCACTTTTACAGGACTCATTTCCTCTGAGGGCAAGTGGTTAATTTCCAAAGAGTGTTCATATGGGTGATGTATAACTGCATCATTAGCATTCTCTTTCTTTGAGATCTAATATTACTAAGATTTGTAGTTAATTTTTTTCTAAAGAACCTTTGTAATAATGTTTTTTAAAAGAATTGCTTTAGTATTTGCTGTGTGGGATGGAAAGATTTTGGAGACCTTGACTTCTAAATCAGTCTGAGAAAGCAATTTCCACATGTCATGTTCTATTCTTTTGTATGTAGTGAGAAGAAAAAACGAAGCAGTCTTTTCATATTCCTTTCAGTTTAAGATTTGAAAATTTGCTTTGTATTTTCTTCAAAAGAAAAATGAGTCGCATCAGGCTTTGTCTTAAGAATAATGACTTTATTGTTTTAATAAAAATAACATATGCTCACTTTTTTTTTAAATTCAAGCAATATAAAAAATTACTAAGAAGAGAGAGACAATGAGCCTAAAATTATACTTCTCAGAAAGAACCACAGCTCTCTAAATATATATACAGAGACAAAGATGGATGGATGGGTGGAAAATTATTTTATATCCCCAGTCCTTGGAATAATGTCTGGCTCATAGTAGGAACTTAATAAAAATGTATTAAATGAATGAATTAGATCAAATAATTGAATAAAATAAATGAATAATTTTTTTCTGGAAACATACTGACCAAATTAGAATCTCAGTTCTGCTGCTTAAAATGTTTGACTTTAAAAAAAAGATGCTTAAAATCTCTGCAACTCAGTTAACTGTATAATGGGGATAATAATACTACTTACCTTCATCAATGGCATTAAGTGAAATCAGATTGTGTATGTGTGTACACACGTGTACATGTACACATGCGTGTGCAATATTGAAAGATACAAGGACCACTAGTAGAATTTGGTGCCACTGCCATGATTCATGTTGAAGTGTCAACAGTTTTACCCATCATTGCTTTTGCACCAGCAGTGAGCATGTCAGTACAGGCAGAATGGTAAATGAAGCTTTTGTATTATTATGAAAATAGGTTTTAACTATACAGACCCCCTCACTTTGAGAACCACTGTTTCAAACTACCTCTTGCCAAAACAAATTTATATTCAGAATTCTCAGGGTATTTTCAAGTCGTCTTCTGTACAACTGCTTGTGGAAGTGGGTGAATCGTTTGTTTCTTTTTGTGGCTATTATGTTTGGAAGCTATGCTTGAGGCTCAGTCCTCTATTTGGTTGCAGCTTGAACCCACAGAGGGTTTTTTTTTTTTTTCCTTCATTTTATTACTGAGAGAAATTCTGTAGTTAGGCTACATTCTACCACCTTCAGCCATTAAGTGTATTTGGGATTTTGAGTTAATTAAAAATTGCATTTTTTTTACTATTAAAATTGGAGTTTCTCTTCCATTGAATAGGATTTTGTGTCCATCAGGGCTTAGTCGGGGAGCAGAAGCACTAGGAGTGTTATGGGATAAGAGACTTATTTAGGATTGTGGGACATCTGGGGAAGTGAGGGTCAGAGAAGGAGTTACCATTCAAATTGAGAAGCCAAGTATGTCTAGCCACCAAAGTAGGAACATGAAGTGGGAATCTGTGTAGAGGTCTATGAAAAGCTGTTGCCTGTGAATAAGCCACAACCTCTGTGGGTCCATAGCCAAGCATCTAGGGCTGGATCTGAGCCACTTAATGCCGGGAGTCAGTAAGAAAAGCTAGATGTGGAAAAGGAGAAGATGACAAGGTGGCACGTGCCAGGCATGACTTCTGTCTGTCTCTATATCTGCCTGTGGAAGGAGTTTCAGATGGTTATGGCCACAACCTAGTTTCTACCTTCCAGATATTGAGCAAGCCATCTTGGCCAATTCTAACTTGGGAGCATACAAGGAAGGGAGTTCTGGGGAATGTAGTTCCCAGCTTAGCTACACAGCCAGAGCAAAGTCTGATGGCATATGTTATCTTTTTTTAAGGTATAAATATTAGACTTATGAAATGATTTTCTAGATAAGAAGTATAAAAGAACTTTCTAGAGAATTTTGTCCTTTATTTGCAAAAAAAAAAAATCTGCAAAAAATATTAGAAGGAAATCCCATTAATTTAGATAGCTCATAATATCCACATAGGCTGTATGGAGTTGAATGATTCTTTTTTCAAAAAGATTAAAATTCTTAAAATTATAGTCACATGGACGTCATCCTTAATTTGCTATAACCTAGAGACTGCTTGGCATGTATTCTTCAGATATTATTTTAATTGCAAAAATTACATGGCAATGTATTATTTTTATCATCAGGAAAATTTAACTATGACATACATAATACACAGAATGCATGGTGGCTTAGATTTCATGTATTTTAAAAGTAACAAAGTGTTCCATCACCAATAATGCCTTATTGATAAAAAAAAAAGGGGGGGGTCTTTGAAGGGGCTTGGATCCATAATTTGGGAGGAAGTTTTTAAAGAAATTTTTAAAATTTTTATTTCTTTCAGAAGAGTATCCCTGCTTAGATACTTTCAAGTAATAAAGCTCTTTCCTTGAGGCTAAACTTTGCTGAAATAGAGTCAAAGAGTTACTGAAATGGAAGAAACAAAAATTACTTTGGGGTTCATCTGCCTGACCCTCTCTTTATATAGATAATGAAATGAAGGTCTATAGTGAATACACTACTCTCCTCGAGTCACACAGCTATTCACTTATTGGCAGAACAGGTACTGTATTTCAGGGTCTCTTGAATATCAAATGCTCTTTAAAAAAAAAAAACTCTACCAAGGAATTCTTTCCATATTATGTAACATTCTCATTTCAAGTGTACAATTCAATGATTTCTGATAAATCTGTTTTAGATCATTTTCATCTCACTAATTAACTCCCATATGCCCATTTACTTTTTTATTGAAGTATAGTCAGTTTACAATGTTGTGTTAACTTCTGCTGTATAGCATAGTGATTCAGTTATATATATATGTATATATATATTCCTTTTCATATTCTTTTTCACCATAGGCTATTACAAGGTATTGAATATAGTTCCCTGTGCTCTACAGAAGGACTTTGTTGTTTATCTGTTTTATGTATAGTAGTTAGTATTTACAAATCCCGAACTCCCAATTTATCCTTCATTTACTCATAATCCATCACCATCCCCTGCCCCCAGATACCCCCAATCTACTGTCTCCATAGATTTGTTTTTTTGATTTTATCTTTTTACTCTATTATGCTGTCTGATAAAAACATTTTGTTTTCTATACTTTTATAAATACCATCAACATGAATATTAACACCTTTTCTGAAGTTCAATAATCTTACCAAAAACATTGTATTTATCCTTTGAAATTGTCTTGCAAATGCAAATATACCTTCATTCCTAATCTAATTCAGATTCATAAAGTATGAGGAAATTATCTTGTGCAACAATTTTTAATAGGATATTCCTAACTGATACAATACCCAATTGAATGGGTGTTTACCATCTAGATTTTTTTAAATTTCTTTTCTTAGGATTCATTTATTCCTGATAAAATTGTATATTCTAAATGAAATCAATGCATGCTTGCTTTCAAGCTACAGTTTATTCTCTGTTTTGTTAGAAAAACAGAATTGGTAGCAAATGAAAATAAATTTGGATACATATTATGTCTAATCTGAAATGTTATTATTAGAGATATGACAAGAGATTTAGTTTCTATTTGACCAGAGAATGGAAAATATAACCAATAATCCCAAGAGCTACAACACATTTAAATTCAAAATTCCCACAGGATTTTTTACAGCCTGTGATGATTGTGCTCATGGGCTTAGATAAAGCCAAAACATATGAACTGGAAGTATGAGAATATCAATTCCCATAAATAAAAAAGAAAGCAATTTAAATGCAATGATATACTCATTTCAGAAGCTTATGTTTTGGTCATTAAATCAACATAAAATGAAATTTGATCATTTTTCATCAGAATGGTTCATCATTTGTAATACATGTCATTTCAATAAAGTCTTGGAATATATTAAAGGCATTTGAAAAGGTAAGGTTTTTTTTCATTCTATTTAGTTATAAATTTGGCTTTGGGGGGGTTCTATTATCCTTTCAACTGAAATTGAATTCTCTCCTCTACTTCTCTAAACTGCTAACACTATAAAAATAACAAAATCTGTTCACCTGTATCTTGTATAAAATCAAGTGACTTTAGAACTATAAGGAGCCTTATGGATCATATGTCCTTTGCTACACAAGGTGTGGTCCGAGCATCAGTAGCTTCAGCTTCACCTGAGAAACTGTATAAAGTGCAGAATCTCAGACCATCTCAGACTTACTGACTCAGAATCTGCATTTGCACAGAACAAAAGGTTTTAATTTTGAGGAAGTCTAATTTATCATTCTTCCCACTATAAATCATGCTTTTGGTACCAAGTCTAAGGACTCTTTGCCTAGCCTAATGTCTCAAAGATTTTTACCCATGTTTTTAATGAAAATTTTATAATTCTACACCTTACAGTTACATCTGTGATCCATTTTGAGTCAATTTTTGACTAAACTCTAAAACTTAGTTCTAGGTTAAATTTTTTGTCTATGGATGTTCAATTGCTCCTGCAGCATTTGTTGAAAAGCCTATGGAATTGGTTTTGCACCTTTGTCAAACAGCAATTGGGCATATTTGTGTGGGTCTATTACTTCTGGGGTCTCTAGTCTGCCCCAGTGATTTGTGTGTCTATTCCCCACCAATAACACAGTCTTGATTTTTGTAGCTGAATAGAAGTTAGATAAACTGATTATGCTCACTATATTCATTTTTTTTCAAAATAAGTTCACTATTCTGTTCATTTGTCTTTTCATATAAATTTTAGCATAAACATGTCTGTATTTGCAAAAAAAATCTTGATAGGATTTTACTAGGGATTGCATTAAATCTATATATCTATTTGGGGAAAACTGACATCTTTACTATACTGAGTCTTCTAGTCCGTGTACATGATACGTCTCTCCATTTATTTAGATCTTCTTTAATTTCTTTCATGAGTCATGTAGTTTCCAGCATATAAATTCTACACGGGTTTTGTTAGACTAACACCTAAGTATTTCACTTTTTTGAGCAATTGTAAATGGTACTTACTGTATTTCCAAGTTTGATGCCCATATGTTCATTGCTAATATATAAAAATACAAATGATTTTGTATGTTTACTTGCAGACAACCTTGATTAGCTCATTTATTGTTAGTTCTAGGAGTTTTTGTAGAATCCTTGGTATTTTCTATTTAGTCCAATGTAATCTGTAAGTACTGACAGTTTTACTTCTTTCTTTCTGATCTGTGTACCTTTCATTTCCTTTTCTTGACTTTCGCATTGGCTAGAACTTCCAGCACTGTGTTGAGCAGAAGTGGTGAGAACTGACATCCTTGCCTTGCTCCTGATCTTAAAGGAAAGCAGTCTCTCACCATTAAGCATAATGTTAGCTATAGGGTTCTTATAGATGCTCTTTATCAAGGTAAGGAACGTAATCTTACTTTTCTCTCATCACGAACAGATGCTGAATTTTGTCAAGCAGTTTTTCTGCATCTATTCATATATTCATGTGATTTTCCTTCTTTAGCCTATTAATATGGTGGGTCATATCAACTTATTCCTGAATATTAAAACTAGCCTTGCATTCTGGAATAAACCCTAGTCATGAAGTACAATTTTCTTATTGGTTACTTGGTTCCATTTGCTAATATTTAAGAATGTTTGCATTATATTAATGAGTGATATCACTCTGTAGTTTTCTTTTTTTTTTTTTTTTTGTATTATCTCTGTCTAGTTTTAGTATCAGGGCAAAACTAGTCTTCATAAAGCGAATTAAGAAGTGTTTCTCTTCTATTTTTAGGAAGAGATTGTAGAATTTATGTTACTTCTCTGTTAAATTTCTCCAGTGAAACCATCTGGGCCTGGGATTTCTTCTTGGGGAGTCTTTAAATTATGAGTTCAGTTACCTTAACAGTTATAAGGCTATTCAGATTATTTATTTCATATTCAGTGCATTGTAGTTTGTGTTTTTCAAGGAATAGGTCCATTTAATTTGTCAAATTTAAATGTGTGAGGTTGTTTACAGTACTCTCTTATTATCCTATTATCCTGAGGTCTGCAGTCTATAGTGATATCCAGTTTCATTCCTAATATTGTTATTTTGTGTCTTCTTTTTCTTTGTCAGTGTTGACAGAGGTTTTGTCAATCTTATTGACCTGTTCAAAAAATCAGCTCTCTCTTTCATTGATTTTCTCTATTCTCTTTTTCTATTTTCAATTTTATTGATTTCTGCTCTTAACTTTAGTATTTTCTCCCTTATACTAGCTTGGAATTTATTTTGCTCTTTTTTCCTAGCTTATTAAGGTGGGAGCTTACATTATTGACTTGAGACTAATCTACTTTTCTAATGTATACATTTAGTGGTTTAAATTTCCCTCTCAGCACTGCTTTAGATACATTCCACGAACTTTGATATGTTGTATTTTCATTTTCATTCAGTTAAATATATTTTTTTAAATTTTCCTTGAAACGTTCTCTTTGACTCATTGATTATTTAGAAGTGTTTTGCTTCGTTTCCAAGAGTTTGGAGATTTTCTATTTTATTTTTCTGTTATTTATTTCTGCCTTGAATCCATGTGGTTGGAGAATACACTCTGCATAATTTTAATTATTTTAATTTTATTAAGGTTTACTGAGGTTATAGAGGCCCAAATATGATCTTTCTTGGTATATGCTCCATGGGAACTTGAAAATAATGTGTACAGTAGTCTCCCCTTATCTTCACGAGGTGTGTTCTAAGACCCCCAGTGGATGCCTGAAACCTCAAATAGTACCAAAACCTACAGATACTATGTTTTTTCCTATATGTACATACCTATGATTAAATATAATTTATAAAGTAGGCACAGTAAGAGATTAACAACAGTAACTAATGATTTTAAAAAACTATAACAATATGCTGCAACTTATGTGAATGTAGCCTCTTTTATTGAGAACTTTCACCTTTTCACTTAAAGGAAGCACTATGTGGCTTCTCTTTGGCATCTCTGAATTGCCAAAATCACTACTTTTCCACTTTGGGGCCATTACTAAGTAAAATAAGGGTTATTTGAACACAAGCACTGCAATTCCAAGGCCATGGTCGACTGTGGATAACTGAAACCACAGGAAGCAAAACAGTAGATAAGGGGGAACTTCTGTATTCTCCTCTTGTTGGAGTTTTCTATAAATAAAAGTTTTTCTTTCTATAAGATTTTCTATAAAAGTTGATTAGATCCTGTTGGTTGATGGTGTCCTTCTATATCCTTGCTAATTTTCTATATAGCTATTCCATCAATTATCAAGAGAATGATGATGAAGTCAATTTTATTAGTTTACGTCTCTTGTAGGTCTTTTACTTGGTGTATGCAGTTAGAATTGCTTTGTCTTTTTGATAAGTTGATTCTTTTTTCATTATATAATAATCCTCCCTGAATCTAGTAAATTTTTTTGCTCTGAAGTCTGTTTTATCTGACATTAATATAACCATTTTTGCTTTCCGTTGATTGAGGTATACATGCTATATCTTTTTCTTTTTTTTTAATTGAAGTAGAGTCAGTTACAATGTGTTAATTTCTGGCATACAGCACAATGTGCAAGTCATGCATACACATACATATATTCATTTTCATATTCTTTTTCATTAAAGGTTATTACAAGGTATTGAATATGGTTCCCTGTGCTATACAGAAAAAATTTGTTTTTTAACCTATTTTTATATATGACTAACATTTGTAAATCTCAAACTTTCAAATTTATCCCTTCCCACCTCCTTTCCCCAATAATCAAAAGATTGTTTACTATGTCTGCAAGTCTGTTTCTGTTTTGTAGATGAGGTAATTAGTGTCCTCTTTTTTCTTTTCTTTCCTTTTTTCTTTTTTTTTTAGATTACACATATGAGTGATATCATATGGTATTTTTCTTTCTCTTTCTGGCTTACTTCACTTAGAATGATGATCCCTAGGTCCATCCATGTTGCTGCAAATGGCATTATTTTATTCATTTTTATGGCTGAGTAGTATTCCATTATATAAATGTACAACAACTTCTTTATCCAGTCATCTGTCAATGGACATTTAGGTTGCTTCCATGTATTGACTATTGTATATAGTGCTGCTATGAACATTGGAGTGCATGTGTCTTTTGAAATTAGAGTTTCCTCTGGATATATGCCCAGGGATTGCTGGATCATATGGTAAGTCTGTTTTTAGTTTTTTGAGGAATCTCCATACTGTTTTCCATAATGGCTCCACCAAACTACATTCCCATCAGCAGTGTAGGAGGGTTCCCTTTTCTCCACACCATCTCTACATGCTGTATGTTTTTCTATCCTTTTACTTTCAGCCTTCCTGTATCATTATATTTGAAGTGAGTTTTTTCTAGGCAATATATTGTTGAGTCAGGTTTTTAATCCTCTCTGGTAATCACTTAGGTGTTTTTTGTTTGTTTGTTTGTTTGTTTTTAGTACATGTGGACTATTTGGTATATTTAGACTGTTAGAATAAAATGCAAAGGAATATGCTGCCTAATTAGGAGATGAAGATTGTTAAAATAGCATTAAATTATCAAAATCCTTCTAAGCTCCTTATCTCAACCACCAGTACTAGCACTTGAATATCAAAAACCCAGATTCCTCTCTCTTATTCACCTTCCGATAATGGCTAATAGTTATGGAGCACTTGCCTTGTGTGAGGCACTCAGCTAATCATTGTACCCTCATCAACTCACTTATTCTTCACATTTGAAATGAGGCTTAGAGAGGTGAGGATTAAGGAGAAAGGACTCAACCAAGTTCACAGACAGGTATATATGACTCCACAGCCGAATCTCACCACAACCTGCCACAGTCTCAAGAGTTTTGCCTCTGCAGTTTCCCTAAAGTCCATCCCACATTTGTCTTTTCTACTACCAGTATTGAAGTTCAGATCCCCTTTTCTTCTACACACAATGATTTTTAAAACCCCCTAATTGGTCTCTCTATTGCACATTCTGCCCTCAGTCTATCTTTCACAGGGACCCAGGTTATCATGGTAAACCTTAAGTGGCATAGCAGAAAGCATATGGAATCTGAGATGAGTTTAGATCATGCAGTTCAAAACTTAACTTCCTACATAACCTGAGCAAGTTAATTAACCTGTTTACACCTCAATTTACTTATCTATAAAATAAAAATAGTTACCTTCCTTATGGATTATCATATTAAATTAGATTTCCCATGTAAAGTGCCAAGATGCAGGGCCTGCACATGGCAGAGCCTTCATGTATCTTAACTTCCTTCCTTTCCATAAACAAAAATTGGTGGTTCCCTCTTACCTACGGGATACAATGAGAACTTGTTATCCTGGTGGACAGGGCTCTTAGCCCTGGGCCCAACCTCTGTTTTCAGTCTCATTTCTCTCTACTATGTCACTTCCCCAAAATTCCAGTTGCCATTGGTCTTACTGTTCCTCTTTTTTCCACTTTTCTGCCAACTAAATTATCTTTTAGAACCCTATTTAGAAGCCATTTTCTTAAAGATCTCAAAACACTCCCTTCACTTCCTAAAGTGAATGAATCCCTCCTCTCCCCTGTTCCCACAAGACATTGCAGGTTCTAGCTGAATTAGGAGAGTGAGGTGTTATTCATATTTTATCTCAACACTATACCTTTAAGCAGCAAACAGCTAAAAGCTAAGAGGGTTTGAGACAGATAATCCTGGATTTGGATTTGACTATGCCATTTACTAACTTGAATTCTCTCTCTCTGACTCAATTATGTCATCTATAAAATTGGGATGATGAGTGTCTCTATTTTATAGGTTGATGTGAAAATTAAATAAGAAAATGTATAGAAAGTGCTTTAGTAAGAGATCTGATATATGGCCTGTGTTCAGCAGGATCAGTAAATATTTGTCATGATTATATCAATCCTAAATCTGTTACTCAGTTGTGAGACTTTTAAAAAGGAAAAGCATAATTTATAGCTCAAAGGGCTGTGAGAATTAAATGGGAAATGTGCTAAAATACCTAACACTCTCCAAGCCGCATAGTAGGCCCTTTGTAAAGGTCCTTATCTTCTTGCCCTTACTCTCTTTTCTTTGAACAATTCATGTGTCTTATTCTTCATTTTGGTTTACTAAACATTTAAATGAATGTGACAGGATGACACAAGGAATATTTGGAGACTTGAATATATGAAAATATAGTAATCACATAATTTTAAATAAAATTCCAAAAGTAAATCACTAAAAAATCTAGTTCATTGTTTTTCTTACGAAGTTCTCACTCTTCCTGCTATTTTTTTGTGTGTCCCCATCTCTTCTCCTCCAAACTACTTCATCCCTCAATGTCTGTACTTTTAGATGCCTAAAAGTCATCTAGATCGCCTAAAGATCATCCATATGATTTTACTTTAGATTAAAATTGTCAAGTCACTTGGATTATTCATGAGTTAGTGGTAGAATTCTAGCTTCCAAGGCAGAAAACCCATGATCTACTCCTGACTAAAGCAGATTTCTTTTAAAGCGACAACATGGTGCTGTGGAAAGAGCACTGAACTGGAAGTTGACACCCGAGTCCTGGTGCCAGTCCTACTAGTATTACCTGTGTGAGCCCGGGCATGTCATCTCACTTCTCTGGCTGTGAGTTCTCCCTTTATAAAATGAGAAATTGGAACTTCCTGGTATCTGATGATCGCTATGATCCTACATGCTGTAATACATGTCTTTCATAAATTGAGTGATTCAGATAATCAACAGAATACTTCACCTATTAAGAGAGAGATTTTGGAACAACTCTTTTATAATTTCACCCTGAATTCACCTAGAAGCATATGGTGAAGAAATAAAAAGTTCATTATGCTCAAGGTCAGTTAGTCTGAATCAATTATCACAGCAGACTATTTGTGCTAATGTGTTTACATGGCATGATCTTGCCTTCTAAAGCATTTCTGAGGTTTAGAGACTGTTTTTCATTTTCAGATAAAAAAAGCTCCCAGCCACCTACACTCAGGAATACAGCAATAATGGATTATCATTGTTCCTGACAGCATATGCTAATTCATAGACTTTTAAATGGAAAGAAAGCAGAAACTATGAAATTAGTACTTTTATGTTCTCTGAATCTATCATTTTTTATCATGCAATAAATTTGCACACAATTCAGTCCCATATTATTCTGTTTTACTTTTATAAAAGGAATATGTTTTAATATGACCTTCTGATGCACTTGTAACTGTTATCACTTATTATATAGGGCTGTTAAAATTTTTTAAAAATAAATTTTAAACAGCAATACAAGTTACCCTCTGATTTTAAAAAATTCACTTTACACCGCTTTGCTTTTACCAAAGGCTTACATTAGTAGGTTTTCACTAAGTGAAGGAAATCCAAAGAGGATTTACGCTTTTAAGAAGAAAGGTGAAAAGTGAAAATAACGTTCAGGGTTTGTTTTGCAACAAGCCTTTATAGAAGTAGTGCAGCCTCGGAGCTGGAGAGTAGCATGCTCAGCTCCTTCTCTGGGAACTACACTCAGCATCGGAGCATCATACCATCATAGCTTTGAACTGCATCTGTGAGCATCTGTACTGTATCTCAATTTATTTTGTGCATCTATTGGCAAGATACGTCCTAGAGTAATTGCTTCTTCACTTTATGCCATTTCAGCTTAGGAAAGGTTTCATAGGAACACTACTTTCAGATAGCAGGGGACATTTGCACTTTTAAAAAGTTGATCTTATTTTTTTGTGCTTTAGAAAGTTAAAATATAGAATCTAAAAAGCCCACGAAATCAATGCTGCAGATTCACTTATTCATGCACACGTTTATTCACTCAACAAATATTTTTTGAGGAGCTGTCATGTGCCAGACACTGTTAGAGATAGCAGAGAAAATAAAGGTCAACAAAGAAAAATTCCCTTCCCTTGAGGAGATTACATTCTATGTGGATTTGACAGAAATGCCACATAATTCCAGTCTCCACAAGAAAATGGCCAGTTGTATGTTTATATGTATACGTATTTTTGTACAGTTCTTTGCATAAAACATGGATTAGTTTCCTAGGGAAGCTGTAACAAGTTACCACAAACTTGGATAGCTTAAAACAACAGAAACCTATTGACTCACATTTCTGGAGGCCAGGTCCAAAATCAAGGTCTCAGCAGGGCCGTGCTCCTCTGAGGCTCTGGGGGAGGAGTCTATCTTGGTTTATGACAGCATAACTCCAAATGCTGTCTACTTCACCTGTCCATCTTCCCTATGTGAGTCTATGTCTGAATTTCTCTTTTCTTAAAAGGACACCAGTTATTGGGATTAGGGCTCACTGTAATCCAGTATGACTTCATCCTAGTTTGAGCACGCCTGCAAAGATGCTATTTCCAAATAAGGTCATATTCACAGGTCATGGGTGGATATGAATTGGGAGGGGGAGGCACTATTCAACCCAGTACAAAAATCAAGATGAATTAAATGGAATATTAAGTCTTTTACATTATCTTTTTTCTTTAAATTAATCTTCTCATAGGATTTTATTGCTTCTACTTTTAGTCTCTGTTTTAGAACTTGTAGAATGATTTGCAAATCTGTGGGCTGAACTGTAGTTTGTGACTCAAGTTCTATAGTATTTCTTTTTTTTTTTCCTGAAGTGGAATTCTTTGCTTATTTGAACGTAATATTTACATTGACACCTTGTTGGACTGAAATGTTTATAACAATTTTTCCAGTAAAATTAGTGAGGAGAATCTGACTCATTATAGATCCTGGCCACTTTGTGCTATAAATCTGTGCCTGGCTAGGACTAGAGGACCCTTTTCCTTTATAATAATTAAAAATTTTTGTAAGTGTCATTCTCACTTTTAATATGTGAATGAAAAATAAGGTATATCCCAATTGAGATTCTCATTCTAATCAACTATTAGGGCAAAATTTTGAGACAGTACCCTTCACCCAGCTTGTCTCCTCTCTTCTAACCTAAAAAATAGCACAAACTGCAATACAGCATTGACTCACAAACCCCAAATGCAACACAAACCCCCAAAGCAGCACAACTCCTAACTGAACCCTGAGACTGGTTACCATCATAGGCATCTTACTCATTACCCTCCCCTTGTATCTTAGATTTCTTTCTAGTGATATTTTGCATTCTCTGCTTCTTCTTTTACCTAATCAATTTCCATGAGCAAAATTATCATCAACATCAAATAATTTTAAACATAAAAGTAGGAATCCTTCCTCCCATCTACTTACAGAGAAAACATTGGTATATAACTTTTCAAACCTTTTTCTATGCCTATAATACGTAGGTGTGTTTGTATCTGTACAGTTTTTTTTCTTACACATGTATAATTTTCTGGGTTGATTTCTGATGGTTATTTTTCTACAAGAAAACTGGATCATACTATACATATTATTTTGCAATTTGCTTTTATAACTCAAAGTGTATTGAAATTATTTTATCCAGGCAGAACTCATAGCTTTACCTCATTCTTTCAAGATACTTTAGCAGTAGATAACTGTACCGTAATTCATTCAACTATTTTCTGAATGGTGGACATTTAGGTATTTCTACTTTGGGAGCTTACAACAGTGCTAAAATAAACATTACTATGTGTTGACTATTTGGTGCTTAAATTGACTCACAGGAATAGAACTGCTGGGAAGTATATGTAGTTTTTATTTTATAGTCAAATACAATCAAAATACACTTGAAAGATGGCATCTTTTTTTTTTTCCTTTTTCTTTTTTCTTTGGTGGAGGGCAATCTGAAATGCTAAAAATGATCAAATGTTTTTACTTACACCCTTTTTTGATTCTTGGTGAAATTAAATACATTTTCATATGTTTATTCCCAATTTATATTTCTTCCTTTAATTGCTTTGCCCTCTTCCTGTCTCCACTTTTCTACTAGGATGTTTATCTCATTGATTTGGAAGAAACTCTCCATATTTTGACTGTTAAACTTTGTCTTATGTGTGCTACAAATATTGTCTCCTGGGCTGCCATTTGCCTTTTACCATTACTTTTAGCATATATTTCTATACAGACTTTTTTTAATTTTTCTGCAATCAAAATCAGTCCATCTTTTGATTTGTTGTTTCTGATTTTCATTCCAGATTTGAAAAGGTCTTCTTCACCCAGGATTCTAAAAGAATTATTAAGACTCAAGAAATCATTTTTGTATATAACATGAAAAGGGGTCTAATTTAATTTTGTAACGAATAGCCAATAATATGTAAAAGTTCATTTGAATCCTTATTGTGAAATGCCATCTTCATGATATACTATATCAGGTTTCTTGACTTTGCCTGGTTGATCAAATCTTGCCTTTAACACTCTGTATTAATTATGTAGCTTCATATGTTTGCAAAGTCATCTCATTAGTCTGTTTCTAAATTTTCTTGGTTATCCACAAGCATTTACTCTTGCAAATAAATCTTAGAAGAAACTTTTCAAGTTCTAAAATAAAATTCCATTGGTATTCCACTGGAATTTTAATTAAAATTGTATTAAACCAATAAAGTAGAAGAAAATTGCCATATTTATCATGTAGAGTTTTCCCATGTGGAAACATTGTTTCTTTTGTCTCCTATTCATCTCGAATTTTTTTTTTCAGGATCTTTTTTTCCCTCACTCCACCTAGATTAGGTGCTTTTATTCCATATTCTCATAATGCTCCAGCCTGGGTACTATTGTAGTACGAATCACAGGGAAAGACAATTGCTCATGAGCTTCAGTGTTTCTGCATTCTACAGGCTCTTAAGATAGGAGAGCTTCTTCATTCCATTGCTATCAACCTACCAGCTAAGGAGTCCTAGTACGTAACAGGGGTTCAGTTAGTCTGTTCTCCTAGCTTCTAATCTCTCTCCATTTTAGCCCCCCCACTACATCCTAAAAGACGTGAAAAATCTTGTTGATTTCACTCAAATTCTGTCCCCTCCCTCCGTGAATCTCTCTCTCTATTATTGCTCCATTAGTTCAAGCTCCATGTTCCCTAACCTAGAGCAGTGTTTCTCTAATTTAAGTAATAGATGAGAGAAAAGAAAAAAAAAAATCTATAAACTTCACTGTCAAGTCAAATTTTTATGATTTTGCTTAAAGACATACAAACAAAATTTGGTGTAAACTCACACTTACAGTTCTTACACAAATCTAAAACCAAAACAACTTACACACTGAATACTTTCATAACCAGTAAAATTTAAATTACTGAATTAGCGTAAAGTGACAGTACTGTTTTGCTGAAACTAATCTTTCAATTTTTAATTAGGAGTTTAAAGTATGTTCAGATCTATTTCTATATACTCTGTCTCTATGTTTTTACTGCTGACTCTCCATCATAGAGTCTTCTGAATATTTCACAAAATAATTTTGATAACTCAGGACTCTGTGCTATTTCAGAGCAATCACACTTCATACTTGGCTAAACTCTGGCACTATGTAGCCCTAAAATGCCAATTGTAATGAGATGCCATTGATAACTCAATAAAACTTGCTTTTTCATTTGAAGATAAGGTTAGCATGGAGAGCTATTAAAATCTGCATTATTTGGATGTATAAAATCAGATACAAAACAATCACATTTGCTTTTGCTTTTATATTAACTGCTCATCAGGGATGCAAGTTGGTACATACAAAGATATGAGTATGCTGTGATCCGGTAATAAAAGTTCTTTCAAAATAGATATGCCAATACTGCTAGGCACTGATAACTTAGTTTTATCATCACGTTTTTCTTTTTTTAAACTAGTATACTTTATGGGACTTTGTTTATGCAGTGTATTATGCCAAGAGGAAACTTATGAACAATTTTTAAAGTACTGATGTTGGGATGTTTTTCCTTCTTGTAATAAAGTGTAATGTGAGGACATTTAGCTTTCAGGTTAACTAGCTCTCAGAATAAAGAAGGCTGTACAGCAAGGATGTGAGGGAATTCTCTATGAGTGGCTTTACTTTAATGACTGTGATTTCTCTGTGGAAAAGTACAGCTGGTGACATTTGGTTCCTCTTCTGCGTGGTCAGACCTAAGAGTTGAAATATTCTTTGCCTTAATCTGAACCACAGTCTCACAATTATCATTTTCTCTGATAATTGACTAAACGGGAAAAAAACATGCATTTTGATAACACAGTGTACATTTCTTTCAACCCATGGAAACTTTTAAATGTAACTGAACATGTAACAAAAATATAAAAGCAATTCCAGAGTTTAAATATGCATTCGATTTTATGCCCATGTTCTGCCCATCTACTGCTGGCCACAGTGCATAAATTTTGCCTTCAACTGTGGAAATATGTCCCTTATTTTATAAAAAAGATTTCTGATTGCCCTCACTTAGATGTAGTATTTGACCTAGGAGAAGATAGGCTACAGTACTTTGACAACAGGATCTCAGTCCCGTGGCTGTAAGAGGTTTCTAGGGAAGTGGGTTTGAAATAGAAAAACTTTCCCATTTTGATGAACAAAATGAATTTCTAAATGGCCCAGCTCAGACACTAGTTTTCAGTAATAACCACTTTGTTTTTGTCCCCAGCGTTCCGGTGGTGCCCTGGCCATTCCCTTGTGTGCTTTCCAGGGGACTGTGTCTCTCCAATCCCCAACTGGGAAAACTCTCTCTCTTTCTACCTATGAGGTGAGTGCAGAAGGACAAAAAATAACCCCAGCCTCTAAGAAAATAGAAGTCTATCGATCCAAAAGTGTTGGCCACGAGCCAAACCCAGAAGATTCTCCCTCCACGTTTGCGGACACCAGTGTGAAAATACACCTGGAGGTCCTGGAAATCTGTGATAACGAAGAGGCCTTGGACACCGTGTCAATCATTAGCAACATCAGCCAGTCCTCCACACAGGTCAGATCTCCGTCGCTGCGCTACTCACGGAAAGAAAACAGATTCGTTTCATGTGACTTAGGGGAAACAGCCTCATATTCTCTCTTCTTACCCACAAGTAATCCTGGCGGGGATCTCAACATCTCCATTCCAGACACTGTGGAAGCACACAGGCAGAACAGTAAAAGGCAGCACCAAGAGAGAGATGGCTACCAGGAGGAAATCCAGTTGTTAAATAAAGCTTACAGGGAAAGAGAAGAAGAAAGTCAGGGTAACTAACGGTCACTTGGCCTAATAAAGGCAAGAACGGCCCTGCAGTTTCAAACCGCTCAACAACACTCTGTTCTGAGGCTGTTTGATTTCCTCTTTTACGTGTCGGTTTACATAAGCTTTCTAGACGTACTAGTTCATTGCTTTTAGTGCAAACAGCTGGAACTAGTGCAAACACTAAGTGCTTTTGATGTGTTACTTATAGATCACACACTGTGGTAACTGAAAGATGTTTCTTATCCGATTTCTAAAAATCTTCTTAAAATCAGATCTTGGTCTAGTTTACCGATGTTTTCGCCTATGTTTGTCAACCTCAGAGTAAACAGAAAGCTGTATAAACTCCATGAACATACTGTTCCCAGGCACGTGTTTCTACTCATAATGTGGGTCTTGACTTCAAGGAGGGAAAAATGACATTTTGGGAATGGAAGACATGTAGCAAAACTCGGGGCTGTATTTGAGGAGGCTTGCCTCAATGCGTCCAGCACAGCCCGCGCAGTACAGGGATTGCTCCAGCTTTACACTGACGTCTAGGAAATATGTTCCTGTGTAAAACGGCAAATTTAGCTTCCCGATTCAAAACATGCATGCCCCTCGTCTGTAAATAGTTGTTTCCTTCATTTCTATAAAATATAAATTGTTTACTGAATTTTTTCTTTCTCTCTTAAACATGAGTGTTTTCCTTTCCCCTTTCCAATATGTCAAGACTACCCTTAAAACAAATATGTTTATGTTACAGGTAGAACTGGAAGTAGCCTTTAACTCTAACTTTCTTGGAAAAGCTTCTAAATGTAGACTCATCATCTCTAGAATCATTCTGTTTATTTGAACGGAAACCAGGGGAAAACACTGTGAGATTAAGTTTTGTGAGGTGCACCCAAGTAGAGTAACAAACTTCTGAGCAGAGCAGAGGAAAATCCTCTGACTCCACACGAAAGCATCTGTTTCTAAAGCTGCAGATATGGCAAACTTTCTTAGCCACTCTTGAAGCACAGAAAATTTTAGTTCAAATATTATTCCAAATTTAGGTGCTTTTTCATTTCTTTTCCAAGGATGTGTATCTCAAGCAAAGAAATAACTCAGTGTATTTTATTAAGTGATTGTGAGGTATGCACTTCAAGACTAATTTTTAAATGTGTTATATTGCAAAAATGCAAGAATCACCTTGTCAGAGTATTAGTAATGTATATTTGAAAAATTATGAAGCAATTTTTCCTCAAATTGCTTTATTCTAATCATTCTGTTAACATACATTAAATGTATTACTTAAATGTTTATTTTCCAAAATTATTAAGAGTTGATACTTTACATGGTTTTAAACTTTGTACACTCTAACCTGACTCACATATATTATTTATTATTTTCAGGCTGAGTGAACTATTTTTTAAATGCTTTATTTTGGCTTCTGTTTCATTATATTGAGTCAAAATTCTAAATTACTTGACATGGGCTTTCAGATTGTTTCACCTTTAGAAGACAGTTTTGCTTACCAAGAAGTCATTTTCAAAATAATTATTGCAATAGACTTTTCCTATCTCTTATCTAACTTCTCAATATATCATTATCAAAACTTGGGATGCAAATGTAATGTCATTAGTAATACTTGCAAAGAAAGCCTTGAATAATGCATAACATATAAATTCAAATCCAGATGTATTCTCATTATAAATATATTTAATTTAAAAGTACTTTTTATCCCCAAACTTGAGGGTTAATTTGACATAATGACACATGGCCAGTTCTGATGTTATAAATCAACAGCGTTAAATGTCTGTTACAAAAGCAAAGGTTGAATTGACTATTCTAATAATGCTTTGTAAAAGACAAGCTTTGATATGTTAAATTTAGATGTATAATTGTATGAAAGAGAAAAGGTACTTTGTTGTTTAAAGTACAATCCTGGCAGCAAAGAAATGAGAAAGAGAATTATAATAAAACTGAAGGAAAAAATGAGGACAAATCCTTTATAACTGCACAGATTTTGAGTGGAGAGGAGATGATGAAAATCAAGATTTAAAGAACACAAGAATTGTAAGACAGTAATACCCCTTTTCTCTGGTATTTTATATATGTATATTTGTATATATATATGTATATTATATAAAGTATATATATATGTATATTATATAAATATATATATATATTTATATAATATACATATCCCTGTGTTCTGTTTTCTTTTCACCGGACTTGGGCCTATGCTGGAGAAACTGAAAACAAAATACAAAAAAAAAAACAACCTAGGATATTAGCATTTAATTGCCCTGGGTTGCTGAATTAACTATATAATGGATACACTTAGAAGTTCTGCTACATTGATGCAATACCAGGATTATTTCGCCAAAGCCATAGATTAAGAGGCTAATCAGCATCACATTACTAACCTGTAACGCTTCAAACTCCAAGCCAACAGTAATTGGATCTACAAGAAAAATCTACAGAGGGCTATGGCTAAGCATGAATGACTCCTCCCAATCCCTGCTAAGAGAGGGGAAGGGTCGGCTACTTCAGTATAAAGTCTACTTACTCGCAGTGTGATTATGATTATAAAAATGTACTTCTGGTGTAGGAAATACCCTTATAGACATCTCATGTTATATTTAAATATCTTACCCTTGCATTGTTATACTGTCCTTATTATTAATAAATACTCTATTTCACATAGTTTATCTCTTTTCTTTATAAATTGATGTACCAAAGACAAAAACTACTTGTTATCTCATAAAAATATCACCATCTGGTGGTGGCTTCTATAAACTGAAAAGGCATAATCCCTAAAATCCCCCAATAATATAAACACATACTATATAATCCCAAAGATTTCCAAGAGTTGTGACTGACAGAGGCAACCATTTTGCAGACAGAAAACATCACAATATTACTTAGAATATAATTAAAAAAAAAAAAAAGAGACTTGGTTACATGTTATTTGGAAGTTTTTTCTCAATATAGTTCTGTAGTATTGGATTTCATAAATAGATTTTCTCTTAATTTCTTATACTATTTCGCTACTTTCATTCATTTATTCATCATAATACTTAACAAATGCCTATTTCATGCTAAAAATTGTTCTAGGTACTTAGGATTATAAGCACAAACAAAACCAAAACAAATATATATACTGTGAGCTTGAGCCAGCTGCAAATGTGGAGCACACAGCCCACACTAGACTTCCCTCACTTCTGACATCAATTGCAAGTTCAGGGTGTTCCCCAAACCACTATCAGTTTTAATAATTCACTAGAAGGACTCACAGAACTCACTGATAGCTGTATACTCACACTTGTGGTGTTTTACAAGAAAAGAATATAGATCAAAATCATCCAAGGGAAGAAGCACACACAGCAGAATCCACAAAAAGCCCAAAAGTGGAGCTTCTGTTTTCCTCTCCCCAAGGAGTCATGGACAGCGTTACTTTCCTGGCATCCATGTGTGACCACACACATGGAGTACTGCCAACAAGGAAGCTCATCTGAGTCTCGGTGTCCAGTCATCAAAGGCGCTCCGCCATGGTAGGAGTAGGGGAGGCATGGCGGACTGCTCACAAGAATTTCCAGCTCCTCAGGAGGTCAAGCTAATATGGAATGAGTAAGTCAAAGCCTCCATCCTAAGTCATACTGTTACTATCTGGATGGTCCAAGGCCCCCAGACAAACAAAGTCACTCCAATCAGGCGTGATATTCCAAGGGTTTACAGATGACCTCCTTGGAAGGGCAAAGGCCAGCCCTCTCTTTGGATGGAATTAAGTTCTTCACTATACATTTACACACACAAACACACGCATATAATGCTAAGTATTCTGACAGTAAATAGGTACCAAAGGTAATAAAAATGCTAAGAAGAATTAGAATAAAGGGATAAAGATGGAAGGAGTGCTTTTTCAAGTACTTTAGTCAGTAAGGTTGCA
Organism: Camelus ferus; assembly: GCF_009834535.1. NCBI lineage: Eukaryota > Metazoa > Chordata > Mammalia > Artiodactyla > Camelidae > Camelus > Camelus ferus. Next base: position 93,777,225 of record NC_045696.1, read on the forward strand.
CTGATAATGTAACAGTTCATTAAAGACTCAAATAGTGAGGAAACATGCTGTGTAATTATTTAGGGAAATCAGTCCCAGCAAAGGGAAGAGCAGGATTCCAGAAGTGTGAGTGTGCCTTTTGTATTCTGTGAAACCATCAGGGAGATCAATGTGAATGCAGATGAATGAGGGGGAGAAAAGTGGATGGAGATAAAGACAACCAGATAAGGGCAGGAAGAGGTATATCATTTGGGCCTTGTAGACCAGGTATGGGACCTTATCTAAATGAGGAGGAAAGCCATTGGAGGGTTCAACAAAGCAGTGACATATCTGATTTCAAAATCACTGCTGTCAGTGGGGAAAGACTGTACAGGAACAAACATGATTAGAGAAAGAACAGTCAGGAAGCTATCTTAATAGTCTGGGTTAGAGATGATGTTGGCTAGGACTAGGGTTAGCAGCAGAGATGGTGACAAAATTGTATTCCAATTCAGTAAATAAAGACGATTTCCTAAGTAACTAAAAAAAGTTCACATTTCTATTTTGGGGAGGAGGGGATGATTAGGTTTATTTATTTATTTATGTTTATAGGAGATACTGGGGATTGAACCCAGGACCTTATGCGTGCTAAGCATGCGCTCTACCACTGAGCTACACCTTCACCCCCTACACATTTCTCAAATGTCTATCTATAGAATCTGTAACTTTAGGGGAGAAAATTACCTCTGGCATCTATTTTCTGTTAACACTCTGGAATATCTCAATGTTTCTAAAGTCCTCCATGTATTACTGAAACTATAAGACTGAAAACTATATGTTCCAGTCTCTGCTGACAGCAAGATTCAGATTTAGCAACTGCCAATAAGAGACATTTGCACAGGATTTGGAAGGCAGAGTTGAGTAGAAGCAACAGCAGTTAAATGAGTGTTCCTTACCAGCTGAGACTTTCTCCTCTTGTGATTCCTACCAAGGCAGGGGAAAAAGTCAAAACCCAAGTAACAACTGACACTTTTCTTCATACCAGTATTTTTCTAATCTTTCTTTGAAAAATCTTCCTTGTGCAGGTTTTGACTACAGTGACATTTGTTCTAAAACGTCTGCCTAAAGCAATAGCCTCAAGCAATTCCATACTACTTCATGCTGAAGGAGTTAGGAAAAATTAGTAATTTTAAATTTATGACTAAGATTCTGTTTAGGATCAACAAAAATAAGGTTAAGAGAAACAATACAATTTACAAAAAAATTGAGATACCACTACCTCTCTGTCTGGGATTGTCATGAGGATTGTGTGCAATATAGAATTTAGTTGCTTGCCTGTTGCTGCCACAATGAATTACTGCAAAACAGTCTTAACTAACACAAATTTACTACCTTACAATTCTTTAGTGTACAATTTTTGAAAAGGATCCTTAGTGGGCTAAAATCAAGGATCAAGGGGTTGGCAGGGTGTGTTCCTTTCTGAGGCTCTAGGGGAGAATCCATTTTTTTTTTGCCAGTTCAAGAGACTACCTGAATTCCTTGGTTTATGGCCCCCTTCCTCCATCTTCAAAGTCAACAAAAGTTGGTTGAGTCCTTATAACACACCTTTATAAACTTTTCTGTCTCCCTTTTGCACTTTGAAGGACCCTTACATGGGACCCATCCAGATAATCCAGGATAATGTCCTCATTTTAAGGTCAGTTGATTAGCAAACTTAATTTCTCTTGGTCATGTAATGTAACATATTCACAGGTTCCAGGGATTAAGACATGAACATCTTTGGGGGTCATTATTCTGCTGACTACAAATGTGAATCACCTAACCCGCTACCTAGCTAATACTAAGTGACGAATAAATGCTAGTTCTCTTCTCCGCCTTACTCTCTGTACTAGTCTGCTTAGGCTGCCGTAAAAAAATACTGCAGGCTTAAGCCTCAGCGGCATAAAGAACAGAAGTTTATTCTCAAGTTTCTGGGGGCAGGGAAATCCAAGATCACGGTGCTGACTGATTTGGCTCCTGGTAAGAGCTCTCTTCCTGGCTTGTAGACAATCTCTGTCCTCAGATGGCCTTTCTTCTGAGGAAAGAGAGAGTGAGCTCTCTGGTGTCTTTTCTTTTAAGGACACTACTCCTATTGGATTAGGGCCCCACCTTTATGACCTCATTTAATTACTTCCTTACGGAACCATCTCCAAATACAGCCACATTGGGGCTTAGGGCTTCAACATATGGTTTTTGAGGGGACACATTCAGTCTATTACATCTTCTCACCCAACAGTCCACAATATTCCCTTCTCATTTCCCCCTACCAACTCCAGTATGACTACTCAGTCTTACTTACTGAATAATTCACATACTTGTCATATCAGGTGCGCCCAATGGGTACATTTGTTGGAACTATTCATCTTAATATTTATCTTAATATTTGCCAAGAATTCCCAAATGTATTTCAGTCTGCTCTCTGCAACTTTGACTCATATAACCAACTGCTTTCTAGACATCTCAATTTGTATGTTTCATACGTGTCTCAAACTCTACAAGTATTAATTAAATACAATAACTCAACCCTCTTCCCAAATCCCCCCCCCCCCACCAATCCTTCTCATCCTATGTTCCTCATCTCAGGATATGGTACTTTCCCATTTGGTCATCTTTCAGATTTTAAACTCGGAAATCATTTGACCCTTCCCTCTAATTCTTCACATCCAGTGAACCATCAAATCTTGACAATTTTTATCTCCTGATATCTTTTAACTCCAGCCCTTCCCGTATCCTATCTTACTCTGTCATCCCATTTTGTCTCCCCTACATCACAGCCTGTTAACCAGTCTCTTAACATCTACTTTTGCCTCCTCCATTCCTTTCTACTCAAAGCAGCCAAAGTAATCACTCCCCTACTTAAAATGTATTATTGTTCTTTCTGTGGCATATAAGGTCTTTCATGATCAGACTCCTTTCTATCTCTTTGGCCTTCACTATCAGTTGCTTAAATTTCAGTGTAGAATTTTCTCACTCTTCAATGTTTTATCATCCTTCTTCATACACATTGTTACATCCACCTGTAATAATTGTCTTCCCTCCCCCTTAGTTTGGCTAGAGTCTACTTATCTCAAAAGTCACTGCTTTCCCTCTCATTCTTTAGAGATCTAACCTGACTCCAAAATTAAATTCTTTTTGCTATAACATATCATGGCTATTAGGTGAAGAGAACTTTTCCTCTACCCTCCTATGTTTAGTTTTCCGGGACTTGCAAATTAAACTGACAAAAGACAGATTTATCACAACTAAAACATTTAATCACATTCCTATGGAAGTTCACAGAAAAATGTGACTGAAAGCACAGGTTAGAACTTGGGGCTTATATATCATCTTACAGGGAGAAGGAGAAAGGTATTTATGGGAAAACAAATGACTTTTAGGAAAGATAAATGGGCTCTTATGAGAATAAATGGAAGATATGATAATTTTGTTACAATGTCTTTTTACATGTGGTGCTGGTTTGCAGTCTCCAGTGGTAAGAGTCAATCTTGCCTAGTTCCTCTCCGAAGGAAGAGATTTATGACAATAGGGTTCTGAATTGTTTTGGGAGACTCTGCTATTAGGCAGATTAGAGACTTCAGGAACTCAAATGCCTCTGCTCAAAATAATTTTTATGCCATAGAGATATATTCTGGACCCCCTTTATAGGCACTCTCCTTTCTTAACTCATAACACATTGTTCTTCAGTCTTTATCTTCTCAAGACTATAAGCAAATGAAAGCTGATGCCATACTTGTCTTGTTCAGTGAGTATCCCTATCACCTTTAAATCAGTTACATGTGTAAATGAACTGGATATTCCCTTGTAAACTTTCAAACCTGTATGGCCCAGTCAATTGATTATTCGAGAACAGCGTGTGCTAGACATTCAAAGTGTTCTGGTCAATCAGTAATGGATGGCTTCATAGGAATCTTCAACTGCTGTTTCATTTAAATTGCCTAAGTGCTATGCACTGAATTTGGGTAGGCAGGCTCAGCTTAGCTTTTGGATAAAGGTAGCAAATAACAATAATCCTTTAAAAGAGGCACGGACATTTCTATACTTAAATTACATGTTTGAAACAGGTGCTTGGCTGTTTTCATGCCATAGCTATTTAAAGAAAAATAGTGCACTCATTTCACTCCTTTAGGGAGTTTAGGAGACAAAGTATTCGATCCACAGGTTCTCTTACTGTGCCTATGACGTTTACAGGGCCTAAAGGAAGCAAACTCTGGATCTTATCAGGAGAAATAAGAAAGTAAAATCCAAAATCCGTTTCCTCACATGTTGGGCATCGGGAAAGAAAACCTGCGAGCCACCTGCTGGCTATCCCTCCAAAGGTACAAAAGTAAACAACTGAAGGCGTAACAAAAGGGATTTCACCTGCGCGGATCCCGGGACCCACAAGGCTGGCGGCCCTTGACGTCACCGGAAATAGCTGCTTGTGACGCTCAATGTCCCTCCCCCTCGCGCTGGGCGCCGGAAGCAAAGCGGAAGTGGACGCGCACCCGCTTCCGGGCCCGGTCGCCATTTCCAGCGGTTGCAGGTTGTCACGGGTTGAAGTCCGCTGGGACAATGAGCTATGACTACCATCAGAACTGGGGCCGCGATGGCGGGCCCCGCAGCTCCGGCGGGGGTTATGGAGGAAGCTACGGAGGGGGCCATGGAGGAGGCCATTCGGGGAACCGAGGCTCCGGAGGTGGCGGCGGTGGAGGAGGAGGGGGTGGTCGAGGCGGCCGAGGCCGACATCCCGGGCACCTGAAAGGCCGCGAAATCGGCTTGTGGTACGCGAGGAAACAAGGACAGAAGAACAAGGAGGCCGAGAGGCAGGAGGTAATCTGAGACTCGGTAGTGGAGGGAAATGAGGCAGGACAGGTTTTGTTTTCCATCCTGCCGCCCCTTTTTTTTTTCTTTTGTTTTTTAACTTTGTTTTTTATCTGCTGCATGTGCTTTATGAACTGCAGGTGGTAAATCTTTCTGTAGCGGATATTAAAGCGGTTACCGTTGGCCATGAGCATCTCACTTGAAGCAGTTGAGATTTATGCGGGCCGGGTGTACACTTTCGCTTCTAAGACATGAGAGCCGGGGACAAAACAAATGTTAAATTCAGGGTCCAACCGAAAGTAACTTTATTGGGGTGTCACTGTCATAGTATCTTTGGCTACCCTTTCCCTTAAAATAATTAATGTCACTTTAACTGAACTTCTTTGCCTGATGAACTCTAGCTGCTTAATACATAAGATACAGGCTTGCGCGGAAACCATCAAGCACTATTTTGAATATAGATCCTTCAGAAAAGTAGTCCAGCTTTCAGTTTTAGTATTAAAATAGGCACAAACTAAGGTTTTTTGATTTTACGTTGGGCTTGGGAGGTTTCTGCTAATTAGCAGCTTCTCTTTGAGAAGGAAACCTAGGATCCTAGAAGTGGAAGGAATTTCAAGAGGTGATTTGGCTTAGTCTCTTCTCTTCAGGTTGGTAAGTGTTCATTTGATTTGTATCCTGAAGAGTTGTAGTAAAGGAGACATTAAAGTTCCCTGAGTGGTCCGTTCTGATGATTACAATAAAAATAATAATTATTATTATGTGTATATATGTGATTAATCCGAAGTTTTCTTAACATAAGCTTTAGAACACTTTTTAGTAACTTTAAAAGCATCTTTCATATTAGATACAGAGTGTAGAATCGCCATTTAAATCGTTCCATTTCTTTACTTTTCTTTTATCTGTGTCATTTTTGTTGAATGGGGAGAGGGCATTATCCATTTATCTTCACAACTTATTATACACTTCTCTTTAAAGAAAAAAAAAAACAGCGTATTTCTTTGACAACCAAAAAATTAACTTGTTCATTGAGCAAACTTTTTTTTTTTAAAAGTTATTGGAAGCACATCTAAGTCATCTTAAAATTGGAAGAATAACTGAGTAATTAGTGTTAAAGGATGTACAGAGTAACTTTCTAAAAACCCTATCAGGGTCAGAAGAACGTGTTCAGGGAACTGAGACAAGGCATGGGTGTGGAGAGTAGTGAGGAGGGTAGAGCAGTGACTCACACTTTTGACCACTTCCCATAAAAAAGAATATATTTTAATTTGCAACCCAGTACTCACAGGTGTATAACTGAACAAAAGTTTTATAAAATAATATTAATACTTAATTACCTGTACATTGCCCTGGGGCTTTTGTTGTTGTTGGTTTTACTTTTCTGCCCTCTTTTTTAATACTGGTCATGTTCCTTTAATTTTACAGATGGCAGTATGAAAGGTCCTGGACCAGAAAATAAACAGGCTTTGAAATTTACTGACTTTTCCCTAAGAGCTCTAGCAGGCCATTAAAACGTTTAAGCAAAAAATGAAATAATTGCATTGTGTTTAAATTTACTCTGGGTAGCAATAAAAAAAGAGGCAGTCCTGGAATAGGGAGACCAGTTAAGTAGATCTTGCAGTCGTTAAGGTGGAAAATGACAGCTTGAATTAGGACACAGGCAGTGGAGATAGAGGGAAGTGGACAGCTAGAAGTGATTTAGAGTCAGAGTCAATGATTTTATCTGGAGGGAAGGGGAAAGAGGTGTGAATGAATGGCACTTTAATGACTATATGAAGAATAAGCTTGATGGAGAAAGACAACAGACTCAGCTTAAGGATACTGAGTCTGATAGTATAGAGCATACAGTTGGTGATTTCAAGGGGTAGAAGGCTACGTGGACCTGACGCCTAGAGGAATCTAGACTTCAGGTGAACGTTTGAAAGTTTGTGGGCCTTTGGATAGTAGTTGGGATATAGAAGTGAAAGAGGAGTGGACGCAGGCCTGAACTCTGTAGACCACTGCTTCTCAAACCTGAATCACCTGGCATCTTGTAAAAATGTAGAATTGGGGTGGGGCCAGAGATTCAATTATTCTAACAGGCTCCCAGGTGATGTCAGTGCTGCTGGTCTGCAGATCACTCAGTCTGTTCCGTGTAGTACAAGAAAATGTAAGGTATGAGCCAAGGAAGAGAAGTTTGCAAAAGAATCTAGGAAGAAGCAGCCAGAGAAGAGAAAAGTAAGGAGATGGATGGAATCCAGGCGTATTGCTTAGGGAGAAAAGAGTGGATTAAGAAGAGAAGTAGTGGTGGCAAACATTGCACAGATGTCAAGTAAGATAAGAGGTCAGAGTGTCCTGGACTTAGCAGCAAGATAATTGGTAACTTTGGTGAGAGCCCTTTTTGTGGATTGGTGCAAGTAAAAGCCAGATTGCAGTGGGGTTGCTGGTGAAGGGGAAATAGAGACATGGGGCACTGTCAGGCAGTTGGAGAGATTTGTGTTCAAGTTGATGTACTTGATGGTAAGGAGCCAGTGGAGAGGAAAAGTAAATCAGAGAAGACTAAATTATGATGCCGTAGTTGTAGACAGTCCCCAGATCTTAATGGCTTATAGCAACAAAGGTTTGCTTTCTCCTCACATTGCTTGACCATTGGAGTTCACTTGAGAGTTCTCATTATGAGAATGAGGTGCACAGAGCCTCCACCCATCTGGAGTGTTACTTTTTGGTGGCAGCAGGGAGGAAATACAGTAAATTGCCCCTAATTCTTAGAAACTCCCATTCACAGTCACATGGCCATAGAAATACATTTCTACTTTATATCTGGAAAGAAGCATATTTTGTATATATTGATATACAACCTGAAGACTGCTAGAGAGCGAGAAGATAAATCTCAATAGGAGTTAGCCTTGGGTGGAAGGGAGTGGGCTGCAGGGCTTTAGTAGAAAGATTAGCCTTAAGTGGGAAAGTGGACTCCTCTTCCAATTTAGCAGAAAGGAAAAGAGCAAAAGATGGGTTCTGAGACAGGTGGGTGTGGGTTTGGTGGCAAGCAGTTGAGGACTTTTCCTTTCGGTTTTGTTTTCTTCATGAAATCTTGCGTGTGAAATATTGAGGGTGAACAGGAAAGTGGCATGGGGGTGGTACAGAGAATGGGGAAGGTTTGAAACAGTTGCTGATAATTAGAAGCTGATGAGATGGACAATTTGCTGGGCATCATTGAGATCGCCTTTGCCAGGAATTTATAGTTAGAAGCAGAAAGATTATTTGAGGATGTCCAGAACGCCAGAGAACTGATCAAAAAAATCAAATACCTGGATAAAAATATATTAGCCATGAAATATAAAATGTGTGTCTGAGATTCTTCAGGCAGAGGGGGTGAGGTAGAGTGAAGGACAGTGGAGCTGGAGGAACGTTAGGAGAGAGGCAGCCTGCAAAGAAAGGCCAGATCCAGATTTGGAACTTAAGCATTCCCACATTAACTGCCCACAGCCTGTGGACCTCATTGTGCAGAGAACCTCATTCAAAATAATTTATTTTTAAAAATGTAAACTGTGTTTTAATTTAAAAGTATAAATTTTTCAGGAGCTGTTTCATTTTTCAGTCATCCTGCCTTTTTGTGGATATCTAAAATTCATAGAATAAGATGCTAGTAGAGGTAGAAGTTTCAAAATGTAAATTCCTGTTTGATTGAAGAAATGCTTTAGTGTGAATGAGCTTCAGTGGAAAAGAAATCACTCTTAAAATTACCTAATCTTATCTTTGCCTTTTTGAAAGTGAATGAAAGAAACTATGGCTTTGAGCCCTTGAGGTGTTCGGAAAGGGCGTGAAAATTAAGGAAGCTGTGCTTGAGAATGACTGTCCTGGGGCTTCCCTCTCAGGAGGCTTTAATCAAAGTATTGCTGAGGATTCTTAAATTTCTAAGGCCAAGAAAGAATGTAGTAATCCATCACTATCTTTTGTAGGTACACAGAGCAGCAAGTATTAATATGTGCTGAAGACATTAGAGAATTTAAAGCATAGGGCAAAAATGTTCTAGTAATGAACCTTTGTGGTGGTTCCCAATACTGTCCTCAGGTTCCATGATTCACTAGAAGGGGTCACAAATCTCTGAAAAGCTGGTGTACTCACAGTGACTGTTATTAACAGCAAATTATTACAGATTAAAATTGGCAAAAGCAAACGGTGCAGAGGGTAGAGTCCAGGAGAAACCAGGTGCAAGGTTCCAGTCCTAGTGGAGAGGGCATAGCCTGTACTACAGAGAAAAGATACATTAGTCTAATATATTAACCATTTTAAAAAGATTTCTATGCAGTACAGTTAATAAAAAAAGAAAAATTTGGACTTTAGTGTCTTGTCACTAAATAGATTTTGCTGCAGTTTGTAATTTCCTACTGCTTTCTTATCAGCTAGCATTTTGCTCTATTGGACGTTTCAATTGTATGAGCCTAATGATGTCTTTAGAAAATCCTTTAATAATTGTCAGCAGAAGTCTTCTGGAATTCCCCAAAGATCTCATTGCATTCTTTTTGTGTGTGTTTTATTTCTTGAAAGACAAAAATGGTTTAACACAAGGTTATACATGCTCATTGTAAAAGACAGACTCATGCATCCATTTGATAGACTTCTCTGGAGGATCTGCCATGCACCAGAATTATATCTGGGAGAAATTTTGCAAAAAGTATACAATTTGAAAAGTGAATAACCTTTTAAAAAATTAATAGTAATGAAAACAAGATCCTATTGCACATACTGTCTGCAGCTGCTGTTTTCATTCAGTACCTTGGCCATCTTTCCTGTCTGTACTCTTGAAGAAAAAAAATCTTTCAACTACTGGGTTTACTTATAGTTCAGCTAATTATAATTTGTGATTGTAAAAGAACAGTCTTTGAAAGTTCTTGTTGTGTATAGTGTAACTCATATTTTCTCTTCCATGTATTCAATACCTAGAGAACAATGTAATTCATATTTTTCTCTCTCTTTTTAATTTAATCTCATTCTCTGAGGCAGCTGCATCATTTGGATTATCATTTTCATGAGCACTGATCATTTTATTTATTCATTCTGAGATCAGCCTTCTTACTCTCCAGTTTATTCCTCCTTACGCTATAAGACATTTAAATGTTCTTAAAATGCTCATTGCACCCAAGATAGTATTTCCAGTTTTTATCTTTTGTTTTTACCAGAACATTTGGGTTTTAATACATTTAATTGTAGGTATCTTTTAAAATTTAAGATAGGGAAAGATCATGACAATTAGTATTATATGAGGGTGGGAAGTAAGAGAACCAAAGTTTTATTAAGGGACACAAATATAATTTCTTTGGCAGTAAGATTAGTGCTAATTTTACAGACATACAGTAGAAAATGGTCCAGAAGGATAAAAATGTTAACATTAATTAGATCTAGGAGATGGAATTGGTTCAAGAGGGCAAGTTTGGGGTGCTTAACTTTTATATATGTTTGTTGAACATATATTACTTTGCCTTTAATTGTTTTAGTTGTCAAATACTTTTGCACATGCTTTCTCATGTCAATAAGGATGCTTTTTCCTTTGCACGAAATAGAGAGCTGTAGTACATATGGATGAACGTCGAGAAGAGCAGATCGTGCAGCTGCTACATTCTGTGCAAGCTAAGAGTGATAAAGATTCGGAAGCACAAATATCCTGGTTTGCTCCTGAAGATCACGGGTAAAACAAAAAGTATTCTTTTAAAAAAATGAGCAAAGACTGATACTTCTTTTATATCATTGGCTAGAAAAAAGATAATAAAAATAACATCCCTAGACTTTTCTATAAGTGAAATTTCGCCTCAGAGTAATCTTTTTTCTCATGTAGATTAAGAAGATTTGATGAAAAATTTAAAAATTTGGTGACTTATTCCCACAGGAGAGCTAAATCTCTATCTAGATATGAGATTTATTGCATTATTATTTTTTGTTCTTCGTATCCATCATCTTTGTATTTCTGAAATTCTCTTGTGGGGGGTGTCTGCAGGAAGTTAAATTGCTGCTGTTTTAGGAAAATCATGGGAACTGTATCATTGGGGGAAAATTAGAAGTAGTTTTTCTGGGACTGTGTAATGTAACATACCATTTATAGCTCAGAAACGGTGAAGAAACTGAAGTTGTGAAATGAAACAAGGCTTAGAAAATTAGATAAAGAAAAACACTAAATCATTGCAGTGGAGGAATGACTAATTGTGTGGATTTTTATTTTTTTAACTACCTCAAGGACTAACTTATATGGCAACATATCTGGTCTCTTTGTATAGTGGAAAAATTTGAATTCATTATAAGAATTTAAGTATTTTCAAATTGCTCTACTAAGAAAAAAATAAAGGCTTTTGATTTTGGTGATTTTGAAATTATTAAACAACATATTGTTTTGCTTTGTTTCAGGGCTTGAGTGTCTCTTCATTTAATCTTTTATCTTTTTCTTCCTTTTGTTTTGTGTGTGTGTCAAAATAGATATGGTACTGAAGCTCCTGCTGAGAATAAACCAAACTCAGTAAAGAAAATTGAGGATCAGGAAAAAAAATTAATAAATCAAGAAAAAAGGCCATTTAGAATCAGGGACAAATATATTGACCGTGATTCTGAATATCTTTTGCAAGAAAATGAACCAGATGTAACTTTGGACCAACAGTTATTGGAAGATTTACAAAAGAAAAAAACTGACCTTCGGTATATTGAAATGCAGGTAATGGAAAGCAAGATGGGAAAAAAATTTACTTACCTCTCTGGCAGTTGATAAAAATGTATTTATGTTTAGAGTTACCTGCATGGTATGTAGATCAGTGAGATTACTCAATAAGCCAATCTCTGGGAATTTTTTCCCCCTACAGTGCAGAAAAGTTGTAGGAATGGAATTACACCTAAGTAGCCTGTCTCATCTACAACAGTTTATATAGTGAGAAGAAATATTTGAGAAATGGTAGTACAGATGGAAAAAAAAAAATCACTCTTTTAAGTTTAACTTCTTTAGGCCATTTTAATGAGATATCATGAGACAAGGTGGTTAGTATTGTAAAGTTTCTTCTTTTAGAACATCCAGTCCAAGTTTTTCCTTTTACAGGTGTTAGAATTAAATCCCTCAAAAGTTATATGATGCTTGTGTTCAACATCTTAAAGACACAACTGTGACAGCTGAAATTCTCCTGAGTTTTTCCAGTATTTTCTTTCCCTGCTAGGCAAGATTATTTTGAGGTCCTTTCCTGTTAAAACATAAAATTGAATACTTTGTGGATGTTCTAGAGATAGATATAATAAAACGTTCTCTTTCTTAAAAGAGGGAATTCAGACTACTGTGTCTTTAGTATGCAAATATGTACTGCCATTTTTGAGAAAGGCAGGGGATCACATCTTCTGTGGGAAAGAAAGGCTCTGTTGACTGTCACAGAAGGTTGGATATCCTCCTTAGAACAGATCAGCTGAGGTTGTCTAGGGACCAAATTGTGTAGCTCTTTGATGCCTTTTGATTGAAAATACGATTTAAGGACAGAGGAGATTTCAAGATGAATTAATTCAGAATGTTTTAGTGGAGAGCAGAGCTTGTTTTATAGCCTTAGGAACAAGAAGAGTTAGCTTCTGTCTCTGCTTTGTATGGAGGACAGAACTTAAATATTATTGAAGATGAGCGACTGATCTAGTTCAGAGAAAGGAGAAGAAATGTGCAAAACATAAAACAGTTGATGGTCTTCCTGTTGGTCAGACACTTATAAATGCTTCACATGTACTATATCATTTGAACCTCTCAGCAACCCCCTGTACAAGAGATTATGCATGTCTGTTGCAAAGGAGGGAAAAGAATCTTAGGTTAAATGTCATATCTATGATTGCACAGCTAGTAATGGAATCAAGTCTAAAATCCAGGTGTGTTTAAGAGCTCAGCTTTTTAATCCTGCTTGGTAATATGCCATATTTTTTCTTTATGTTATAATTTATTTGATAAACATTGTTTTTCCACATACTAGATGCCTGTCATTATGCTATTTTCCAAAGACTAATAAGACATTCCCTGTCCTCAGTTTATGATCCCATTGCTAAGTTCATTAGTTCTTCTTTTTTTTTTTTTTAGTCTTTTTTTTTAGGTCTTGACATTTATAAGCTGTGAGGTATAAAAATACTTTTGGACTTCAACATGTTTGTTTATGATATATTCTATTTACCAGGATTGTAATTTAATTGCATTTCTTCTGTGAAGATTAAACTTTTTTTTTAATTTCAGCATTTCAGGGAAAAGCTGCCTTCATATGGAATGCAAAAGGTAAAATGAATATATACTATTTAATTTGATTTGCAAAATACTTAAATACATTTTTTTAGCTCTATATCAAGAGGAAATACAAATTAATGAACATTTCCCTAAAGGGTATTCTTTGAAGTTCATTTTATTCTTTTGAATTGTTGAAGGTTTAAAAAAAAAAAAAAACCAGTTGTGAAACAGTTTTCCTGAAATTTTCTTATATTTATGTCCATGATTAAACTCTTTAGAGTTTAAAAAATAGAATTTTCACATGTAAGTTGCTTTGGGTAAATATCCTTGCAGTTAATTAATTCAAGACCAAATATCTTTATATATATATAAACATATATATATATTTGTATGTATTTTTATTAAAGTATAGGCAGTTTACAATGTGTCAGTTTCTGGTGTACAGCATAATGCTTCAGTCATACATGAACATACATATATTTGTTTTCATATTCTTTTTCACCGAAAGTTACTATAAGATATTGAATATAGTTCCCTGCGCTGTACAGTAGGAACCTGTTGTTACAGATCAAATATCTTAATTAAAATTGGGGCACTACTGAAAATAAGTGCTTTAATTAACTTATGATACTGCCTCATACAGTCACCCTGTATAGAATAATGTAATAATATAATCTCCCATCTTCCTCTGACCTTGCAGCCTTCCTTTATTTTGAGTTTTCTTTGCTCTACGTAGCACTGATTGCCACCTGACATCTAGGTGTCGTCCCCTCCTAGCAAGTTCTTGAGGACAGTCTGTTGTTCACTCTGTGCCGCTCGACTGGGAACAGTGCCTGACGTTCTGTAGACCCCCAGTAAATATTTGTTGAATGAACGAATCACATTCTACTCAGTACCTGTCAGCTATAATTTCAGTGTTCAAACTTGGAACTTGTTCAGATATATGTGGTGTGTTAGTATAGATAAGAAATTTTTAAATGGTGGATTTTCAACTTAAATTGTTTTGAAGATAAAAATAACCCATAACACCCCTTTGAAGTAATGGGGTGGTTTTGTTAATAAAGTGAATATTAATTTAAAAATATTAGTGTCAGGCTAAAATTTTTAAGATCTTTCCCAAATAGATGGTTTTCCAGTTGTCTGAATTTTAGCCATTTGATTTAGGTATTTAAAACTTGCCTTTAATTATTTAAAAGGAAATAAATTATATACTTCCTTCTTCTCAAAAACAATATACAAAACTTGTCCTGCAGACAAAGCCATATTTATCAATTATATAACCCCCCTAATGTTTTCAGTAGTTACTTAGGTATCTGAGGATTAGCCTGGTATGCAATAGCCCCATATGTCAACATTCTTTTTAATTAATGTTAATTCTTATGCATGGACTTAAAAGTGGTCTCTTCTTGTTCTTGTCAGTGTGGTTTTCTTTAACATGCCTTGTCTCTGTTCTTTTTATAATTTGGTGCTGCTTACCTCTTGAAAACTGGTTGATCCAGATATCCAAACTGCCAGCATTGCATGTAACAGAATTTTAAAAGTATTAACATGCTTGTTAAAAACAATTACCTTGAATTTGGTAGATTTTGATAACTGTCTTTTCAGACTGTGTCAACATGTGACGTCCCTTACTTATTTTCCCTTTTGAAACAGGAATTAGTAAATATGATCAACAACCATCAGGTAACAGTAATAAGTGGTGAAACCGGTTGTGGAAAAACCACTCAAGTTACTCAGTTCATTTTGGATAACTACATTGAAAGAGGAAAAGGATCTGCATGCAGGATAGTTTGTACTCAGCCGAGAAGAATTAGTGCCATTTCAGTACGTAATCTCTCACTTTTTAAAATTCCCCACTTGGTTTTTTATTTTCCTTGTGTAGTCTTGCTGGAACTTACTGATTTTGAAGGTTGGGGTGATTCTTAGGTTTAGGATATGTTGCTGGGAAAGCAAAATTTGGTTAACAGATACTTGGTAGTAAAAACCAAAATATTGAATGACCTCTATCTTACTGATGTTAGATATTTAGGAGTTCAAGATAAATGATAAATCCAGACAATTTTTAGTATAACACTAAAAGAATGAAAAACTGCTAAGTGTTTATAGAATTGATTACACGCTTCAAATGATCTCCATTATTAGATGCTTTACATTTTACTTGATTCATTCAGTACTCTTTCAACTCTCTGGCTGGGGTTTTTTTATTTGTTTTTTTCAGTATATATAAATATACTAACTAGTAGTAACTGTATATCTGATTTTTTAATGCAGTTCAATAAGAGGGAATTTATCATTAAAAAAAAGGCATTGTTTCAGGTTTGTCATGTAAAAGGTGTAAGTACATGTTTATTACAAATCACATTCTTTGGATTGTGTTTAGTTAGATGACCTAGCTAAATATGAGTTATATATTCTTTAAAGATGTTTGGGGTTTCTTATAACATTCACTGTATATAGTGCATTTATTTCAGTGTTACATAATTCTGTGTGTAAATTTAAATTATGAAGATTTCTGATTGTATTTGGTTTTATGATTGTGCTATTTATTACACCTCTAAGTGATTTAATTCAGAATCTGTGGTCAGGAACTGCATTACCAATTATGGCAGTATTTTGGAAGAACTACAGTATAAATTTAATTTAAGAGATACTATTAAAAATAAAGCAGTAATCTTTGTGGGAGGATCATATTCCTGGAAAAGGTGTAAGTTCACAAAACGGTGAAAAATAAGGCATTTTTGTCATAACACTATTATATAGCTAGACTTAAGCTAAAAATCAGATCTTACCATTTTCACTAGTATATGCATATATATATAGATGTTAAAGAGAAATGCTAATTAGGTTTATTTTTTTTGCTTGTTTTCCAAAGATTTGTTGATATTTGAATGGGCAGTTTAATAAGTAGTAAGAAGTGAAGTGATGATCTGTCAGAGTATACAGGATATAATGATTGGTAAATTTTACTTCTGAAATACTATTTTTTAAAAATAATGTCATTTTTCTGTTTCTAATGTTATAAATCACTGTTCTATCACACGGTAACAGCTGCTTACTTTTAGTTACACAGATCTGTATTGGATTATAAGATTTCATCTATCCAGAGCTTATCTTTGGCTGCCATAACTTTAAGAGTATAACCAAGCACTAGGAATTAAGCATATCAATCGCTATTAAAGAAACATGAAAAAAAGTATCAGCATGTATTTACTCTCAAATTATACACAAGTGTTAGAAGTTTAGATTATGATTTCCCAGTTTCTTTAAAAAAGCAGAAAGGTAGAGAGGATCCTATAGAAAGTAACTTTGAAAGTAATTACGAGAGAGAATTTCAGAGGAAATGAAAATTAAACATAAGCAGCGGGTAGTCTTCAGTTCTTAAGGGACACAGTTTTAGATACTTCAGATTTTAATATGTTTGTATTTTATTTAACTCACATGAAAATCTAATAAATTGTATTTCAGCAGTTCCAGATTTTCACAGATGTTCAGGATATTTGTTCTAAAAGAAATGATTTCTTTGTGACTGCATTTTAATTACAGGTTGCAGAACGAGTGGCTGCAGAAAGGGCAGAATCTTGTGGCAATGGTAATAGTACGGGATACCAGATTCGTCTACAGAGGTAAAGTATGTTCACTTCTGTTTACAGGTAGATTTTAGTGAAACTTCGAAGTTTCAAAGAAAGATTCAAAAGGAAGATTTTTCCCCCATTTTTGTGATATTACTGTTACAATAAGCATTTTAAGTAACTGCAGCATAGGAGGCTTGCAACCCACAGAATCATTTTTTTAACCCAAACTCAACTGACTTCCCAGTCACTAAACGGAAGTTTAATCCCCTAAGTCTTTTGGTCTTTTTTGGAATGTTAATGGTTATGCCTTTAAGAAGAAATCACCCAGGGGGGTGGAGGGTGGGAAGGGATAGACTGGGATTTCAAAATTGTAGAATAGATAAACAAGATTACACTGTATAGCACAGGGAAATATACACAAAATGTTATGATAACTCAGAGAGAAAAAAATGTGACAATGTGTGTATATGTCCATGAATGACTGAAAAATTGTGCTGAACACTGGAATTTGACACAACATTGTAAAATGATTATAAATCAATAAAAAATGTTAAAATAAGTCATCAAAAAAAACCCCAATTTATTCATGAACTTAATCGATTTGTCAGTATATCTTTCTTTAATAGCATATAACTGATACTTTCTGAAATGTGTGTATATGCTTTTTCAATAGGGACTTAACATCAAAATATTCCATAACGTTTCTACATTCATTTCCAAAGTTATATATTTTGTTCAGTAAAATAGAAATTTTACCTCTTTATGAGACTCTTCTCAATGGGACATAATACTTCTTTAATTGAGAAAATATTTTTGTACAGTTGCTGCTTGGTGAGCCCAGAAAAAGATCTTCCAAGTAGAAGATATCCCTAAAGCCTATGTTTTGTTTGAATTTTAAAATATTTTAACCCAACTAATTATAAAATACTCTTTTAAATTGCATTTAGAATACTTTTGCTCTGATAAATAATTTGCAAAATAAAACCATCAAGCAAGTTGAAAAAAAAAAAAGAAGAAATCACTAACATTGTATCATAACAACAAAAATAATGTATAATGAACTTGAATGCGGTATTTCTCATTACTCTTATCATAGTAGGCATTCCTGTAAGTAAAAAGTTAAGTATGAAGGTTTTCATTAAAACGGGAAGCATTTTTTAAATTGAAGATTTTCTTTTAAACTTCTGTGGTACTTAGTAATTTACTAGTAAAGAAAACCAAGAATTAACTCGTATCTTTTCATTTATAGTCGGTTGCCAAGGAAACAAGGTTCTATCTTATATTGTACGACAGGAATCATCCTTCAGTGGCTTCAGTCAGACCCGTGAGTATGTTTCATCCTAGGATATTTAGTTAAATAATTAAATTGGGTTTTATTAATTTATGTAAAAGAAAAATGGTTCCATTTTTGAATTTTGTGCTGAGTTACCAACTTTACACTTCTGCTTTAGGCATTTGTCCAGTGTTAGTCATATCGTGCTTGATGAAATCCATGAGAGAAATCTACAGTCGGATGTTTTAATGACTGTTATTAAAGATCTTCTCAGTTACCGACCTGACCTGAAAGTAATACTGATGAGTGCAACATTGAATGCTGAGAAATTTTCAGAATACTTCGGTGAGTAAAATTTTTGATTGTTACTTTTGGAAGTTATCATAAAGCCACTGAATTTAGAGTTAATTAAAAAAAAACTAATACAGTGCTAGGTGCAGTGTAGTCAAAATGAATGTTTAGCCGTTCATTTCATTTAAATAGTCGCTTACCCTCTAGTCTCACGAATTGGAGAACTGGACTTGCTTTTTGTTTGTTTTGGTTTGTTTTTGAGGGGGATCTGTTTAAAGAATGGTGGCATTGTCTCTGGCCTCATGGTGAAGACATGTAGCCTTTTGGTGCTACCACCAGATAATTAAGGTGATATTAATGAAGTCAAAAAATAGATTTGAATAATTTTATAAACTTTTTTTGTTATTCTTCTGTGACTTATGTCATATCACAAGCTAAGATGGCAGTTTGCTAATAACAGTAATAACTAGCTACCATACTGGAACACCTTCATTGTGCCAGGTAGTATATTTGGCATGTCTTCATTAATCCTCATAATAACCTTGTGAGGTAGGAGCTATTATTCTCATTCTTACAGATGAGAAAGGAGCCTCAGAGCAGTTAAATGTGACTTACCCAGGGTTACATACATAACACAGGATCAAGAGGATTTGAAACTAGTTTTGATTAGCTTCATAGTACATTCTTTTAAAATTATGCCTCACTGTCTCTCCTGCTAATAATTGTTGAGGAAACGTTGTGAAACGGGAGGGAGTTAAAATGGAACAGAACTTTGTTTAATGTGCTTATTGTATTCAGCCCAGTTGACCCTCAAAGGCTTATGAGATTAGTTGAGCGTATTATGTCTTGGCTTTGTCTTTGTCTCTGTCCTTTTTGATGAAATCCAGAGCTAACACTGAGTAAACTTAGGCAAGGCAGAGGCACAGTTGTGGTGCCACCTCCAAAGTAGGTGGTGCCATACTTTGATCTCTGCTGCGTTGTTGGCTATTGTTTACAGTGTGTACAGTTTATTTGTTACAAAACACATAGCATTTAAATAATAGTACTAAGAGACTTTTTTTTTTTTTTTACTATGATTACTAGCGATTCTAAAATAGTAAGCAACAATTTAATATTTGGTTAGGTCTCTAATTCTTTTCTTTCCTTAACTCTGGGTACCACGGGGTAGATTTCACTAAAACTTAGATTCTGATGGCACCATCTTGGCCAACTTAAAATGTTCTATTCTTTGGTATCCTGGGTTACTTTGTAGAACTGTGAGATGCGCATACAAGTTCGGTAGCAGTAAACTGATACTGAGTAAAGGTTAGACTGCTGCTTTTTATTCAGCTAGATAGTGGAAATACAAAGTAGAGCTATAAAAGTTTTAGTGCCATTTTCTGAAGTTAAGAAAAGTAATGGAGTCATTGTGTTATTTAAAGTCTTGGGTTTTTTGTTTCTGGGTGGGTTTTTTTTTTTTTTTTGAATATTTGAGTCTAGATTTATGTTTTATCTACCATAATAGGAAACTGTCCAATGATACACATACCTGGTTTTACCTTTCCGGTTGTGGAGTATCTTTTGGAAGATATAATTGAGAAAATAAGGTAAGTAAATATTACGAACTAAAAAAGGTTAAAATGTACTAATATGTCACCATTCCTCTGTCAAACTTTAGTCTCAGAAACCACTTCTTCTAAAACATTGTTTTTCTTTAAATCAGGGATTCCCAAACTTGGTTGCGCATTAAAATCACCTGGAGTCTTTTAAGATCCAGATGCCACATTCAGACTTCATACCTTAATTACCTTACAAAGTCTAGGCTGGTGGCCAGGCATCAGTGTTGTTAACAGATCCCTGGGCAGGAAAGTTTGGGGACCTCTGTCTTCAGTGCTGAACCTCTCTTCTGGTTTCCTACCTGGTTTTCATTCTTTTTACTGGCTTTCATTCCCCACCCTTTAAGTATGGTTTTCCCTTAAAGTTCTCATTAGACTTTTTCAGCCTTTTATGATTTCACTGTGCAATCCTATTTCCATGACCATAGTTCATGTTTTCACAGCTTTCAGAACTGAAGCTCTTCCTGAACTCTAAGCTTGCTACCTAACTCTGTACTCAACAGCATTCCAGTACCACAGATTCCTTGAACCTCACATGTTTCAAACAAATATCATGATCTTATATTTAAATCTCATCATCCTTCCACCAAAAAAAGTAAAACAATGTGTGTTGCTTAGTATGTCCTGTAACAGTTACTGCTGTTATCCTCCACCCAGCTGGCTGAGCTGTCGATCAGAAGAGCTGGTATTTATCAAGCAGTTATGTACCAGGGTCTGTTAACTGCTTTACATGCTTAGTAAGCAAGCTAGTCTAAGTCATTCCTTATCCCATCCCACTTTCCCTCACAAAAACCCTGAGAGTTTTCTTCTGTAGCATTCTCATTTTCATTTCTTCTGCTTAAGGACCTTTTTTTTAATTTAATCTCTCCTGTGTTAATATAATAGTCCCTCTGTTGGCACTGTGGTCTTCATTCTCACAACTGCTGGCATCTGTTTTCCCCAAAGATCGGGTCATGTGAGCTTTCTCCCTGAGGCCGAGCCTCTTGAGATTTCTCCTCAAAAACTAGTTTGTCATGGCCTGGAGCAGAGCACCTCAGCTGTATGCCCAAGTTATTGATCCCCTCAGCACTGGCCGTTAGCTGCTAGCAGGCTTCTCAAGAGGCTGTACAAAATTATGTCTGTATTCCTTGACGAGGTGGGGCTGGGAAAGTACAGACTCATAGAATCAGGTTCCAGCTCCTTAGCCAGTCACCCCCAGTCTCTTTACCAGCTGGCCCCACCTGCTTTTTCTAGGCTTACGCATCCCATCGTCTGTCCCTCCTAAATACACTATTCCTCCTGTGCCAGCTTGTGCCCTTTCTTTCATGACTTTATGCTTTGTTGCATGCTGTTTCCTCCTTTTAGAGTTATATTTGCCACCTTCTCCATCTCCTTTCACCTAGAAACTATGGGTGATGTAAGAACAAATCCTAGCTTTGCTGCCCATTAAGCTTCCTCTGATACCTCTCACAGAGTGAATTACTTTCTCAACAATATTTCCAGAGTACTTTTATCATATCTCTTACAACACTTACCTTATTGACATGTAACGTATCTCTATATTTGCCTCTTGTACTAGATTTCAAATTTTCAAGGTCAAGGATTTTGTCCTGTTCATCTTTGTAAGTAGTCCATAGCACAGTGCCTGACCTATAGTAAACATCTGAGTAACTGCATCTACAGATGTAGAAAGAAACATTTGTGCTGATATTTTTCAAGACTCCACAGCTTACTTGTTAAAGGAGAAAACCAGGAAGTGTTAGTGGGAAGGTGAGAACAAAGATCCGGCTGCATATTTTATGTGGAGAAAAGTCAGCTGAATTTTGAGTGGACATTTATTTAACAGATATTTTTTGAACTTTATGGCTTGCACTGTGCACTAAGATGTGAGGGTAAAACAAGGGAAAGATTCCCTCACCCTCAGAGCTTATATCTAGATAGGGAGACATACAAGCTTTAACTCCAAGGTGTGACTGACCAGTTCTGGGAATTGAAGAGTATATTGAGGAATAAATTTATAAAGCAGAGATAGGCTGGACAAGTCAGGAAAGCCGTGAAATTCAGAGTAGTAAAGAGGGAAGTGTGTATGTTAGGGTGGAATATATAAAAGTGAAAGAGTGTATGTTGGTCTTCTGTGCTCTGGTTTTATCATCGGTGCTCATAAATTTGTATGCTCTCCCTTCTCAGTTCCACTTTTACTGTGTGTCCCACTTCCTACCAAGCACATTTACCAATTATTCTCTAAAAGAAATAGGCAACAGCTTGCAATAATGAAAGCAAAGTTTTAGGGATCAGTAATCTAAAATTACATAAAGATGAATTGCTTTCTTAAGCTCTCTAGAAGGCAGGGAATGTACAAGGCATTGTAGTTAAAGAGGAGGGGGCGTCTCTTGAAGCAAGGGGATGGTATCTATGCATTTGTCAGCTCTAAAAGGGGAATTGAAGGAGGGTGGTTGTTGAAAAAAAGTTTTTAGCAGAGGTCCTCAGCTATTTTCTTCCCAGAAGAAGAGCTGCACTACAGGGAAGTAAGGAAGAAAGCAGGGTGAGATGTTATGGAGGGTTGTGATTGGGTGTTTGGTTGGGGGGGGGGTTTAAAGGTGACCTCTATGTTTGGAATTGCTGGGAAGGGAACCAGCTGTGGGTCCATCCTGCTGACTAGACCAATCTCTGTCTCAGGTTGCCCTACCTCACGTTGGTGCCTCTATATGTATCGAAGACTTAGGGGAATCCTGGGTCACAGGTACTGAATAGGGAAGGGGATTGATGAACACTTTGGGGGTGTCTGCTATGTTTCAGACACTGTGCTTTATTACTTTTTAAAAATTCTCATGCCAGTACTGGTTTAAGTGTATTAATCTCTCAAATAAGAAACTAAAGGCCAGAGGTTTATACCTTGCCCAAGGTCACAAAGCTAGTCAGTGGCAGAGCGAGGACATCAGAACCGTTCTGTGACTCACAAAACCCATGCTCCACACCCCCTATTCCATCTAGATGCTGTCCTGTAGGTGACCTCTGAGGGGCTTTTGGGTTAAAGTGTAGACTCATTTTTCTTTGTCTCCACCCACATGCCTCTCAGAACCCACTTATGGTAGGTGGCATTGTTGGGCAGATGCCCTCTGTTGTTAGCAGGCACTGCAGCATGGTGGAGTCATAGCATAGCACTGGACTGGCATGTAAGAGATTTGAATGCTGATTCTGATCCTGCCATTAGCTGTGTCTGTGGGACTGAGCAGAACTAAATAGTTCTCCAGGATAGGTCTGTAGGTCTATAGCTACACTGAATCTCCTGGGGCACTAATTGAAATTCCTGGATTAGAGACCCCAGCCAGACCTACTGAATCCAAATTACGAGGTATAGGACTTAGGAAGCTGTATTTAACAAACTTCTCAGGGAATTCTTGTGTGTACTCAGGTTTGGAAATCTCCTTTATTCAAAATTTGAGTCCTTCTAGGCAATCATTATTTTGGACTTATATTAATGTTAACTTTTGATTTGTAAGTTAAAATCAAAAAGCAAATGTAAACTTAGAGACGAAACTCTAGTTATTTTTAAAATTTTGATTGCTAAAAATGATCAAAAGGTTTATATACTTTGATAGAGAAGAATGATTCTTATCTAAAATGTCATTTCATATGTTAATTAATACTTACAGATATATTGATATTTAACTAGTGTTCATTAGGAAGTGTAGTGAATATGTTCTTTAAATTTTTTTTAAATCCTAAATGTAAAAAATCAAAATTATTAGCTAAAACCAAAGTGTTTCAAAAAAGCTACTTAAGAATGTTTTTATTTTAGGTATGTTCCAGAACAAAAAGAACACAGATCCCAGTTTAAAAGGGGTTTCATGCAAGGACATGTAAATAGACAAGACAAAGAAGAAAAAGAAGCAATCTATAAAGAACGCTGGCCAGGTTATGTGAGAGAACTGCGGAAAAGGTAAGTCTATTTTGTTTGAAAGTGAGAGACTGAAACAAAAGGCAGAATTGTCTTGACTTTGCACATATTTAAGGATAGCATTGCAAGTCTTCATTCCAGCTGAATACTATGCTGATTTGACTTGGAAACACTATTATAATCCCAGTCATTCTTTCCTGTCTATTGATTACGTTTTCCATTTGCAGATTGAGTTAATTTAAGATTTTCTAGCAAATTAAACTTCAGGGAACTATCAAGTATTTCATGATTTTCTATTTGACTTTGATAGGTATTCTGCAAGCACTGTAGATGTTATGGAAATGATGGATGATGATAAAGTTGATCTGAATTTGATTGCTGCCCTTATTCGATATATTGTTTTGCAAGAAGAGGTTAGTTTTGTTTTTCTTCAAGGGACATAATTTCAATTTTATTTTCATATTAAGGCCATGAAAAAAGAAAACTAATTTTCTTAAATGCTTTTTAAAAATAGCCTATGGATGAAATGGTTTTTGTCACCTGAAAAAGGAATTTCAAACTACCAAAAAATTTAGACACTTGACCTATTTGAAGGAAAGACTAAACAAATTAAATGTCTGGATTGTAAATCCTGTTTGTAAAAAGTGATCCTAAAATAAATTCTTCTAATAAATAATAAATTCTAATAGCTTCACTTTTTTGAAACTCTTTGGTTTTAGCTAATGTCTGTGACTTTTTAGATTTAGGATTTTAAAAAGAAATTCTAAAGAATATTTTCACTATCTTTCTAATGAATGCTAGTTAATATCAATTCTTTAGTTATAGTTAGTAACTAAAATCATCCTGACCTAGTATAATTTTAATGAAGATATAAATGTGCACAGAATTGTACTCTTAGTGTATTTTGTCATGTGATCCTTTGTAATGGTTATTTCCCCTCCATATAGGATGGTGCAATACTGGTCTTTCTACCAGGCTGGGACAATATCAGCACTTTACATGATCTCTTGATGTCACAAGTGATGTTTAAATCAGGTATTAGAGAAATGTGTTCTGTTGCAATTCCAGGGGTGGTACTTGAATCATATGTAGTTTATTTTCTTTCACTTGAGCTTGGTGAGCTTAGCCCAGGTTGGATTTTTTCAAAAGTTGGAGCTTTTTTTTTCCTCCCCTAAAATTCTAAGTCAGAGGTGAAGATTGTAGGTATGTAGGTGAAACTCTTTATATTTGGTATTATGGTGAGACTGTTTTTCCTGTCTTCCTAAATTTGCCTAATAAAATTGAGCCCTTAAATTTAGTTCGGATGTTGGCATTTGAGGTTTTTGTTTTTTCACTCACAACTGCGTTTAGTTGGGCAGAAAAAAAGTTTGAATTTAATCCCTTAGCCTGGTATTCTTCAACTCTGACTGTACAACAGAGTCACCCATGGCACTTGTTTAAAATTCAGATACCCAGATTTCGTCCTAACCCCAGATATTAGAATGTGACCAGAGTATCTGAAATTTTAAAAAATCCCTCAGGTGATTTTTTAAACAGCATGTTTTGAGAGATAAAACTTATGTCTTAGAGAAATGCATTGGGACGTTTTTCGCCTATGAAATTCAGGTAAAGCATTTTCAGAAGTCATTACTAAAATGACTTTACAGTAAAATACAAAGCATTCTATTTAGTATTTTATGGTTCTGAATATACTTTCTAACCATACTCTAAGGGCTTTTTATACATTTTACTTTTACAAAACACTAAAAAATATTTAGATCTAATTTTATTGGCTAAAATATCTTTTCTTGTTTGTCAAATCCCATTGTGGTAATGCCCTGAAAGGATCCTCTATAATTAAAATTATTTTCTATTCTCTAGGTGGAAAAATATTTTTACCTTATTACCATGACTTATTTGTAGTGAAATGCTACTTTCTCTTTTCCCTGTCAGTGATAACCATTCTCTATAGAAAAAGTGTAGTCGTGATTCTATTATACAACTGAATTACTTTTGTAAACAACTGGACTATTTCTTTGTCTAACCTTCCAACTCTAGCTGCTTCTTCCCCTGTGATAAACACTATTGTATAATCTACTTCTAGTTTTAAAAAAAATGAGTGTGTATATATTTTCTGAGAAAAGTGCAGTGGCGATCATTTTTGGGAGAGTGGGGAAAGAGTATGATATTAGAGATTACTGTAATTGACTTCCTTAACTTTCTAATTTAAATTAAATGTTCTCAAGGAGTGAAGTATTAATTTATACTTCCACCACAACTTACTTTCTTTTAAAAGAAACTTTCAAAAATTTAATAGGAACGTTTTTTCTCAAATAAATTATATTTTTAAAATTTGGCCTTGATAATCACTTATATTATGCTAGCCATATAGAAGTGGGGGAAATAGGCCAAACTCTGTACTGACTGAAAAGTATATCTTGAAACTGTTGAATGCTTGTCAACTTTCTTAATTTCTTCTCATAAAAATGTATATTTTATTCCCATTGACTACTTTGGTTGTGCAGTATCAGCAATATAAACTATTTTTATCCCAATTATATTGTCTTCAACAAAATTTCTTTTACTTTCAAAGTAAATTGCAGCTGTCACATGTTATCTTTAAATGTATGAGCATGTATCTCTAAAAGGAAAGACAATTTTCTATATAACCACAATGCCATTGTCTAACCTGGTCTTTAGTATCATCTGGTTATCCAGTCTAAAATCAAATTTTCCCATTTTCCCTCAAAGTGTCTTTTATATCTAGCTTGTTGAAACTATAGAAAAAATCAAACTGGTTAATCTTTTACTCTAGTTCTGGAACATCACTCCCATCCTCCCCTCACTTCGCCTGTGGTAATGACTTGTGGAAAAGACTAGGTGCAACTTCCTGGATTTGTCTGAATCTTTATTTCATTTGATCCTCTTGCCTGTATTTCGTATAAACTGGAAATTATATCTAAAGCCTTGATTCAGTTCGACTTAAGTATTTTTAGTTGATGTATTTCATATTGTGTCACAGAGATGAGTAATTCAGAGCATTCTTTTTTTTTTTTTTTTTTTTTAGCAATACCAGTTACTTGATGGCTTTAGACTACTTTTTAAGTTCAGGAGGGTTGGTCATAGAGAGTCTTTAGGGAGCATCTTATCTCCTTTGAATAACAGTAGTTCTTATCTGGGGAAATACAGCTATCTTGGGTCATTCAGACATTCTTGTTAGAGGTTTAAGTCAGGCTGCATTTTTTGTAACTGTGAAATTTACCCTTGCTTCCTTAACACTCTCCCTCCTTCCCATCACTAAACTTGGTTGGCTTATAATCATGGATAGTCTTGAGCTACTTCATTTTGAAACTTAAAACATACATTTTTTAATGTTTTTAACAGAATTATGTTTTAAAATGTGGGTCACTTTTGGAATGTATTACATTTAACCAGCACCATTTCATTATTTTTAAGTAGGACATCAAAATTTAATAAGTAATTTTCTTTTAAAATGTAAACATTCTTTGTATGATTATAGACTTTGGGTAATCCTATTTTAAGCATACTCATTCTTATTAAGCACAATCCATTGGTCTTTAATTAGTGGTGGGAATGGAGTTAGTGATGTTCTAGTATAATTTGGAAAGAGTGCTTCCAACTTTTAAGCATTCTTTAAGAATTTGGAGAATATGAAATAAATTGACAGAATAAGTTGACATGAACTTGTTGAAGCATTCAGAAAACAATATAAAGAATAAAGTTGGTCTGATTATAAAAGAGGAATATAAATTAAGAGTTACGTGGTTTAGTATATGAATTCATTGTTATGTATGTCTGATGGAGCTTTTCTGCAACTATTTATCTTAAAATTTAATTTTCTGATTTTCAGATAGATTCCTTATTATACCTTTACATTCACTGATGCCTACAGTTAACCAGACACAGGTATGTTGTTAAATTTATTTGTTTTTAAAATTGAGGCAAGCTTTAAGGACTGTTTATTGTGTTTTATTTTCTTTTACTTCTTACGGGACATTTTCAAATAGTAATCCATAAAACAGTACTTCTTTGAGAAGCTTTTTAAATGAGTCTCCAGGGGATGATTGCACCAAAACTTGAATAAGAGAGGGTAGTCCACAAATCAAATTAGTTTTGTCAACATTAGGGAAATGTTTAAAGATTGGATTCACCAATAACTTGTTTGGGTTTCCTGAATAAAAGAAAAAGGTATGTGAGTACCAATAAAAATAACTCAACCTAGATATTAATAATCTATGACATGCTACTGCTTGATGTTTGAAATTTTGATGTGACAGTTCATATACTTGGAGGTATTTTAGTATGTTTGAGATTTCAATACTGTGTTATGATTTTAGATGCTTTGGCTCTGTCCGATTCAGGGATTTCTCTGGTTAGAATGAATACTACATTCTCAAAGGCAGGATAATTTTCTAGACTGCATTGTTTGCAGCTCCTAGTAGAATAAGATGGATCAGAAAATGTACCTCTGTTTCCTTCTAGTTTTTTCACTCTTTCTATAAGAAAATATCAAGACATTTATTACTGAGATTTATAACCTTTTTGCTAGAACCTTAATCCTGAGTAAGGCTCAGCCAGCTGGATTAGATACAGAGTGTACACTTGAGGGAAGAAGAGGAAAGAGTGAACTCTTGATTCCAAAGACTGGACGAAAGAGTATCTAATGTGGAGTTTCTTCCATCTCTGACCCCTAACCGGAAATTATATATTCCTTTGCTAGATATCATATGTGAAAAGACTGACAACATTTCCTCTATTGATTACCATTTTTACAACTGAGGGGATAAGTTTATGCATTTTATTATTATTATTTTTGCTTTACAACCAAGTAGTACTTGGCTACCTGACTTCTTTCTACTTGAATGGCTTTGCCAACATGATGTTGTTAATGGGATTCACCATTTGAAAAGGATTTCTTAAAAAAAATCCAGTCTAATCTTAAAAGCCAGTATACAGTGGCACAGCCAGCTGACATCCGTTCTGAGGAGGTGGGCATCTGTCTGGTTGGTTGGTGTCTTTACCTATACAGTGTTGGGTAATTCATAATTCTTGTCCTTAAACTAAACTTTCGTCCCTCTCCTTTATAAGTTGGCTATGCAATAAGATGTTTATACTCTCCAGCTTTTGTTTAAAAACATTCTATAAATTTAAATTACCACATTTCATCTGAAATCTTGTTTGTGGTGAGGTTAACATATGTGGGAAATTTAGTTTGGTTTACCAAAAGGGAGTTTTGTGATATTGAAAACGAAATATACCATTTAAATATATATATGAATATTAAGAGGCATATGTCAATGAATGAACATAAAATGCTAAAAAATAAATAATATCGAAGTAATTCCTCTAATTGCAAGAATGATCAATCAGAAATTAGTTCACTTTGGGGATTTTGATGTATTTATTCCTACAGGTTTTTAAAAGAACCCCTCCTGGTGTTCGGAAAATAGTCATTGCTACCAATATTGCAGAGACCAGGTAAAAATTGTTTTAATTACCAACTACTAAGGATTACATTAGTTTTGAGCCCCATAAATTGTTAACATACCTTAATCTTTTTTTCTACAAAATATTTTGTAACTTCTTAAAAATAAAGCTATTTTACTTAAGTTGTGGTAGTAAATACAGGTTTTGGGTTTGGGGTTTTTTTATTTAACCTTATACTAATGTTTTAGCCTCTTCAGAAACAATCTATTAAGTGTTTTTTTCCAAAGCTTTCCTAAAGAATCAATGGACCTGAGGTCAATTTTATTTTTATTTTTTTTTTTAAGATTTAAAAAAAAAATTACTTTGTTTTAACGGAGATACTGGGGATTGAACCCAGGACCATGTGCATGTTAGGCATACAGTCTGAGCTATTTCCCTTCCCACCAGTTTTGTTCTTTTGTCTTTTATTGGTTAGGGGTGGAATCATTTGGTAATTTAGTAATTAGTTATATACAGCCTATAAAATGTATTTCCTTGGAGATACTTGTATACCAGTATAGTCACTGCAATAGATTGTTCTGTGGAAGCTGACATTGAACCATGGCATCCTATCCCACAAAGTTAGGTACAAAAGTCGTCAGGCAATCTATGAAGTTTGGCTGTGGGCAAATAAGAATTCAGCACGTGATCTGCAGGATTGGCACTATTTGCTGCCACTTTAGTTTCCGATGCTGCCTGTGATTAGGGGCTTGATTCTCATAATGTTGGTAAATGTGGGAAAAGTGATGAAAATCTTGAACTACTAAAATCAATGTGACCCAATAAAAAATGTTCTAAAATCCCTGTCTGTAGACCTGTTATAGGTTAATAGCTTTTGATGTGTTTTAATATTTTATATATCTTTTTCTGAACAGCATTACCATAGATGATGTAGTTTATGTAATAGACGGAGGAAAAATAAAGGAGACACACTTTGACACACAGAACAACATCAGTACAATGTCTGCTGAGTGGGTTAGTAAAGCTAATGCCAAGCAAAGGAAAGGTCGAGCTGGAAGGTAAGATGGGACCTTTGTATGAAGCCTTTAGAACACATAAAAATTTAGAGCAGCAAAATGTGTCATTGGCATTTCAAAATATTTATTAGGAGCGTTACCTTTCATATTTTAAAAAATTTGTTGTAGGACATTTTTAAATGGGAAAGTTGTTTTAATCATAGTTTCTTTGAAAAAATAGCTGCCAGGTTTACTATTTTATGATTTTTCTACCTGTACTTCCTCAATACAGTTAATTAAAATTAATATTCTGTGTTCTTTATCTTCATTAGCTCTGTTGTAATTTTCTTTTTTAAAACCATATGTTAGTAATATTGATGATAACTACTAATATTTTAATGTCTGGTCACCTCCTAAACACTTCATATACATTAACTTGCTTAATCCTCACCACAGTGCTGCTGTGAGGCAGGTTATTATCTCCATTTCAAGAATAAAGAAATTAAAAGTGATCTGTCCAGAGTCACACAGCTGTATAAGTAGCAGAGTCAGGATTTGAATCCAGGAAATCTGGCTCCACGGTCTGGGCTCCTGATCACTATACTTTACAGGTGTGCTGGTTTTTCGGTATCAGTTACCAATGAAAACACAAGGAAAGTACCTTTTTTCACACTGATGTGGTTGATGGCATAAAGAAATAAAAATATCTTTGTCTTAGTGGTAAGAAAAATTATCTGCCTTTAACACAAGTAATTGCGCTTACTCATTTTGTGTATACTTTGCAGTATTTTTACACCCTTACTCATATGAGTAGTCCAGTCATCTAGTGTTGTAGAAGAGAGTTTTTATTTTGCCTCAAAGATAGAACAGAAAGATTCCCATTAATCTTCAGGTACTGACTTAGGTAAGGAGAGTTGAAAGAAAGTTTTATAGACCATTTTATCAACCCTTTGTTGTAAGTTTGTGCTCTATCTGTAAAGCTCTGACTCACTCGCTATAATCCTTGTAGATTATCCCAGTATAACTTGATTTCTGGGTAGTTTGTTAGATTATTTAGTTAGTGCTGTTGAGCCCAAGTTGTGGCTTAGTCCAAGACATGTACCTTCTAATCAGTTATCGGGATAACTTGATTGGGGACCCAGCAAGACTGAGGTTTTCCCACGCAGACCTATCACCAATGGATACTGATTCAAAAAGTATTCACTGTGGTAAATGATTCGGCACACTTTTATATATGAATAGTAAACATGCTAGGACTTAGGTTTGATCCTGAAACAATCATGGAAATAAAGTAAATGTAATGAAATACTACATTGGATCTAATTGCTTTACTTGCACTATCCTAATGGGAAAATTGACTGTGGAGTTAGTGTTTCAATTCAAATGGAAAACAGTCCCTTTAGGCTCCATAGATATAAATTTCTTTAGCGAAGCCTAATGAGATTGATAATTATTTTGAAGACCAGAGCAAAATATACTACCCTCTTTATTTAGTTTCTACAGGTATGTTTTGTAATAGATAATGGGCCTTTGTAGACTCATGACAGAAATAGCTAAGACTTCTAGAATTTATTTTTGCTCCTATAGGAAAAGGGCCTCTTCCTTCTGCTATAATAGCAGAAGCCCATAGAAATACTTATTCTGCTTGAAAATGCATGAAATGCTTCACCTCTTCACTTCTGTCCGTAACATTGTCCAGGGAATAGTATTCAGATCACTAGATGCAAACAGTAAAAAAAGTTTCCAGCATTTCTCTGAGAACTCAATAAGTAGCACATACCTAAAAGTTTTTTAAGTAACATAGATTAATGGCAGGATTTGTTACATAAAATGCTCACAAGGCACAGAGAGTAACCTAAGTTTACTGCTGTTAAGTGAGCATGGCAGTCTGGAATCTGTAAAACAGAAATAGGGAACCAAGTTATTGGTAGGTGGAAGCAATATTGCATTTTTAAAACTAAGACTTAGCGGGTTTAGCTCAATATCACTAATTATCAGAGAAATGCAAATCAAAACTACAATGAGGTATCACCTCACACCAGTCAGAATGGCCGTCATTCAAAAATCCACAAATGACAAATGCTGGAGAGGCTGTGGAGAAAGGGGAACCCTCCTACACTGCTGGTGGGAATGCAGTTTGGTGCAGCCACTATGGAAAACAGTGTGGAGATTCCTCAGAAGACTAGGAATACACTTACCATATGACCCAGGAATCCCACTCCTGGGCTTGTATCCAGAGGGAAATCTACTTCAGGATGACACCTGCACCCCAATGTTCATAGCAGCACTATTTACAATAGCCAAAACATGGAAACAGCCTAAATGTCCATCAACAGGTGACTAGATAAGGAAGATGTGGTATATTTATACAATGGAATACTACTCAGTTATAAAAAATAATAAAATAATGCCATTTGCACGAACATGGATGGACCTGGAGAATGTCATTCTAAGTGAAGTAAGCCAGAAAGAGAAAGAAAAATACCATATGAGATCGCTCATATGTGGAATCTAAAAAACAAAAACAAAAACAAACAAACAAAAACAAAGCGTAAATAAAGGACAGAAATAGACTCACAGACAGAGAATACAGACTTGTGGTTACCAGGGGGGTGGAGGGTGGGAAGGGATAGCCTGGGATTTCAAAATTGTAGAATAGACTACACTGTATAGCACAGGGAAATATACACAAAATGTTATGATAACTCACAGAGAAAAAAATGTGACAATGAGTGTGTATATGTCCATGAATAACTGAAAAATTGTGCTGAACACTGGAATTTGACACAACATTGTAAAATTATAAATCAATAAAAAATGTTAAAAAAAAAAAAGACTTAGCGGGTTTAAGGTTATTCAAAACAGATGGGGAGAAGGAATATATCATTAATAAAAATAAAGTAATAATTAAGTAAATTAGTTATGATGTGTCTTGTAAGAAATAGATACTGGCTACTTTCACTACCTGCTCTTTTCTCTGGAGTTCTTAAAAAGTCGCTGATAATACTGCATCCCCCCCTTCTTTTTTAAGAGTTCAACCTGGTCATTGCTATCATCTGTATAATGGTCTTAGAGCCAGCCTTCTAGATGACTATCAGCTGCCAGAAATTTTGAGAACACCTTTGGAAGAACTTTGTTTACAAATAAAGGTAAATTAGGTGGGAGAGTTAAAGTAAATAGGAATGGGGTTCTAATTTTCAACATCTTTTATTGAAGAAAGTAGTATATTAATCTTCTGGAAAGAATTTTTACCACGCATTTGTTTTTTTTGTGTCTGTCTGTATAGTTGACCCTTGAGCAACATTGGTCCTAGTAAGGGCACTGCCCCCCCGCCCTCCCTCTACAGTGGAAAACCCCTTACTGCCTTCTCTGCCTCAGAATACAAAAAGAATTGTTAAATGATTCACCCAAGGGGAGGTACTTGGAACAGTTAAGATAGAATAAGGACTCAGACCCTAGTTCTTTTAATTCTACAGGTTGTGATGTCTCATCAGATAGAAACTTTTCCCCACAAAGACCTGTAAAATGAAAATACAAGTACTATATCTATCGAAAAATATCCACATATAAGTGGACTCACACAGTTCAACCCTGTTCAGGGGTCAATTGTGAACTGTTTTTAAGCTTCCTTTATATGTTTATTAAACAGTTCTTAGTCACATGTACTGCTTTGGAGCCGGACGCTCGTGTCTGAATCCCAGCTCCTCCAGTGGCAAGCTAGGTCTGTTACATTGGGCAAGTTATTTAAATTGACCTCATAAAATTCTTGTAACAGTTCCTGGCACATAGTAAGAATTCAGTCAATGTTAGCTATGGTTATTACATCTTAAGATGTTATCCCATATTCTAAACTACTTATCATTTTTGGGGCATCTTTTGTTTTTTGCTATAATTAACCTTACCTTGAAGATAATTGTTAGTCAACTTGTTTGTTGAGATTTTAACTGTCACCTTATCTTCTCATTAATAGAGTTGGTGGGTGTTAGAAGGTAGTATATTGGCTTTTAAACATGTTTTTATAGAATCATAAATTTAATTTTAACTTACTGTGTAAAATAGCTAACTTGAAAATCATGTATAGGTTTGATGCTTTATTTGAGTGAGTGACACAGGCAGGACCAAACAGCTATGTCAGTATATGTGTGTAATTACATTTTTTTCCCCTCAGATTTTAAGGCTTGGTGGGATTGCTTACTTTCTGAGTAGGCTAATGGATCCACCATCAAATGAAGCAGTGTCACTCTCCATAAATCATCTGATGGAACTGGTAAATTTGATTTTTTTTCTTTTATTCTAACTTAGATTTAGAGGGTTAAGAGTATGTAAGCCAGCTAGCTATAAAATTTACTTTCATTACTGCAAGGTGGACCAGTGAGTATGCAGTGACAAATTTGATTAACTGTTTGCCTGTTCGCTCAGAGTATGAATAAAAAAGTAGAAAGTTATAAAATGATACCTTTGTGATATTTATCATACTGGGCTCTTGCCATACAGTTGGTTTTCCTTGTAGGCCTGATTTAAAATTATATAAGATTTTGAAATCTTTTAATTACTGGTCATCTTCATTTGTATTTTTGAAATGAATTTAGTTGGTTTATTTCACTCTTTCTGATAACCATGTTTTTAGAGCTTTTGTCAAATCCAAGTAGCTTAATGACAGTATGGACGTCATATAAAGGCAACATTTATTTTTGAAAGAATACTAGCAGATGGCTTTTCTCCAAAATATCATTTCCCCATGCCTGTTATTTTTTTCTTACAGCTTTTTTTCCTTAGTTCCTTTTATGAAGTCAGTGTTTTGAGAAACTAGTTTCAGTGTCTTAGTCAAGTGACCACTTACTTGGTAGCCATCCCTGCACAAGACCATGTTAAGAAGAGGCACGGGACTGGCTGTGAGTTGGTACCCAGAGTGGAGAGGAATACAGGTTAGAGCTGTGCTGTCCAGTGTATAACCACCAGCCACATGTGACTATTTAAATTTAAATTTTTAATTAAATTGCAAATTCAGTATTTCAGTCATACTCGAACATTTTAGATGCTTAATAGGCACATGTGGCTAGTGGCTACCCATGTGGACAGTGCAGGAATAGACTTTCTGTCAACACTACAGGTTCTGTTGATGAGTGCTGGGTTAGAGGATGCCAGAGATGTATTTTATATATTAGTTTTATTTGAGCCATCCACATAGATAATTTTGAGAATTTGGCCAATGAAAAAGCATTGTAACATATCTTACCATCTTTGTTAGAAATTGGAATAGATTTAGAGACGTTACTGGAATTTTAGGGAGTAGTGTGGTTTTACTACTGACCTCTTTTTGCCTCCAGACTTTTATCTAATAGAATATAATGGTAGAAAGCTAGGTGGTGATCAGAAAATCAACTCATTATTTGTGGTAGACAGATGACCAGAGGACAGATGGACCCTGAAGCCTGAGTTGGATGACTTTTGTCCCAGCTGAATTTAAGAGCCAGTCTTGGGGGCAGGGTGTAGCTCCAGTGGTAGAATGCATGCTCAGTACTCACAAGGTCCTGGGTTCAATCCCCAGTACGTCCTCCAAGAATAAATAAGTAAATGTAATTTCTCCCCCCCCCAAAAAAAACAAATACAATAAATAAATGAAAAAAAAAAAAAAAAAAGAGCCAGTCTTCACTTAGCCATTTCCAGGCAACAAAACTGAAAAGACCCAGCAAGTCAACAGTAGGGGCTGAAGCCCATGTTTTTGAAACACTTTTTATTGTGAAATACAGCATTGCCCATCCAAGATAAAAGAGCAGAACAGAAATGTCCAGCTTAATGATTTATCACAAAGTGAGCGCCACTTATTTTCATTCTTGTCAAGAAGAAAGATCATTTCCAGTATCATAAAGGCCCACTTCCTACCCTCTCCCAGTCACTCCAGTGTTACTCAGTCCCCAAAATAATCCCTATCATGACTTGTCTTGCTTGTTTTTCTTGATGGTTTTGCCATACCAGTATACATCTATGAAAAGCTAAGTTTAATTTGGCCTATTGTGAACTTTACATGAACTCATGCAGAATGTGGTGGGGGTTTTTTGTTTGTTGTCTTTTTGATTTTTGGTAGGTTTTTTTTTTTTTG
Source organism: Camelus ferus (assembly GCF_009834535.1). Taxonomy (NCBI): domain Eukaryota; kingdom Metazoa; phylum Chordata; class Mammalia; order Artiodactyla; family Camelidae; genus Camelus; species Camelus ferus. Next base: position 93,813,340 of record NC_045696.1, read on the forward strand.
GAGGAATGGGGTTCTGGGTTCTTTCTCTGAACATTGAGAGATTCATGTGCATTATTGCTTTTAGCTATAGTTCGTTTGTTTTCATTTCTTTTCTGTATTTTGTTAGATGACTACTGAAAGGCATTTTGGTTCTTTCCATGTTGAGGCTATTATATGTAGTGCTGGTGTGAATATTCTTCAGTATTCAGTATTTCTCCAAAGTCGTCAAAACTACTTACACTCCTACCAGTGCTAGTGGGTAGGTAAGAGTTCTCATTGCTCTGTAGTGTGAGCAACTCTTAGTAGTCTTTTATTCTAAGCATGCTGGTTGGTGTGTAGTAGTTTTGTGGTGTAAATTTGTATTATCATGACTACTAGTGGATTTGTAGGTTAACTTTCCATGTTTGTTGCCCATTTGTATAGTCTCATTTATAAATTATGGATGCCTGTTTTCCCCTTATGTTGTAGGAGATCATTATGTATTTTTGTGTACTCTTGATCTGAGCCTTTTGTTAACTGTGTATTACACATGTGTACACTTTTTTACCTTTTCACTTTTTAAAAGTGTTCTGACAAATCCTTGTAATTTTAATGTAATCAAATGTATCAGACAATTTCTTTATTGTTACTGCTTTTTGTCCTTTAGTAAGTAACAGTTGTCTGCCCTGGAGTCATGAAGATATATTGTTTTAACTTTATTGTTTTCTTTTTTATACTTATATATATAATCCATCTGCATCTTGATTTGTGTGTGTGTGTGTGTGTGTGTGTGTGTGTAGGTGAGGTAGGAAACAGTTTTCAGATCTGTAATCAGTTGACTGAAACCATTTATAGGAAAGTTCTTCCTTTCTCTTTGTTCCACAGCCACTGCCATAGATCAAGTGTCTGTGGATGTCTGTGTCTGTTTGTAGGTTCTGCTCTGTTCTCTTGGTGTGTATTTCTGTCCTGAGCTGGTGCCACACTGCCTTAATTACAGGACGGAGTCTTACCAAACAAGAACATGATCTCTCCCATTGATTTAATCTCTCTTGATGTTTCAGTGTTTTCTGTGTGGGGTTTTATAAAACTTTTTGAAAGATTTATTTCTTGGTTATGGTATTTTTGGATTCTATTCTAATTCAAAAATTTTTCATTTTCTTGTGAGTCTTGATATACAGAAATGAAGTTGGTTTTGAATGTTGTCCTTTTATTCATCAAGGCTGTGAAACTCACTTATTCTGAGAACTATATTTAGACTTCTCTTTCTTCGTACACAGTCACATCTGTAAATAATTGCAGTTTTATTTATTCCTTTCCAACTATCGTCCAGGATCCCCAGTACAGTGTTGAGCAGAAGTGATATAATACTGTGTATTCTTGTGTTCTTATTCTCATAGAGAAGGCTGTCAATAGTTAATTAAGCATTTTTTGAAGGTTTTTTTGTAGAAACTGTCATATTAAGGAAATTTCTTGGTTTACTAAGGGATTTTTTATTATGCATGAATAATTGATTTTATCAAATACCTTCTCTGCTGCCAATGAGAGTATATGATTATGCTGTTTTTCATGTTTAATTTATAATGTATTGAACTACATTAATTTTTCAAATGTTAAGCCAACTTTCATTCCTGAAACTAACTTGCTGGGAGTCGATTTGCCATTATTTTGTTTTGGGTTTCTCATGTGTAAGATGATTCAGTTTTCCTTTCTCCAAATGTCTCTGTCAGGTAAGTACCAGGATTATGCTGGGCTCAGAAAACAACTTTCTTCTTTTTCTGTTCTCTGAAAGAGGTTTTGCAAAATTGGAGTTATTACCTTCATAAACATTTAGAAGTCTGTGTGTGATGGAATATATATGTTACATTTTTTATTATTTTGTTGTTCAAATCTTGTTATTTTGAATGTGTACTGGACATTGTATTTACAAAGGTCTTTGTAGATAAAAAGCCTGGAACTTGGGGTGATGATAACGTCCTCCAGAGAGGATCTGTGTTGCTGCTACGGGGAAGAGTAGCCCCAACGTTGGGCTCACCTCCCTGGACTTCTGTCTCTCCCCACATCCTAGACTTGTAGTTCTTACAATTCTTTTGTAACTCCTCAGTGTCTTCAAGAAGCAGCTTTTCTAGCTGTGCTCAGTGGGATGACTGGATCAAATTACCCTGGTCATCAGAGCAGATGTCACCCCCATTGGGGGGGTTGTGGTTCTAGCTACATCTTTCGTCTCTTGCCCTCCTGTCCCATGTCTCCTAAAGTACTAGAATTGAGGGCTCTGCATTGTGAGTTTCCTGTGTATAATGATGTCTCATTTTTTGTTTTATTTTTCCCACAACTCTTGTACTTGGTGATTTTCTTTACCTGATTGAAATCTTGATAATGTGTTGGTCTCTCATTTCTCTCCTAGCATTTATAGTAAAGCTGAGTTGTGGATTAATTTTGTTATTGTTTAAATAAGTTTCTAACCTTTGCTGACCTCCAAACCTACGTTTTGATGAAGAAAATCAAAGCTAAACAATATTAGGGCATTTGGACTTAAGAGAGTGAGGAGTGCCCTGTTTTTTATAAACAAACTAAAATGTGATGCCTTACAATGTCTGTTTTAAATATAAACTCTTACTTTACAGAATGCTCTGGATAAACAGGAAGAATTGACACCTCTTGGAATCCACTTAGCACGATTACCAGTTGAGCCACACATTGGGAAAATGATTCTTTTCGGAGCTCTGTTCTGTTGCTTAGACCCAGTACTCACCATTGCTGCTAGTCTCAGCTTCAAAGATCCTTTTGTGATTCCATTGGTAAGAAAGATACCCGTAAAAGGCTAAGGTATTTTTAGATATGCAGGATAGTTGTTTGCTTGGGTACATTTTTTGTTAGCTTTTTATTAGAATGCAATTCTCTGTTATATACCATAAGAGCAATTTAAGCTGCCTTCATTTGTTTTAAGGGAAAAGAAAAAGTTGCAGATGCAAGAAGAAAGGAATTGGCAAAGGATACTAAAAGTGACCACCTGACAGTCGTGAATGCATTTGAGGTAAAAGGAATATATTTCACTTTTTAAAACAAGTTTAATCATCAGAAATAAACTGTCAAATGAGAATGTTTAAAATTAGGTGAACATTTGAAAAAAATTGCACATCATTTTTTAATTTTGTGGTAGCTTATTACATTTACCCTTTTGGAAAAAATTGATAACAATTTTGTGTTTTGATAACAATAGAACAAGTGAACAACTTGGTTTAAAATTTTATTTGCTATTATTCATTTGTGTCTGTCTTAACTGGCATTCATGACAGAAGATCCCTTTCTGTTCATCAATAAACTATACCTGTATTTGGATTTAATGTTTTGATAGAGTATCACACTCATGTACACTGTGCAGGATAGAGAGACATCTCTTAAAGTCAGGCTTATTGAAAGTAAACATTGATCATCCATCTTTGCAACATTTAAATGTAATTTGGTGTATAGGGACGGTATCTTTTTACTGTAGTTCTAGGCTCAGTTTTTTACTACCTATTATGGGAAAGTTTGTATATATTTTTTTCCTTTGAGCTTATTGGGTATTTTCTCATCTTCCCTCCTCTTCTAGCTTAAAACAAAACAAAACAAAAATGTATTTGTGAAGTTGAAAATATATAATAGCAATGAGATTTGTTCAACAGAGTTCTTTTTGTTTAATACATGCAGAATGATGCCATTTTATGTAAAGTGCAGAAAATAGTACTGTGTAACTTGTGCTCATTTGTATAAAGAAAGGTCTGCAAGTTCCGTTTCAGTTATCTCTTAATGACTAGGATTATGAGGAGTTTATGTTTTTTTAGTTTGCTAATTTCAAAATTCTTTTAATTTTTTACCAAAGAGAGTGAAATATCAGTAGAAGATTAAATTATTACCAAAATAAAGACAAACTACTGAGTCGTCTTTGCTTTGCAGAACAAAATCAATACTGTTCTTCATTTCTTTGCCCCATAGGGCTGGGAAGAAGCTAGACAACGTGGTTTCAGATATGAAAAAGACTATTGCTGGGAGTATTTTCTGTCTTCAAACACACTGCAGGTAATGGTGAATGTTTTGAAGTGATTCTCATATATGTTGGATTAGAGGATATATGTATCCATTTTGTGTAGTCAGATCTGTAGCAAAAAGTTAATTATGTGAGTTTGTCTAATGAAGTTGTATTATTATATAGAATAATAGAAGGAATCTTTATTAAATCAACTACAACAAAATAAGAAAAGATACATAACATAATAAAAAACTAATGGTTAAGAAAAGACATGAGTCCAGGGTTTAGCAGGAAAACACAGAGAGGCTTGTTTATTGTTCCTGTACCCACCCTTTAGTTGCCATTTTAATGATTCATTCTGAAATTTTTCACTAATACTCCTAACATCTATTTTAAAATATCAAGGCGGATGTCTTTTCTTTAACTTTTGAGTAGGTATTTTTTTAATCTTTAACTGACTTAGTATATAGCAAGAAAACACTGAACAGGAGGCATTGATGAAACAGAAGAAAGTAAACAATGTAAGCAGCGCAGGTGCACACCAGACTTCAGACTCATTGAACTGGTGGAGAAGTGATCTCAAGGCAGTGGGTGTCAGAATATCCTCCGTCTACCCCGTTACAGGTACACTCCAGCTACATGGCGTGAACCCTCTACTGGACACGTAACACATCTCTGGGGGGTAAAAGAATCCAGAATCTAGCATATTTAACCAAAAGTGCCCAAACAGTAACAAAATGAAAAGAAGGGTCATGACTACTTTGAAAGATGATACAGACAATGGAAAAAAAGAATAGAACCCGACATACCTCAACAGAAAATATAACTTCATAGTAAGGAACAATTTAAGAATGTGAGTTCAGTAAAACAAAGAAAATAAACCAATAGAATGAATGAAAAGACTGCTGAGCTAAGAAGACAAATTGAAGACCAAAGAAGACTTTTAAAGCAAAATACTGCCATAGAAGAAAGGCTTGAGATAATCACAGTTTATAGATGCAGCCACAAAGCAGGAAGACAGGACTGACCCATCATGAAGTTAATAGGAGTCTCTGCATAGCAAATTTAAGTGTAATTGACTATGTATTCAGAGATATGTGGAAGAACATTTTTCCTGAAATAGAAAAAAATGAAGTGAACTACAGTATGAAAAGATAGCTAAATCCAAGTGTTATTTGAGAATATTATGTCCAGGCAAGATATTAATTCCAAGTATGAAGAAAAATGACAGGCATTCAAGAAAGCACTGGAAATACCGCACCCATAAGCTAAGACTGAAGTGTGGCCTGCTGAGAGAGGATTCAAAAAGAATTCAGGAGTGGAGAGCACATGCTTAGTCAGCTGGGGGTGTACACTGAGATGATTCAAATACAGAAAAAATATAAAGAGTATTGGGCATTACAGATACAGAATAGGTTGTAATGGTTATTAATCCTGAACAATGTAAAATAATGGTAATAAAAATCAGGAGGTGGACTAGAGAGTCAGTTTTAAGAGAAATTAGGTGGGGAAACTAAAGTCACAATTCGTGAAACAGGTGTATACTTAAGTATGACCAACTTTATGTTTCATAATCTCTTAAGCTCATAAGGATCCTTTGTTAAGTATCTTTTGTGATTATAAAAATATGTCAGCTAGTTCTGTTTCATTTCTATTTAACTTTCTTCTTTAAAATTAACTTTAATACTTTCATAAAAATAGTTTCTGTTCTATTATCCCATTTTTAGGATAGGATTTCTGCCTAATTGTTTTGTCAGTCTATATGCATAATAAGTGTCTGCAATATTATTTACTTAATTTCTGACAGTATTGAGTGTAGGGAAGTTTCTTCTTTTGTATTTTTCTGTGTTACATGAATGCTTACTATAATGAGCCATGTGTCATTTTTACCCAAATAGTGATTTTTCTTAAAAAATGAACAAAGCAAGAGACAGGTCTTAAGTATTTGTGCCAGGATGGAAGAGTAGTTAATTCTCAGTAGTACCTATATAGATGCTGTTTATTTTCTTTATGCTTTTCTGTATTTTTTTCAAAATACAAGGTGGTAAGCAATTTTGAAAATTAGTCTTTTTGCAAAATGGAGTAAAAATCATTAAATATTCAGTTAGTCCCTACATCAGGCAGGCCTTTTCTGTAAAAGCTCAGACAGTAAATATGGTCTGTGTTGGAACACTCACCTGTGTCATTACAGTGCAAAAGCAACTGTAGATAATACATAGATGAATGAGTGGCTTTGTTCCAGTGAAACTTTATTGACAAAAACAAGGTTTTATAAATCTTGTAGTTTACCAGCCCCTGCTCCAAGATAATCACATTTTTGCAGAACTTTTATAAAGCAGAGAAAGCTTATAGCTAAATTTATTTATGAGTACATGCTTTATAACCCCTATAAATCTGTGTGAAAGGTATTCTAGTTCTGTCTGTTACCATTGCTCCCTAGATGCTGCATAACATGAAAGGGCAGTTTGCTGAGCATCTTCTTGGAGCTGGATTTGTAAGCAGTAGAAATCCTAAAGATCCAAAATCTAATATAAATTCAGGTAAAGCAGAAAATACAGTGTAAGTAAACTTGCTGCTGTTGTCAGTTGTGTCAGTATTTTACTTTTTTTTTCCTCTACCTTCCCACCCCCAATAGATAATGAGAAGATAATTAAAGCTGTCATCTGTGCTGGTTTATATCCCAAAGTTGCTAAAATCCGACTAAATCTGGGTAAAAAAAGAAAAATGTAAGCATTGAAGATTATTATGAATTACTTTTAGTTCTTTCAAACTTTTGAAATCTTCTGATGCAACAGGACTTCTATTGTACATTTGTTCTTAGTCGTATTTTGGCCGTGTTGTTCTTTACTTTTGGTCGTTTAAGAGAGGGCTCACTGTTTAACACAGGCATCACTTCCCCTCAGCACATCCCTGCAGTCAGCTCTCCATCATTCGTTATTCACAAAGAATGTCAGTAAAATACAACACCAGTGTAATACGAGAAGAGCAAGGCAGCTGTTAAAAACCAGTGCCTGGGTGGAGACTGCTTAGAGTAGATTTTATTTCAGGATTTTTTTCCCCTCTTACAAAACAGATAATTTTGTACTTTAGCTCTTTGAATAAAATTGGCAATTTCATGAAATCTGTTTTGAGAAATAAAATGTAACTTTTAAATATATATACAAGTAGAGTCAGCTTCAGCAGTAGTTGGAGACAACAATAAGGCATATTTTTTGCCCAGTAAATGAACTCATTCTAGTGAGAAAAAAACTGGAAGTCACAAATGCCTAGTGCTATGTGAATTGGTGCCACCCTTTTGGAAGACACTCTAGGTTAGAAATAAGTAACCGCAGTCGTTAAAATAGTCACTGGCCCAGTGGATTCATACGTGACATTTTAACTTAATATGTTCTAAGGCAGTAATTCCAAATGTTTTGTGAAAGGTATATTGTAAACAACGTAGATGTCTAGTAGCAATGGGAAATGATGGTTTTATAAGACCATATTATATGGCATTTCTGTTAAATAGGCATATAAAAACATTGTATATTAACGTATAAAACATTTGAACTGATGTTAAATGAAAAAGTTGGATGTTCTATGAACACAAAAAAATAAAGACCTCAAAGATTAGGGTGCAGACATTGCTCTAGTGCAGTGGTTCTCAGCCTGGGTGATTTTGCCTCCCCGGTGACATTTGATGATGCCTGCAGGCACGGTTCTTACAGCTGGAGGAGTAGTAAGTACCATTAGCCTCTAGTAAATGGAGGCCAGTGATGCTGTTAAGCATTCTGCAGTGCACAGGACAGTCCCCCCAGCAGAGAAGTCAGTAAGTCAAGAATGCTGATGTTGAGACCCTGTTCTCAGGTATGAGATTATGGGTAAAATGAATTTTAATCATGTGGCTGGATTATCCGCATTTTAAGTTATCTGAGTACTTTGTTTGACATCAGTACTTTGTCGGATCCTCCTTCATACCTTTCCCTGAGTTTACAGGTAGCTTAACAGGGAGACTCCTTGAAATACAAACAGTTTATATATCCCTCTGCTGTCCTAGGAAGGCTTATAAAAAAAATGTAGTTTTCTTTGGATTGATGCTTTGCTTTGGTCTAGTCCAGGGGTCAGCACATTCTGGCATAAGCACACTGGCCACAAAGTTGTTTGTATAAATTTTTGTTGGAACACAGCCGTGCCTGTTCATTCACGTGTTGTCTGTGCCTGCTCTCCAGCTACGCTAGCAGAGTTGAGTTATTGTGACAGAGCCACAAAGCCTGAAATACTTTTTCTCTGGTCCTGTACAAAGTGTGCTAAACCCTACTGCTCTAGTGATGTAGGGTTGCAGGATGGCATTGGATAAATTGTGCAGTGAGGAAAAATAATTGCTGATTTTATTCTGAATAATGGTTCATGACTGATTCATGATTTTGGTAGAACTATTATAGATTCCTAGAACCATGAAAAAGATACTCTTAAAAGCAAATAGGAAGAATGAATGGATTATCAGCTTAATGCTGTAATTACCACTGACTATATAACCATCAGACATCTGCCTGCTGGATAATTTTTATTAAAGACTCCTGCAAATTGAGGTAAAAATTTTTATGACTGTCAAAGGAAAGACCTCTAAGAATGGAGCAAGTGAACCAGAGCTGTGTGCATTTATTCCAAGTATTCCTGTTTTGAAATTGGAGGGTTTGAATGAATGTGAGACCATTTAAAACATATTTTAGAATAAGTTTTTAAGAATCAGTTGTAGCTAAAATCCCTTTTAAACAAAATTCTTCATTTTTTATTTTACATTTGCCTGGGTGCATAACCTGTGAAATTTTTGAATTGATCATTTCACTGACTTATTCTGTAAATTGAGGGCTATTTATCAGTATCATGATGGACAGTAAAATGTATAGACTATTCTCTTGGTCTGAATCACTTAGAATTACCTCAGGTATTTATTTCATTCTTTGTCCTTTAGTGGAATATATAGTAAGAAAATTAGGGAATATTCTGTTACCTCTCTAATATGTTGAGTAATTATACCTGTGAGAAGAGAATTTGTTGTATGATTTAGCATATTTATATTTAGCTGATATTTTTCCATGTTTAATAAAAGTAAAAATTCTCTTTCCTCAAATATAAGTTTGAGAATTTATATTGCAGAAATAAACTAAACTCATCTGTGGAGTTTATGTTGATTCTGGGATTGGCTTGGAATACTCCAGAATTTTTTTTTTTAACTACATTTTAACTTTTTAAAGGGTAAAGGTTTACACAAAAACCGACGGACTAGTTGCTATTCATCCTAAATCTGTTAATGTGGAGCAAACGGAGTTTCACTACAACTGGCTTATCTATCACCTGAAGATGAGAACAAGCAGTGTAAGCGAATGTGTAAAATAATCATGGATCTGAAAAACAGCCTTGGACTTTTTAAATTGTATAGTTTTCATAATTATAAAGAAAATTTGTCCCTTAAAAAAATTTTTTTTTTCTAATTTTGTAACTTCTTCAGGCAGGTCTGTACTATTCATGTGCAGGTCTGTCATGATGGATCTTTGTACTTTAATTGGGACAGTTATTTGATACTTTTCTTTCAAAGCCTGCTTTCAAGAAATACTGGCATTTTATGGTATACAAGAGTTTACACTGTACAAAGAATTTTATTGGCCTGTCAATATACCTTATACATATTGGTCAGAATATTAAGTGGGATTCTGTTTACATATAAATAAAAATAACTTCAGAGACATTAGTGTTTTAGTTTTACCACTCAGAAAATATTTTGTTTAAAGAATAGTACTGTTGTTTGAATTGAAACAAAAGCATAAAACTCCTGTGTTCTCTGAAGTAATAAAGAATGACTTGTTTAAAATGGTATTTCTTCAAAATTAGTCTCTGTAATTACGCCTATAGGATAGTACCTGTTTTAGAAAGAAAGCGCTAATAGATTGATATTAGTGATATTATTGCATTAACTTGGCAATAATCCTTCCGGTTTCCTTAATGTATTAATTTGCCTTAATTCTCACTATAGATATACTTGTATGACTGCACAGAAGTCTCCCCATACTGTCTCTTGTTCTTTGGAGGTGATATTTCCATCCAGAAGGATAACGATCAGGAAACTATTGCTGTTGACGAATGGATTATCTTTCAGTCTCCAGCAAGAATTGCCCATCTTGTTAAGGTGACTGACTTAACGTGATTGTCTTTGATTCTACGTGCAAGTTAGTATGTGGTCTTGTGGTTTTGTTCTTCCAAGTATTATATGTGTTACATTAAACATTTCTTTATTTCAACAGAGCAAATTGTGTTGAGAAGTAGATTCATACTTTTTCTGAACTGTTTTTTGAGATAGTTATGGACCAGCCATTCTAAATGGCTTAGTGTGATGGAAGTTTGAATTTTTTGACTTTACCTAAGTTCATAACCACACTTTAGTTAGCTGCTCACTAAATGTTTCAGTTTTTTGTATACTAGTTTATGAAACTCCTTGTACCTGCTAAAGTCACTTTTATTTACTACATTGTTTGGTATTCATCTGCCTTTTTTGAACAAGTGTAATTTTTTCAACTTTAGGAATTAAGAAAGGAACTCGATATCCTTCTGCAAGAGAAGATTGAAAGTCCCCACCCTGTAGACTGGAAGGACACTAAATCCAGAGACTGCGCGGTACTCTCAGCCATCATAGACTTGATCAAAACGCAGGAAAAAGCGACTCCCAGGAACTTGCCTCCACGCTTCCAGGAGGGATACTACAGCTGACGGCTTTCCTGTGGTGGCCTGAAAACCCAGTTTGACGGCCATTTTTCCATCTTGGTTTGCCTTTTGGCTAGATGCCAAACCCTGGGACATGCATTCTCATGTGTAAGGTAGAAACTTTCAGTAGGTAGTAAAGACTTAATGTGCATGAGTTAACAGTGTTATCTGTAGCTATTATAAATATGCCATAAAAAAACAATACATTCTCTGATCATATACTCTATAGTGGTCATGTCCACATTTTGAGAGTATTTCTCATATATTTTGAATGTTGTACCATTTGAGAAATGCCTTTGTTCTGTTATAAAAAATTGATCTTTCTACCCATAATGCCTGAGTATAGAACCAGTAAAAAGAATGGTTAGCCAAAAAGCAGTGTCAAATCAGAATTTGACCACATCTACATTTTTTAATGAAACTTCTATCAGAAGGAAATTAATTTGTTGTAATAAAGCCCAGTATTTAATAAAATGTACAGTGTGTAAATCTCAGCTAGTTTTTTAGCTTGGTTTCTGCATCTCTACCTATCCCTTAGTTTATTTGATTTTTGTTTTTATCTTTTTAGAATATATTTGTGCTCCTTTTACATCACCCTGTCCTGTGTAAGATAGCACTTGAGAGCATGGGTCTGGAGCCTAGTGACTACCTAAAGTTCACATTTTAGCTCTGTCACTTAGATGTCTTAGGCAAATTATTTGGCTTCTCTTTTCCTCCTCTGTAAAATACAGGTAACAATTGTGAGGATTGAATATATTAACATATGTAAAGTTGCATGGACTAGTGTCTGGCATGTATTGTGTACTCAACAAATTGAAATTAATACTGGCTTCTGGAATTTTTTTTTAATAACATTCCATTATGTTACACTTTTTCCCCCATGCTCTAAGTGCTGTTTTACCCTCTCAGCCAGTGGAAGCCAGTGTGACACAGACTGTATGTTTTCAGCCGTCTGTGTTAGATTTTGACAGATACTGTTGGTGCTGTACAACAGCCATTTTGTCCCTCTCTTCCTGCTTGCTTGTTCGTGTGTCCCCTCTCTGTGTGGCCTTGTGCTCAGTGATGTGGACCCTCTTCCCCAAGTGTGAAGCGAATTGTTCTGAACCAGTCACGCATGGTCTTACTCCCCTTAAAAGTAGCTGATGAGGCATGAATATGTGAACCTGTCCTGGCCAGTGGTGGCTGAGAAGAGCTCTGCAAGGGGCCTCTGAGAAAGATTTTCCTCACTGATAGAGAAACTTGGAGGAGGAAACGCTGCGCTCCTCCTTTGGACACTGTCTTGTCTGAATCTGGCACTTGGAGCTGTTGCAGGCAACTGAGGATCACGAGGTTGGCCCAGTGAGCAGGTGAGTCCTTGATGACGCCAGTGAGCTGCTAAATTACCCACCTCTACAACTGCCCTGTGCATGGACTTCACTCTGACTTGATAAATCCATCACTGTTTTAGCCAGTTTTAGTAGAGTCTTTTGTAAGACCTGGCAGAAAGCACATGAACTGAAACCTATACTATCGCTCAAGTTTTGTTTGCTGAGGCCTGTTTCTACCATTTATTTTGTGATCTGACTGTTGGAACCGTAGGTCTGAGAAAAGCTGTACAAGTTGTAGTCCTGGGACAACTGCAAAAAGAAACAGAGGAAGCACATCCTGCTGCACCCTTCAAACTACACATCTTACTGTGCCTTCCAGTAAGTGCAGAGAAGCCAAAGGAAAGGGCAGTCAGACAGTGACTGGGACTGATGGCTAATGCTACAATGGTCTGAACAGCACTGGTTCAGGTACTGCTCCTGTTTCTGGGCGTGCATGTCAACCTAACACCGCCTTCCAAGATTTTGAATGTATTTGTGTGTCCTAAGTCCATTTTCTTGGCTAGCATCCTAAAAATGGTTTCTCTCACTGACTTCTTGCATTGTACATATTGTAGCATGTTAGTTTTGCCCTTAAACTCAAGGTGACCATTAGGTCCTATTTGTTCTGTAAGAATGTTTATGTTTTTGGGTTTTTTTTTTTTTTGGCTTGCTTTTATTATCCAGTTTAAATCCAGTGCGTCAGCCAAAACAGTTTTGGCAGAAAGCATTTAAAGAATCTATAAAAACAAATTACTAGTTAATTTGTTCTGTGTTCACAAACCAGTATTTAATCTCCATAAATGGGGAAACTGTTCCTGAATAATTGTTTAATGGATGAGCTATTCAGAGAGATTAAAGCAGTTATTATCACCCTCAATTTATGTCTTCTGTACAGCTAATCAGGATGGAAATTTTAACTGAAGGTGCTATTTATGTTGTTTCTTTTGTTTACAGAATAGGGTGTTAGTGAAAAATGTATTCCCTGTCTGAGAACTCTTTGTTATTCGGTAGTTTTAAAGAATAAGACATTAAGAAGAAAAATCTATTTGCGTCACCATTCTGATACCAAGGACGACTCCTGAGAAAATAACCCTGAAACAGAACCTTATGGGGGAAAAAAACGAAAGCAATAAAATATCCACTGAATAATCTTTAAAAAATGTCTCTGAAAGGTAAGTTCATGTGACACCTTAATTCATTAACTTAGGCAAAAGCTTTAGGTATACATATACCAATTATTGCAAGTGATTTTCCCTTCTTCGTTTTTAAAACAAAATCCACCCTAAAAGCTAGAAATCCTAGAAAAGTATAGGAGGAATTTATTTATTACTCCATTACCCAAAGTAAATGGTAATTTTCATTCCCCTCTTTTAGCTCTGAGTTTATGTATGTTTATTTTTAAGTAATTGTGATCATGTGGTATAACCATATATTTATAATATGCTCATTAGTTTTATGTGGCATTTTCTGAATTAGAAACAGTACATGCTCATTGTAGAATATTTGGAAATACTACATAATAAAAAAAAACATGTTACCACTGTTACATACTTTTAATAAGCTTTAAGATGCTGTTTTATATATGATAAAAGTATCCAATTTATAGTGTATAATTCTATGAATTTTGTCAAATATATAGTCATGTCATTGCTACCATCACAATCCTGATACAGAACATTCTTATCACCTAAAAATGTCCCTTGTTTCCCTTTGCAGTCAGTCCTCTGCTCCCTCTTCCACCCACTGGCAACTGTTGATCTGCTTTTGATCACTAGTTTTGCCTTTTGTAGAATTTTGGATAAATGGAACCATATGTAGTCTTTCGTGTCCAGCTTCTTTCACTAACATAATGCTTTTGAGATGTACACGTTGCTGCCTGTGTCAGCAGTTCGTTTTTTGTTGAGTAGTACTGCATTGTATGGTTACACCACAGCTAGTTTTCCCGTTCACCGGTTGGTGGGCATTTGAGTTATTTTCAGGTTTTTTGTTATTATAAATAAAGCTACTATGAACTTGTGTACACAGGTCTATGTGTAGATAGATGTTTACTTTTATCTTGGGTAAGTACCTATGATTAGGGTTGTTGTCATTGAAAGTGTGTTTAACTTTATGAGAAATTGCCAAACTGATTTCCAGAGTGGGTGTACCATTTTAAATACCTATCCTCAATATATTATGGTCTCAAGGGTTTCAGGTTCTCACCCCTACTTTGGTATTTTTTGTTGTTTAAGTTTGGCCTTTAGTGGATGTGGAGTCATTGCTCACTGTGGTTCTATGTTGTATTTCTGTAATGATCAGTGATGAGTGTATTCATGTGCTTACTTGCTGTCTTTCTTGGTCGTATACTTACTTATATGTTGTGATTTTCTGCCTTGTATCAAGTAGTTGGGACTTTCAGGGTTTATCTGATTAGAGAGGGGATTATTCTTTATGAATTTTAGAGGTGCAGAAAATCCTAAGTTCATTGATTAGAAAATGGCAAAATGTGCCACTCTTCAGTTGGCTAGTTCAGTTGGCTAAAGTGTTAAGCCACTGCTATCAAGTGCCAGAAGGGAATAAATAGCATCAGTTCTAGGTGGTCATGATGCCAAGGTGCTGCACATCCGCCATGAGGGGAACAGCAGGGCATGAGCGAAAACACCTCAGTGTAAAGGCGTGGGGGCGAAGGAGGACGGCTGAAGTGGAAGCGCCGCAGAGCTGGCCTTTCCCACAGATGTCAGGGTCCCACCGGGCCTGCAGAGTAAGGGAACGTCTTTTAAACTGTGACTGCCCATTTTCTAGGTAGGATGTGATTCATGTCTTGATGGTCTGGTATGAATTTTCAAGTAATTTTTTTCAAGTAATTTTTTAAGACAATGAATGATATATTTCTGAGTCCGTGCAGAATATGTTACCTTCACACAATGAAGGCAGCTTGGTGGGAAATAAAATTCATTTTGGCAGAGCTTTCATTTAATAGAGTAGTTCCTTGGTGATTTAACTGGGTTGTTTGTTTTCTAATTACTGAGTTTTAAAAGTTCTTTGTATATTGTGGATGCTGATCCTGTTATCAGATACATTTTGCAAGATTTTCTTCTCCTCTGTGGATTGTCTATTTTATTCTCCTATCTTTTAATGAAGTTCAATTTATCAATTTTTTTTCATCGATCATGTCTTTGCTGTTATATTTGAAAAGTCATCTCCAAACCCAAGAGCACCTAGATTTTCTCCTGTGTTATCTTCTAGGAGTTTCACAGTTTTGCACCTTACATTTAGGTTAAAGTTTAGATATTTCTTAATTTTTGTTATTGATTTCCAACTTATGTTGTAATCAAAGATCTCACTCTGTATAACTTCGGTTCTTTAAAATTGTTGAAACTTGTTTTATGACCCAGGAAATAGTCAAATGTTGTAAATAGTCTGTGCTTGAAAAGAATGTACATGCTGAAACTGCAGCAGCATGTCCTTTTTTATGCCTATTGTTGTCGTTCAGATCTACTTCCTCTGATTTTTATCTACTTCTACACTTTTATCTGTCTTTCCTATCAAATGAGAAAGATGTGTTAAAGTCTCATGCTATGACTTTGGATTTAATTTTTCATTTCTGCCAACTTTTATGTATATTGAAACTATGTTATTAGAATATATTTAGAATTGTTGTGTTCCTTGTTAAATGAAACTTTCATCATTCTGTAGGCTCTCTCTGTCTCTAGTCATGCCTTTTAAGACTCTTTTTATCTAATACTGACATAGCTACATGTAGTGAACGTTGTGACTTTCTGCCCAGGCCTTCTATCAGGGCCAGTGGACTGGAAGTGTAACCATGTGACAGCCATCACTCATCAGCTTTCTGTGGGACTTGTCCTCAGGTGAAGGGGGTCACTTCACTTTCTGGAGACAGCCTGCATCCACGGCTGGTCAGAGCAGGGTTAGAAAGACACAGACCCCCTGCCAAAGCTCCCTCTCCCCCTCTCCTCTGAGACTCCACAGTTCAGTCCTTGCCTTCTCTCCATGCTTCCTGTGGGTTTATTCTAGCCTCTTTTCCAGTTTACAGTATCTCTGAACTACCAAATCTGGTGTTAAACCCACTTCCATAATTTCTAGTTGGGGTTTTTGTTTTTTTTTTCTGTCACTTCTTATAGTTGTTAGTTCTATATTGCATTTTAAAGTTTGGCTTTTATCTCCATAAATGTAGCGATTATTTTATCGTCTAATGATTTCACTCTCGAGTCCCTGTAAGTGTATCAGTTTTTTTTTTTGTTTTGTTTTCTGTATGCAGATGTTGTGTCTCAAAGTATTTTTGCTGAACCTTTCATTTGAGAATTTGTTTTTCGGAAATAACAGAACTAAGGTGATGGTAGCTTCTTCCAGAGTGAGGTTTTGTTTCCTTCCGTCTAGACTCCGATGTGCTAGAACCTCGAAGAGTGAGGCTTGAGGTCCTCTAGGGTCATCTCTTCACTTGAGAGGAAGCCCTGGGGGACTCAGCTCACACAAAGATTATGGTAGGCACTAAACTCTGACCTGTGTTATTTAGTATTGCAGATCCAAATAACGCTGCCTCTCTGCTGCTTCCCAAAGTCCAGTAATTTGGGACGGAGGATGAAGGACCAAAGAGGAGGATGCATCCTGCTACTTCCAGAGATGACAGTCCCTGTATCTCTCCTCTTCCGTCACTGGCGTGAGTGACAATCCAACAAAGAGGCCATTGATTATGTACCCTATCACATGGCTCTATTTTAGCTGCAAGAGATGTTGGGTAACTAAATAGCATTTTAAGGTTTTACAGAGGGTGTGGTAGGCAGAAATCTAAGATGATCCCATGATCTCTTCCTTGGTGTTGAATCTGTGATTGCATTAATTGCATGGCGAAGGGATTTTACACATCTAATTAGGGACCCAAATCAGTTCTTTGAGCTCATAAAGGAGGTTATCCTGTGGGTCTAATGTGACTACATGAGTTCTTTAAAAGCAGAGTTTTCTCCAGCTGGTAGCATAAGGTGAAGTGAGAGATTCCAAGCATGAGAGGGATTCAGCATGCCACTGCTGCCTCGAAGATGGAAGGAGCCACATGGCGATGAATTCCAGTCCCTGGAAGCCACGAGCCCCTCCAGTCCCCCTGGCACAGCAGCCAGCAAGGAAACGGGCCTCAGCCAGAACTCTGCGAGTCAGGTGTGAGCTTGAAAGCAGTCAAACCAACAGTCCGATTTCAGCCTTTTCAGACTCTCAGCAGAGAATCCAGCCAAGCCATCAGAACTGTGAGATCATAAATGAGTGTTGTTTTAAGCCACTGAGTGTGTGGAAACGTGTTAGTTATGCAGGAAAGAAATTAATGCAGGAGGAGTCATTCTCTGTCCTCCACCAAGATGCACGAGCACCCGGTCCAGGTGCTGGGCGGCCGGGGTCAGTGAGGGGGTGTCGTGCAGGGGTCGGCAGCAGTCAGGTGCTTATGAACTATTTGAGGTAAGCTATTCAGTCATGCAGTTCTGTGAAAACTATGAGAAGAAACAGCTTGGCCCAGTTCTTAAAAATGCTCCAGGCTCCTAAGGCCAGCATGAACCCATAGAGGAAAGATCAGACACCTTCAGTGTTAGCTACAGACACCTTTTGAGTAGGGCTCTGATTTGGCCAAAAATTCAGCCAACTATATACTTAAATGTACACATCCTACAGCAAATTAAGTCACACCAGCACAAAAGAACAAGTATATACAAAGTCTTTATAAATTCAAATATTTGCCAAAAGTGTACAAGCAGTCTCAATTCATTGGGACACAAATGAGTATTTTTGTTCTCCACAGGTCACTGAATGAAGTCATTGTACAGTTCAGAGAAGCTATTCATAGAAACAACTAGGTTTGAAAAACAATACTGTGTCATGTAAAAACGACAGTTCACGGCAGAAGGGAACACAGTGTTAATACCTGCCATAAAACACTTCATCTAACAACAGTACTAACCTGCTTGCCAAATAGGCTTTGACTTATAAGATGCACATATTTCCAGAACTGTGTAACATCTCTACTTATAAATTAATTCACAGGATTCGCATAACTGCTTTTTAGTTTCAACAGGCTGTTAGCAAAAATAATACAAAATGATCCTTTTGCAAGCAACACATTTACCTTCCTTCCTAAATGACATCACAGATTATAACTTGTTAGCCTTTCCTCTAAAAGGCCTGACATCAAAGAGGAGACAAGAGTTCTTGTTTTACCAGCCCCGAGACCTCGCTTGCTATGTGTCCACTGCTGTTCTTCACTGACGGACTGACCCAGACCTCAAGGAGCTCAGAAATGTGTGCACAGGTAAAGAAGAGCAATCCAGGGAGGAGGCCACAGGTGCCCCTCTCGTGGGCTCAGTGCTGTGGTGACGGGACAGAGCATGCGAGCCCGGCACACTCACTTCCCTTCTGCCACGTTACTCACAAGCAGGTAACTGGCTGGCAGACAGCATCTGGGGCGTGTCACATGTGGCTCTGAGTCCCTGACTGATGTACCCTCCTCTGCCAGGTTTGCCCCCCTCTGTGGAAGAGAACGGAGTAGCCAGAGAGGGAACGTAGCTGCCAGGAACCATCACTCCATCTCCCTAAGTCTCCCAAACCCGCATTCCCTCCTTATGAAATGTACGTACTATTACAATGACTTTTCTCTCTCCTGGCACTAGTGGGAGAAATAAAGTTCTGCAGACACCTGCCATTAAGAGAGACTACAAATCATACGGAGTTTCCATTAAGGTCAAAATGTTATGTTTCATTTAGGTACCATGCTGGCTTGATACTTTTTAAGGCCCAGTTTATCTTCCTTGAGATCATTAAATTGTTAAAAGTGTGTTTCAGCCAATTTCCTTTTGGAAATGGGAGAACAGTCAAAAACCTTGCGTTATTGAAGGCAAATCAGCCTCATGTCAGTTTACCAGCTCATTGGGGACTATTTAAAAGTAGAACCTCTGTCCTAGATTTAGGATTTTCTCACATGCATGAACCATCTAAATTCTATGTTGTTAGAGTAGCTTAGTTTTTATTAGGCTATACTTATCTAAGACCAATATTGGGTGAGATGGATTTAAAAAAAATCTTAAAGACTCCATACTTTCCCTTCTAATGAGGAAAGAGGCAGCAAAAATTCAAGTGTCAATTTCCCTTTCCCGGGGAAAGATTTAGAAAAACTTAGCTCACCTTGAGAACTCTACCAGTTCCTCCTGAAATGAAGACAGCATTAGGATCAGGTCTGAAATATGAGGCAGAAAATATTTACAAAAGTGGGCATTCCTTAAAGACATAAAACCCTGGTAACACTGGAAGAACCACATGAAGGCGATGTTGAAAGGGGTGAAGTGAAGCTGGAGAAAACCAGGACACAGCGTCTTACATACGTTTTGTTTTTATGCCAGAACATGGTAAGACCAGGAGCTGAGGCTGCCTGACCCCTGAAGTGGACAGCTCAGCTGTCCTGTTTACCTTCTGCAAAAGGAGCGCTGTGCACAAACTGAGTTTGGCTACCTGGATCCAGTAGCTGTTCCTCTGAGAGAACAGGACCACCTGGCAAGCTTAAAGGCAAGTGTTTCCATTCTTTTAACAAATAGGCTGTGTTAAAATTAAAAACAGCCCTGAACCAACCAGCCCACCATGTAGTGCAAATGTGCAGTAACTAAATACCATGGGAGAGGCTACACGTTGGTCTCCAGTCCCAGCAAACGTCCCATTCTTTCCACATTCTTATCAATGGTAGCTTGGCATGTTATCTCCTTGGCACATTCCATAGGAAACCAGCCCCTTTCTCCATCTCGCAGTCTCTCCCCTTCATACCAGCCTGCAAGGAAGAGCAGAGTCCTCATGGAGCACCAAGTATTTAGATGAATCTTGACTTACCAGCTCCAAGGGAGGAGGATATGAGCACGTTTCAACAGCAGCATCCTGCCCCAGGTTGGGTCCATGGATAATGCAAAGTGATGAGAGAGCCTGTAGTGAGTCAGCTGGGAGACCGTGTGAACTGGGGCCGAGCTGTCGCAAGGGATGATGCTGTGGGTAGCAAGTCAATGACTTTTTTTTTTAAAGAGAGGAAGGAAGAGCTTCTGGAGATGAGAACTTGGTCACTGGGAGAGTGCGAAAGAAGGAAAACTTTTCATGGGTCCCTCTGAATATGAAACCATGTGGCTGCATCCTGTTCAAAAATATTTAGATGCAATAAAGTATAAAGGAGAGGCAGATGCCTGTGAGAAAACTGAAGGGCTAGGGACCTGAGCACTGAGGACAAAATGAGGCCCTGCACGCTGGACCACCAGCGCCCCTAAGAACGCTCCCACTCACCATCGCTGACACGTTGATAAATGAGGACCACATCTGCCACCTGCAGGGAGAGCTCATCTGGCTGCTTGGCAGTAAACGATCTAATGATTTCCACCTGGGTCAGTGCTGCGGGGGAAAAGGGACAGGATAAACTAGCAGAGGAAGAGCAAGACAGGTACAAATCAATAGTTTGCATTCACTTTTTTTTCCCCCTGTGCAATTCAGAGCCAGGCACAGATAGAAACAAGGTAGGTTTCTAAAAAGAAGCAGAAAATCTTTTCCAGGAACTCCCTTACTTGGCTAATAGCTTTAGAATTTTAGGAGCTCAGAATCGAATCAAAAGGGGCCTTTTATGATACATGAATCCCCTCGAAAACAGCCCTTGTGCATTGGGGAAACAGGCAAGACAGATTTGGTAATGTGGCAAGGCCATGCAACTGAGGATAAAATCAAAAATGATATATCCAGTTCTCCTGGCTCTTGTCCAGGGCACTCCCCCAGCCCAACAGCAGCAGCATGTGAAAGCTGTCGAAGAAGTTTAGAAATAAAAGGCGCTCCAACCGGAAGTTAGAAAACACACACTTTAGACTTTCCCCCAAATGCTCAACCTTAACTTCAGTGACTTGCTACTGGCTGACCTGAGTTATTACTTTTTTTTTTTTAATATGAAACTTGATTCTAGGGAACTTTCAAACCAATCACTTTAGCTTTGACTCTGAACTTAAAGCTGATTTTTGAGTCTTCCAGGATATCCAGTTCTGCTGCCCTGATTCTCTGGACTTGGCCTTCCAGCTAGAATCATCCAGAGCAGCAGCACATCAAAGTTCAGGTGCGCAGCACATGACAGCACCCTTTACTGTTAATACAATTTTTTTAAAATGTTACTTGAATAAAAAAGGTCAAAAGAAAGGGTAATTTTCTTGAAGGTTAAAAGTATATTTCAGCTTAGACTCAGACCATCAGTATGGAGGTTTAAACATGCTACTGTTGCCCATGAGCAAACAGCTGGAGATTTAAGAGCTTTCCAGAACAAGTGGGGCCTTCAATGTCAATTTAACTTAACCTTCACTGTAATAACCCCGTGTTGTAGGTAAGGATGCACCTGACTTGCAGGTGATTTATGAGGCTCAGGAAGGCTATGCAGTGATCTGCCACGTTCACACAGCAGAGAACTGCACCTTGGAAGCCAGACCCTTTGACTTCCAAATGGGGAGCAGCCAGTGCTGCTGCAGGGCAGCAGGAAGGAAACCTTGGAGGAAACTCACAAAGCAGGGATGGTGATGGTTAACCATTAATAATAATGTGTCCACTAGTGTCCAGCAGGGGGCAGAGCCCCTCCACGTTCCAGAGTGGATGGCCCTCCAGGTACTTACAGGTTCGATCTGGAGGCTGCTTCCCACTGCTGTGTCCTAGGGCGGTTATCCAGCGGGCCCGCTCACTCCTAAACACAAAGGACACGGCCAGTTGAGACTCAAGGTGCTCAGACACAGAATGAAGTATGTTCGAGAATGCCAAGGCATTCCTCCAAAACAGGGGAGAGTTTCTAGAGAGGTAAGCGGCTGGCCTTCAAAACAAGGGTAAGAGTTACTTAAAAATGATAATCTGAGCGATCTAAAATAGGCCCCAAACGAGTCACTGTCAAACAATTCTAAATGAATTTGCCTTGGGATTAAATGGAATTTCTCATATGACAATTTAACATGTAATAAAGAGCTGATTACAATAACATAATCACAAAAAGATTTACTACTCTCAATCTCATGTTTAACATTTCAGAAAAGTAAATTTCATTTAAAAAAAAAATCCTAAGTCTCTCTCCACTTCTTCCTTTCCCTTTCCTCCAAATTCAAACCATTTTTGAAAAGAGAAACCTGACATTTAAAGTTCTTTCATTACTCATACAACTAGTATTGCCAAATACAAACCTTATTGAAACAGACTTTCTTTGACTGACTGTTCTCAGATACTTAAAATGGTTTAGTGACTACAGCCAAAAAAATTTAAGGGACAAAACCAAGACTTTTTATACAATATTCAGCTATAATTACATGAAACAGAGTAATTATTTAACAAAAGGATTAAAGGTTCAGATAAGCAAGCACTATTCCGTAATACAGTAACCCCGAGTTTCTGATTTGGAAGCATTAGGACTGCGATTAACTAAACCATACACATACGTACACACTTTAAAGAAGCATTTATTAAACCCATACACGGCACATACAGCACTTGACATCCATCATTTCCTGTAGGCTTCCTAGGAGCCCGTCTGAAGGAGGAAGTTCCGAGATTAACTATCCAAACCAAGGTCAGTGTCTGCCCTGCCACTCCACCTCCGTAAGAAGGGGTGCCTTTACCCCTGGTAACGGCCTGCAGCTGAGAGATGCGTCTCTCTGTCACCCCATCTTCACGCCCTGACGTGCACCCGTCCTTCCACGCAGGCAAAGCAGACTTCTTACAGTCGGGAACGCCTCCCACTGTTTCACATCTTTCCTATTTGTTCTTCTCACTCTCAAGGACAACCTTCTCTCCGTTTTTAGCAAGCTCTGCCCACTTACCATCACCATCTCAAATTGTTTTATTTTAAAGCACTGTGCTACAATGCATACAGATCTGAGTATTTAGGGAAACCCACATACCCATGCCACAGATCAAGATACAGACGTGCCAGGAGGTTCCCTTTTGTGCCTGTCCATCCAGTAACCACCCGCCAAGGCCACCACTGTTCTGACTTCCACCATATAGACAAGTTCTTCCAATCTTGTACTCGATGAAAATGGAATCCTACAATACTGTGTGCTTTTGCACCTGGCTGCTTTTGTTCACCATATCCACTCAGTATTGAGAACACAAACCTCACCTCCAGATGGCATCTGATGCATGACTCGCACTGCCGTCCCCAACCCTTCCTGATGCTCCCCTCTGCACAGCTCTGTCACACGCTGGGCAGCTGTGGGCCTCCTGAAGGCAGGCATCTTACCTACTCAGTTCACCGCACTACCTCTAGAACACTGCCTGCGCACAACAGAAGTTCAATAAATGCTGACCTCTGATAAGATTCCCACTCATTATCCCCAATCTTTTATCACCTTGTCTGTTTCTCTGATTGGGCCATAAACTCCCCAAGGGCAGAAACTGGGTCTTGTAAATAGTATTAGGGAGCACGTATGTGCGAGGTACCATACTTTTTTGTATTTGGCAAGTACCATCTAATCTTTACAACAATCTTGAAAATATTACCTTTATTATTTCTACCCTTTTTAGAGGACAAAGCTCAAGTCTGGAATACTGCTCATTGTAAAACTGCTAAGTGGTAAGATCAGAATATAAGCCAGGCAGCTGGAGATCAGTGACTCAGTGATGTAGTGTCCCCTAGCAGGTGCTTACAAAATAACGAGGGAAGGCAGGAAGGGCAGAAGCTGCAGCCTGCTGCAAGACAGACTTATTTAAAAGAAAATGGGGATGGGCCCTGTTGGAGCTGGTGTGTCAAGGAGTAATACACACAGTTTACACAGAAACTGATGACACCATCTTGCTTTTAAAAACTCTCTCCCTGATACAGGACAAAGGGCTTTAGGATGGTTTATAAGAACAAGAAGCACAACCTCCTTTAAAATAATCCCAAGCAAACACTTAAATCTTTGATATCTCTCTGTTGGGTAAGATCTCTTTTTAAATTCAGGCTCAACTAGAATTCCCAAAGCACAGAGGCAATTGAAAACTAAACAGTATCTTAAGGATGAAGAGCTGTTTGCCGAGAGTAACCTAACAAGAGCCCTGTGCGTCTCTGTATGCGGTACCCAACACGTCAGACTCATCTTGGGCTCACCTCGGCGTCTTTACATGGCCCTGCCGCCGTCCTGCATGTGGGACCCGCCGGCCGTGGAACGTCTCTGGCACTGAGTGGCCGGTTTTAGCGGGGGCCTCACCCCGCAGCCAGCTTCCAGAAGTCCAGATGAAATCTTTCGCTCCTGTGGCATGCTGCCTGGAAGCTAACGGCATCCCTTAGACACGGCGGCCCCTCACAGGGACTCCAGAGGACAGAACAAGACACTCCTTGTTGCCTGGCTGAAAGGAGCCGCTTCTTGAAATGGCTTCAATTGAATCAGTCCCACCCCCTCTTAGATGCCATCAAAACCGCACGACATTACCCGGGGCTTCCGAGAGCCGTGCCAAGGAGCTCCCTCCCATCGAGAGGCAGAAAGCACGGCATCTCTAAAGCAGGGAGGAGACTCGCTCCGCATAAAATGGAACTCTAAGAACAACAACAACAAAACCAGGGCGTAGACGTACCCATTATTAAACTTAGGTATCAAGCCCAGGGCTCACGCGAAGCCAGCTATTTTCTTCAGGGACAGTATGAGACAGTCAACACGAATTCACCATCCACCCGACGCCCAGTTCACTGAGATTTCCCTCTGCCCAAACGAAGCGACAGAGTCAGCGAGGCGGCACTAACGGCGACCCGGGGCACATCGGCTTCCAGGGCGCTCCGGACCCGCCTTCCTTCCCTCATCCACCGTTCACTGAGTCCCTGCGGCAGCCCCGTGCTAGGCTGGGGTTGCCAAGTGAGTACAACGGGGTCTCTTACTCTTCACAGCCCTCACTGTGAAGGAGCAGACAGAGCAGAAAACACACGCAAAATCCAATACATCGTGCAGTGCAGGATGGACCCTCTACATAAAACCCACTCAACTGAGAGAGAAAGGAAGCTGGGTTGAGAAGAGACCCTTTTAACATAAACAGCTGGAAACGCAGCCTTCTCTGTGCGTGGCAGGAAATGCTGCATCTGCAGTTCCCTGCTCAGGAGCGAGCTGTCATAGCACCTTGTCCCGTCCCTCGAATGAGTAAGTAAGCACAGGAGGTTTAGACTTAATTGCGCACAGATCGAAGAGACAGCCAAATCGGACTTCTCACTGAATTACAGGCATCTGCTAGAAAAGATAGATACAGACTGAGAAAGTGGAAAGCAGGCTTTGGAACCGTGAGGCAGGACAGCGGGTAAGACTGAAGGGGACGAACGCCCACCCAGGGCTTCCCCGATGAGGGGGTCTCCCTGGTTTTTCCATAGTAGCCAAGAGATCTCAGCTGCTGTTTAACCTTCCTTTTATCCTTCTAAAAATGGCGTTTGACCAGGTACCTTCTGTGCTCCTCCTCACAGCCTGCAAATTTACCCGTGGTTCCTTTTGAAACTCCTATACCCATGGTCACTGGGGACAGAAAGTCCTCTGAGCCTTCCTAGGATTGTGGAGACACTGGGTTTTGCTTGCTCTCTCACACGTCCAGTTCAATAAACTGACCCATGAAAGGAAACCCACAAGGTAAAAAAAAGTCCTGGAGGATGCTGTGCGACAAACCCTGAGAAAGCTAAACACCAGCGGCAGTGACTGATTAAAAAAATCCAGCCAAAGCAAAATAGTTCCCCTAGCCCACTAAGAGTTTTAGAATTGAGTTTCTGTGACACGTTGCATAATTAAGTCAATTGTTTCTTCTTTATCATCTCCAACAGCTCATGAGACCTAGTCTGGTCCAGAACCTGGCATTAACCTCAAGTGGGTAATTACCTGTTTCCCTGAAGAAAGACCCACTCCATCACCTGCCCTCCTTTTATTGGAGTCAGTGACGAGGATCACAAAAGATTAAATCTTTTTAAAGGCACTGTACAAATGTAGAGTATTCGACGTAGATTCCTGTAATACGTTTTTTCCACATAAATTTTCATCTCTACATTGTGGATTTTCCTTAAAGGATGAAGTCTCAGAGTATGTCAGATGTATTATCTACAATTTTATTCCATCCTCTTTACTTCCTGGTAATTGAATCATTAACAGAGGCAGGAAGAGCACAAAAGACAGCCTGCAAACAATGCCCCTTTATTAGGAGGCCCAGGAATGGGTGCGCTGAATGGCTGACAGGACCAGCCACATCCATTAGGCTTTTAGTTCATTCTGGGAGAGAGAAATTTTGAAAAGGATCTTTGATTACAGTTTCAGGTGATTATATCCTAAAACTAAATCTAATGGCCGAAGAAAGTCTGCAGTTCATTGCTGAACACGTCCTGATGCCTCACCCCTGCACAGGCTGGACCCAAATGCCATCCACATTCCACGGCGGATGCAGGAGGCCAAGGACGCCACTTGCCGCAGCCTCGCTCGGTGCCAGCTGCAGCTGTCTGGGCTTCATTTTAATGAAGGCAGACAAAGGGGGCTCTTGGGCTCCAGCGGTCCTCTTGAAAGGCCAGAGGGAAAAGAAGTGACAGCAGTAAAACATTCTTCCTTTGTCCTTTTTTAAAGGATGAGCTTCTGTATTTTTCACAGACTACTGTCTCCCTAACAATACAATGACTTAAGATCTTTAACGAACAAATAGATATAACACAGCATGGCTTAGACTTACATCCTAGAAAAAGCTTAACCACATCCTTAATAGAAAGGCTGAAAAACAAGTGGAATTTAGATAAAGCTTGTTCTAGCAGCACAACAATGAACAGAGATGGCTCAGGAAGCAGGATTTCCCTACATGTGGCTACTAGTCTACCTTGCCATGGATACAGAAAAGCTAATTATATTAACTGTGAGGCAATTCCAAAAAGACTTATTGGGAACCTACTTTGTAGAAAGTGAGACAAGGACAAAACTGGAGCTGAGTGTGGAGATGAGTAATAAAACGGTGCAGAATTGACTGGAGAGGAGAAAGGTTAGATGGCTATGAGGGTGGTTCAAAAGATAAAGGATATATGGGATGTCCTGGAAGAAGGCAGGGGGAGGGAAACACGTGGAAAGATGCAAAAGACTTTCCTATGGGAAGAACCAGTCCAGGATGGATTTGTTCAGATCCAGGAGCATTGGAAATGACACCAATTCTCCAGACTGGATAACTTGAAATAGCACCGAGGGTACCATTTACAGAAATGCGTGTGTCAGGGAAAGCAGCGGGTCATGGTGATGACTGGTTCTAGGCAGGCTGCATTTCTGAAGGGACAGTGAAGAGGAATGGTTCCACGTGAGAGCAAAATGAAGAGCGCACAGATAAAATCTCCAAAGGGGGTTAGTTAGCCTGAGAGAGCTGGATGGCCAAGAAAATTAAACGACATTAGAGGTAAAAACAGGAAGACCGGACAGCAGGGTACGGTACCCAGGAAGCCACTGCCCATCTTCTGACAGAGCGCCCTCCACTGGCTGGCAGAGGAAGAGGCCATACTGAAGACAGTTAAGGAAGACCTCGATGGACGGCGTCCACTGCTCAAGCCAAAAACCCAAAGCATCATCGATTCTTTTCTCTCACCCACAGCCACCTCAACTCATCCAATCTGTAAGTTGGTCTTATTGTCTCTGCCTCCACAATGTAATGTTTCCTCCAGCAGACCACAGCCCACGCCACCATCAGGATGCCCCTGGACTGACGCAACAGGACCCTAACTGCCTTCCCCACTGAAACTTCCTGCCTCCACACCAATCTTCCATGGAACTCCCCACTCTGGCCTGTGAGGCTCTAAACCTGTGCTCCTCAAAATATCTGGGGTGAAGAACTGGTCCTCACCCCTTTCCTACCCCTGCTCCAAAATAAAAATGAGTGACTGTTAAAACAGTCACATGCTTTGGTGCTGCAGAAATGTCAAATTGCTATATATTTTTAACTGTGTCCCTCATGCCAAGCCAGTAACGGTTGAGGACTGGTAGCCCACAGACCACACTGGAGTAGCTCTGCTGAAACACTCTGGCTCCATCAGCCCCTCCATCACATACCCTCTCCCTGGCTTGTTCTGACGTAGGCACTCTCACTATGCTCAAGCCAAGTTTGACGGCCTCGAACTCGTTTCCCTAGGAGTTTAGCACTTGTGCCCTCTGCCTGGACCACTGCCCGCACTTTTTCACAGGTGGACTCCTTCCAGTCAGTCACTCAGGGCTCAGTACAAATATAACCTCAGAGAAGTCTTCCTGCCCCAGCTAATTCAGAGAACGTATCCCCACCTCTAGGACTTAACGTTCACTGTGAATACATCACCTGGCTTTACTGTCTCCACTGCACTTACTTTTAAAATTGGATGAAGAAGAAATGCTTTCCCATGTCCCAGCTCACTCTGGGCACACAGACATAAGTTCTTCCCTGGAACAGAAGCCCCCAGAGGGCGGGACCCAGTCTCTACTGTCTGTCCACTGCCACATCCCAGCACTTAGAACGGCACCTGAAAGGATACAAGTACTCAACTAGAATTCACGGAGTTAACAGGGAGACGTGAAAGCTACTCTCTCGAGAAGGGCAGCTGTAAAGGGAAGGAGAGACTTAGAGGTGGGGGGCGGGCTTGGAGCAGTGCAGCAGAGGGCAGGGGAGACAGCAAACGTGGGGAGAAAAGTGAACTAACAGGAGTGGTACGCACAGCAGACACTCGGAATTCTCAGGGGCAAGATCACCAGGAGCAGCACCGAGGGGTTTCCTTGCAGAGGAAAGACAGCGAGAGCTCTGAGAATGAGACATTTGGTAATTCAGGGAGTTCTGAGAATGGCATTCCAGGCAGTGGGAAAAACACAGGCACAGGAGCAAAAAATAAGGAAGTTTCAAGTGGAAAATAATTCGGGGGATGCAACATCTGTTCACCTATTCTGTTATAAAATCTTCCAAACCATATGATGCCCTAAATATCACCCCCAGATATTTAGTCTGTGGACTTAAAAAAAAAAAAAAACTGCGTGTTTTAGTAGTTTCTCACATTTAATAGCAAGTGGCTTCCTGGAGTTTCCCTTCCAGAGCCAGAACAGGCCAAGTTGAGCAGCAGGGTAGGGGTGGAACAGTCCCCTGGCTAGCAGCTTCTCGGTAAGAAGCTCTAAAATTTGCTGTCAGAACACTGGATTCAGGAGGGTCAAGTTTAGTCCCACCTTTGGCAGTAACTCACTTCCTGTGTGACTTTAGGCAAATCACTTCACTTTCGTGAGTCTCATCTCACATCTGGGGAAAAACCGAGGGAGCTGGATGGACTACACACTCTAATTAGGGTCATACACATACATTACTGTCTCAAGACGCTTTTGAGAGTCAGAGTTGTAGGTGCTATTCTTATTTTGACAGAACAACAAATACAACATTGGTCCCGAAGAAACCAAGGTGTACAGTCCACCTTCCTCAGATGCTGAAGCTCTGAAGCTCTGCCTGGAGACACACCCAGGGTCCCTCCCTCAGGTTCTGTAGCTGGCTCAGTGCCTGGCATGTCCCAGAGGCTCACAAAGCATTTGCCCCATTTCATTTTGGTGAGTGTCTCTGCATCATTAATGTGATCAGAGCTACCGCTCTGCTCTTCCGGTTTCACTGCCCTGTGATAGCTGCATGTCTGTGCACAACAGCTGCACTCTTCCTACTGCTGATTTTCCATTCCGTGTATCCTCACATGGCCTCTGCTAAGAACAGGTTTTCAAACAAGGTAAATATTTAGCTTTGAACCCCACTCTTTTTCACACTAAGAAAGTAGCCAAAGAATGTACGCCACTGGTCTGAGATTCTGCAATTACTCAAAGCCAGAGTGATGGTGAAAAACCTTGTTTTCTCAACTAGATTGCTAGCAGACCATTTTAACCACATAAACCATGAAAGAGAGAAAAGCTAAAAAAGTCACCTATACATTTTGCAAATCTCAGAAGCAAAGAAAACATTCTACCTGGACCAGAACTGATTACTCAAAACCAGGTAGCCCAGGGCTGACCTGTGCATTTCCAAATACAGCACAGAATAATTTGCTCGACTTTTAAACAGCTCAGTTTTTTTTTTTGAGCAAAGTGCATCTTGGCTGTCATATATTTTCTTTCAACACCAGTGATATTTTATGCCTTGTATGTTTAAAAGTATTTGTCCATTTATTTCCTTTCCGACTGTAACTAAGTTAGTGGTGGGGAGGGGAGTGACAGAGTCACTCCTTCCGTACCCGAGACAGCTGCCCCTCTGCCCCTTCTGGAATGTTCTCTTGCTATTAATTAAAGAACGACAAATATGAGTCATCCCTACGGGTTTATGGGTGACATAACCAGACATTCTGAGAACGTGTCTGACTGAGGAAATGAACATGCATTCAGTCCACGCAAGATCAAACAAGAGGGTGGAACAAAGGCTACAGAACGTCCCAGGAAGACAGATGGAGCCTCAGTGTAGAAAGAGCTGGACCCGCCGGTTTACTGCCTACTCTCCTGGAATAATCTCGGAAACCAGCGGCAGAGATTACATAAATCATGGATGAGACAGTCAGGAAAAGTTATGCTGATATGTTTTAAAGAACAAACAATCCTGATAAACACCGAGAAAAAGAAAACACAAAGTGAAACCAACAACACTTTCTCCCCTACTAACAAGGACAAAAGAAAATCTCTTTCTGAGAATTGTCTAGAACGTCTGGGCAAGTGCTAATCTCCAAAGTGTTTAAGACTTTTTCATCCTTAAAATCCTTTAAGATCCAAAGCTCAGAGACACTCAGTTCTCTTTTTCAATAGCGGCTTCCCCAAACAGAGGAAGTCTATCTGTCTTCACAGCCAAGGGGTTTAATCATCTTTAGAGTCGAAGAAATGCCTTCCTCAGCCCTGTCCTGGGTGTGTCTCCTGCACAGACCACCCCTCCCCCTAAGGTGCCCTCCCCGGGGCAAACAAGGAGGAGCATCCTTGGAATGTGGCAGGGCTTCCCGTCAGCTTTCTAGAAGAATTCTGGGACCTGAGGAAGAGGCATTTCTTTGTTTTACAAACAGACACATAGGATGACACTCCTTTTCTTATTCATTCCATCAGTGAGCTCTCACGTGCATTTGGAATACTCCCTTTTGGCTGTTTTTAAATCTCAAATAGCTTCCTATCCACCAGCCCTCTAGGTGTTCTTCACCCCTTTGAAAAGCTACTTCTAGTGGCCAAAAACATGAACCGACCATTTAGTTGTATGTGGTGCCTTTTTTTCTGTCTCTCTTCAATGATCCAGGGACCCTGTTAAAATACTCTTAAAAAAGTGAAGATCCTCTCTTCGTGTTGACTTTCGCTAGGATTTTGTTGCAGTCTGAGAGTTGTTACTGACCAGCGGCTGATCTATTTTAATCACACCCTGTGGGAAGCGCGGGGACACAGGTGGGAGATGGTGTAGGAGCCTCAGAGGACCAGGAATTAGGGAACTTCTCCTTTCCCTCCACTGCCCACCCTCTGACCCACCATAACACCTGCCTATGTTAAGTGTTCTAAGAGCAGGTTTCTGGTTTCCAAACAAGTTGGTCAACCATCTTTAAGTCAACAAAATCGGGAGGGTGGCCTTGAAATTTAAGCCCCCTTCCGTTCATCGCGTGTGAGGACAGACTGCGTACTAACTGCTGGTTTGCAGTACAGACACGATGACTGTTCTGCCTCTGCATAAACGCTGGATGGGAAAGAGGATTCACCAACATGTTTCCCCAAACTGAGGATCTCTGGACAGAAATCACTGGGCTCTTTGCTGTCTGGTTGACGGTAGATGACTGAAAAATGACTTCAACTCCATGGCTGAGAAAACTTATGGCCTAGAATCAAACTAGCAGTAAGTCATATTCCTAGGGCTCCTGGGTCATATTTTTATCAATGATTAAAATAAAATGATGTTTAAGCCACTTTTAAACATAAAACCACACTACCTGAAGTCCAATGCATCCATCAGGATTCATGGGGACAAAAATAACACTGTCCACCTCTCAGGACGTGAGAGCATCACAAGGAAAAGACGAGCATCCGTATAAAGCACCCAACTCTATGTTTGGTGTGTAACAGGCATTCAACAAAAAACCAAGTAGGAGGTACTGTTTCCAGCTTTCAGGGAGTCTGTGGACCACGGGTAATTGGGTAGGGAAGCCCCAGAGCAGAGATTCTGAAACCTCTCCTGGCATTACTTACTGCGTCTCAGCTCCCAGCAGCATCTCCACTCTCTCGTTCGCGTGGTTACTAAGGACCGTCAGCGTGAAGAGGTGAATGGCAGAGTTCTGTCTGGAATACAGCATCGTCGAACTGTTCTTCCCTGGAGAAGAATTAAGCTCCTCACTGTCACAGTACTCCACCAGTAGCTGATCTCTTAAAGAATAATCATTGACATTGTAACTTTCTTCACTGTAAAGAGAAGGGGAGAAAGAACACGTGTAATTCAGGGGTCAAGGCTGTGACACTGTCATTTTTCAAGTCACATTTCTGGGAAGGTGGTGAGGGAGGGAAGGAGGACAGGGAGGGAGTGATTTATTTTAAAACAGGAATTGGAGAGGGGAGGGTGTAGCTCAGTGGTAGAGTGTGTGCTTAGCATTCATGAGGTCTTGCGTTCAATTCCCAGTACCTCTGTTAGAATAAACAAATAAAATAATAAATAAGTAAAAATAAAATAAACCTAATTACCTTCCCCCCTCCAAAAAAAAGTCTTTAAAAAATAAATAAAATAGGAATTGGATTTTGAATTATATCTGATTATGAATCAATATAACCCTCCAAAATTAAACCTATTAATTACTGTTCTTCCGTGATACACTAAGTTGTATCTTAAGTATAAAAGCAGTATTAAAAACAATGATTAAACCCTCTAGGTTTCATCTTACATCATCCTGAGATTGTTATAACAAGTGAGACACGCACACATCGTGGTAACGCTGGGACAGTTACGCTTCCCCAGTCTTACCTCTGTCCGCAGGGTAAAGAGGGCGTCTCAAACCTCCTCACACTCTGGGTAATGAGGCTGCACTCCCAGCCTCCGAACCACCAGACCCAAGAGGGGAGAAGAGCCCCGGAGGTCTGCGTGCTTCTGGCAAGATGCCCACCCCACCCTTCTCTCCCACGGGCACAGCCTCACCACCTGCTTCCGCCCAAGACCCCCGGGTATTCTTCCTTCCCCTGGAGGCACGCTCACCCCATAGCACTGTGAGTGAGCCTGATCTGGCCCCATCTCCCTGAGCCCCTCGGCTGGGTGCTGAGTCCTTCCACTGCATCCTCCAGAAATGCACCTCGCTCAGGGAATCCAGCAAACTCTTCTAAATCCACATTCTCATCTCCAAATTCTCCCTTTAAACCTTCTTGCCTTAACAGAAACTTGGCTCTTCCTAGAGAACACAGCCTCTGCTGAAGGCTCTCTGCCTGCTTGAGTCTCATTACTTCTTCCAGACAATGATCGCTTCCTCCTCCCAGACAGTCCTCAGCTAGAAATGATGCCATCAGTCTCCAGCCCACCATCACAGTCAGCTCCAGACCCCTGGATCCTGCCTTATCCTCACTCATGAGTTTAGCTGCTGGCTTACTGTCTCCAGCACTACTACTTTCTTGAATTTCCACGTAGCAGATCCTTCCATTACCTGGCCTCTCAGTTCCTTGACGTCCCTCTTCTCCGGTGACTGACCTCATCGTCACCACCTGCCTGTAATCCTCGTCAAACACCACCATCTAACCAGCACCGCCAGTCTCTCTGACTCACCTGTTCTAAACCTCAACCCCAACAACGTTAACCCCCATTCCTACAACCCACGGACTCCACCACCTGTCTCTCCACCCTTAAACCCTTCATGTCTCTCATTCATGCTTACTAAATCATCCAACTTGAATTTGTTGACACCTAGTAATAATCACTCCTTGCACACATACTCATCTTGGCAAATCCCATCCCTGGTTAGACGCAGCTCCCCTCTATTCTGCATCTGCACCCTCACAGCTGAACATGGCAGAGCTCAGTAGTAACCACTGGGTAAAGGAATGACCATGCAATACATTCTAACATATTCTAGGAACAGTACTGGATAATTACCTTACTTGATAATAATGCAAATGTATGATCTCAGGGGAGCTAAGAGAAAAGAAAAATCCTTGTGCTCACTTCTACTAGGAATTTCAGAATAGGCCATTTTACTCAAGATTTATTAGAGTTTTTTTTAAATTCAGTGGTGGCATCTGCCTGTCAACCACTCCCTTGTAACTCTTTTAAAAACTTTATATAATCTTTTTAAAAATTTAGTTTGACAGATTCCCCCCTCCACCTCCCCAAACCGGGAAACAGTTATATTATCTATAAAAGCAAAATACTGCCTTTTGGTCAAGCCTATTTGTTGCTAGGGTAATAATCTGTATTAACTGAAAGTTCTCATGGCAAGAGCATTTCCAAAGCTCTCCTCAGACTGCCTACAGGCCAGCACAACTGCATTCAGAATATATAAAATATATCTCATATCAAAATAAGGCTCAAAGTCCATGAGATTTTTATAAAAGGAGGAAGCAGGGTAATACCCTTTACAAACAAGTAATGTTATATTTTTAAAAGACCATGTTTACCAGAAACAAAGCAGAGTTTGACAGAGCAAGTACTGGGCTGCACCTCGCAGGCCTGCAAGCCTCGTAGCGGCCCGGCCTCGAGCCCCAAGAGAGAGCCCAGAGACGTCAGTGGTTTATTGGCAAGGGGGTCTCAAGCATTCAGAAGGGTCCGGGAGCAACACTCCAGCATGGACTGCAGACGGCAGGCAGGACACGACAGCAGTCTTTGGTGCTAAGGCGA
The DNA here is from genome assembly GCF_009834535.1 of Camelus ferus. Taxonomy (NCBI): domain Eukaryota; kingdom Metazoa; phylum Chordata; class Mammalia; order Artiodactyla; family Camelidae; genus Camelus; species Camelus ferus. The sequence continues at coordinate 93,848,137 of NC_045696.1, forward strand.
GAAGAAGGGGCTATTCATAGGGGGAAATGACATCAGGCAGGCTCGTGTCTTATCTGGGAAACCAGCAGCTGGGGCACATCCCTCACAGCCCCTCAGGTTAACAACCATCATGAGGGCAGATGTTTCCCTTTAATAAACGAGCAGGTGGAGCCGTTCTGGCCTAAGACAAGATCAGTTACCAGCTGGGGCAGGAGGTGAGCACACTCATGTGAGTAAGACGAAATGAAGCAGGGACTGGTCCAGCAGGGGCCGTGTAGAGAGCAAGAGGACAGCCATCCTGCGCGGCCAGACCATACAGAGGTGAAGATTTTAACAGTGTCTAGATATCTCAGACAGAGATGTAATAGCCCAGGACTCAGGATAAAACCAAAAAAAAAAAAAAAAAAGCAAAACCTCAGCATCAAGAACAGGAGGGAAAACCAGATGAATGAGGACCTCTTTGTTACTGTCCTCCGTCTGCACCTCCGAGTTACTCTTGATCCAACTCACCAGTTTTACTTAAAGTTAAACTTTAAGTTAAAGTTACCTATTTCCAGTTAAAAATAATTCTGCTTCAGCCAGAGAAATCCAGGCTCCCAAATGTTGTGCACATGAGGTAGTTAGGCAGTGCTCTCAGCAGTGACACTGCATACGTATTCTCTGTATTCCCAAAGAAATAAAAGGCAAAGAAATCTACACGCTATAGAGCCATCACTCAAGATGACTCATATTCAAAAAGTCTTCACCATTAAGTGGTTTTCACTTCTATTACCCCAATGGAATTCAAGACCAAGGGTTCACAGGAAACTAAAGTAAATGAATATGAATAAACAAGGTAAGTCTTTTTTTCCTCTTAATTTTCAGAGTTCATGTTTCCCCCAGTATTTGCCTAAATACAAACAATACCAGCTAGTGTGTTTCAGTGATGCATTAAATCTTTGTCTTTGGCGGGTAACTAGAGACAGAACAAGCAGACAAATGAACAGAATGTTTTTTCACTGTTCTCGTAAGGCATGACAACTACAACGCCATTAAGAACGAGGGTGACCGTTTGACCCAGTTCCTGCCTGTTGTCCTCTCACACGTCCAGCTGGGATGAAGAAGAGCAGCCACCTACCTGATTTACAGCTACGTAAGTTCACTCAAGGTACCAGTTTCCACACATCTGCACATCTGGGTCACTGGATCTGCCTGAACACTGAATGTTCCCACTGTTCTGACTTCTGTATCCAAAATACGACGCAGGAAACAAGTTTGCTGTGTTTTTTTTTTTAACTGACTCAATAGTGTCACCCAACATCATGATTTTATGCAGACCTGTGAACTGCTTCATTATGTAAATAAGTAATGTCTACAACTTCTCTACTCCTTTAATGAATTTAATAGAAAAAAACTTGATTTCACTGAACGTTGTCAAGTATGTTGATTATCTTCAGCTGTTCTTCAAACCCAATGGGATAGAACTGAGGAGGAGCTCACTCTTGCTAGAATGTTCATGCTCACTCACACACACACACACACACTCACTCACATACACCTACATGCTTAATCTCATAAAGGTTCAAAACAGTATTTTTCTCCTCTCTGAATCCGCAAAATACTGAATGAAATCCATTCTCCTAATGTCAGCAGCCCCTACTCTGTCTCTCAGGTTAGTACAGCAGGGTAACTGTTAAAATACATGCTTAAGCAGAAGGTAAAGGGGAGAAGCCACAGTCAGACGCAGCGCTTTCAAACCGCGTCCCTGCCTCCGCCAGCCACCCATGCCCAGTAAGCACAAAGCAAGCTCAGCCAGGCTGGGAACTGACCCCTTTCCTGAGGGAAGCTGATGCTAATCAGACTTTCCCGTGTTTGTTTCCACCATTTAACAAACATATGGTTTACATAGTCTTGGGAACAATTTGGATCATGTAATTAGGAAGTTAAACTGCTCAGAAAGAGGCAAATGGAAAAGCCACCTTTCCTCACACGGCGAAGTTTATATGTCCACTTCCTCTGATTGTCCTGTGCGCGCTCAGTTACCAGCGGCTCCTCTCCCTACCAGTCAGCTGCTCTGCGGTGTAGACAGCGATGGGTCTCCCTGTCGAAACCCACTTAATGTCCTAGTAACATTTGTTGAGATTCCTTTCTTTTCTTTTTTTAACAAGATAAAAAAAAAAAAAAAAACTATCCCAGAGAACAGGGTATGGTGATAAATAAATCCCTCGCTCACTCGTCCCTGGAAGGCATTCTTCTGTTGAGCAGCTCAGCCAGCATTTGGTTCCCTCCATGCAACCTGGCAGCATGGGCTGGAAAATGGTCCACCTTTTTGTGAAGAGTGGACTTCTTCAAGTGATTATTATGGAACACTTTTGACTTCCTCACCCAGAAGTTTCTATAAAGGTTGGAATTTTTCATAATGGGCGTATATTGATTACTTTTAAATCAGGACAACTCTGACAGCTGCATACAACATACATACGCTTTTAGAACAGCAAGGCAGCCTGTGGACACATGCAGGTGTGAGTGCAGCATGGCAGACGCCAAGCTCAGCACAGGACTCACGCTGGGAAGGAGCGGGATGAAGGGGATGGTGGTGGAGAGGTTTTAGGTGTATCTGCAGTATTACATCAGGGATTTGTTTAAAAAGAGCTCTGACGACAGCGATGTAGCAAAAATTAATACCTGGTAAACCTGGATGACAGGCATGCTGATGTCTGATAATTTTCTGTATGTTTGAAATATTTCTCAATTCAAGGTAAAAAAATTTAAATAATAAATGCATAGATGTGAAGACTGTCATCATTCCAGGCGTCTGTGGATGCGTGTGGGTACAGGTGAAGTGACTCTTGGGCAATGGAATCTTTTTTGCCCTACAAACAACTGATTATGGGCAGATAACATCACTGAGAATACTACAAGGTGTGAGTGAACTCACTGAAATGGTTGGGTTAAAAAAAAAAAGGCTTCTCTATACATGAATGAGTAACACTCAGAAAATACAGTGGAAGAAGTCATCTTAGTACAAAATATTTAGGATTAAATTTAAATTCCTTCTATATGAAGACAGGCTTCAAATACTTTAGAAGGTCTGAATGGCTAGAAAAGTTCGATATTATAGAGATAACCATTCTTCCTAAATTAATATACAATTTTAACACAATCTTACTGAAAATACAAACAGGGTTTGGGGGAGCAGCTAGGATGGGAAATGGTCAAGCTGATTCTAAAATATGCAGAAAAATAAACACGTAAGAACAGAAAGATTGTGAAAAAGAACGACAGTGAACTAGCCATATGATACATTAAAAACGTATTTTAAAGCTACAGTAATTCAAAGACTGAGACTGATAGGCATTTGCTGACAGAGGGATTAGTGGAACAGAACACTGACCTCCAACACACATGAGAATGTAGTACATGATATAGGTGACATTTCAGAGCTGTGGGATACTGATGGGTTAGTCAGCAAATAATATTGGGACATCTGGGGAAACGTCTGAAAAATCTTTTTAAAGTTGAATCCTAGTCTTACTCTGTAAACCAGGGCATTTCCTTGGACCCAAGCTCTGGGTATAAGAGTCAAGAAGAAGAGGTGGTGATGGGACAGGTCTTTCTGGGGGTCACAGACCCATTAGCACCTGCCTCGTGGCCAGGGCTACACATGCAAATACCTTAGGAAGAGCTCCTACCTGTGCCCTTATGAGCAAACATCTCAGGTACATAGGATGACAAGGAATGAGAAATAGGCTAGTTGACCACGATGGAACCAGGGGTATGAAAGCAGAGATGGAGATGGGGGAAGCGAGGGGAACAGCTAGACTGTAAAGCCAGCATTTCCACACCCCCTGCTTCTCAGCCCTAACTGTGAGCTGTCTCACCTTCCACCTTGGCATTGTTCCGGAACTTTCTTTTAGAGCCAAAATCTGACCAACTACAAGGAGAACGTCCACATATTCCTTTTGTAAAAGAGTTAAATTGAAAAGAAGAGATGCTATCAAGGATTATCCAAAACAAAACAGTGATTTTCTGCATCTGTTGTTGAGTGGTATTTTTTTTTACCTGTTTAGTAGCTCCCTTTCCATTGGCTTTGTTTAAAACACTCACCCAGCAGCTTCCCTGTCCTGAATAAAAACCTTTACCTGAATCTGCTGGGACAAGACAGCTGCTAGCTGTCTCCCAAGCTAGCAGCTGTCTGTATTTTCTCACACCCTTGTGCCCACATGCCAGCAAAACTGCTCCCCAGAGTCATGGCAACCCGACACCCTACCAAATCCAATGACCTGATGTCACCACTACCCTTCTTGGCATCTACAGAATCTGATGTGGGTGAGCACCCGTGACATCCTGAAACTCTATCTTCCTCTTCTAGTGCCTTCTGGAATAGTTCCAAGTCATCCTTTTTTATGGTCATTCCTAGACCCTCTTGCTTTTCTCTCAGGGGTTCATAATGATTCTGCCAGTCTCCCAGTGGGTGGATTCACATGAGTCCATGAGGCTTTATCAGATCAAAGAGATTCTTCCTTCTTTCCTTCAAGGCAAATACAAGAATTTCTCCTCTGCAGATTTCAACTCGTTTCTCTTCCCCTTGTGAAAACACGATTGCTAAACCCCCATGCTCAACCTTGTGCTTAGCTGGAATTAGAAGACTCTAGTTAAGTGTTCCTAGGATTGACTTATGCTGAAATTTACTTTGACTTAAAGAGGTCAAAACACTTTTTTCACATGACTGAAGCTGACTTCCATTTTAAAGCTTGGTTTTAGAATTATACAAACAAAATTTTAGTAGAATAATACCTAATTTTAAAGTAACAAAGTACAGTATAACAGGTACGAGTACAGACTTGATTTAGAATGTCTGGTAAGAATCTCAAGTCCATCACTCACTCGCTTTGTGATCTTCAGCAAGTTACTGATCCTCTCTGTGTTTCAGTTTTCTCACTGGTAAATTGGAGACAGCAGTACCAATCTCTTTGGATTATTGTGAGGATGAAATGAGATAATACATTAACTATCTTGTTGCAGGTGAAGCTCTTACAGTCATGCCTGGATCATAGCCAGTAAATGTTATCAGCTATTACTTTAAATCTTCCCACAGAACATCATGCTTTTAAATTGCCTGACATTTTGTTAAAAGCCTAATAATTATAGGTGCTTTGCAAATGAGCAAGTGAACCAAGCCTAATTAGAGCTAAATACTCGTGGCAAGAAATTCATACTTTGGCAGGGGCTCTGACCAGCAAAACAATGCAAGATACTTACCCAGAAACTGATTTCAAACAGCCTTACTTGCTCAGCTCCTCAAAATAATTCTGAAGACTAACAAACACGCCACTTGCTTCCTAATTCATTGTCAAGATAACAAATAGTAGAGAGGAGGGCTGCATTCGTTGGTAAGATAAGGCTCTGTTGTGATTCACTGGCACCAGAAAAGATGGGCCAGTAAGCCCCAGCATGCCCAGGAAGCCCTCATTCCTGTCACCATGGAGCTCCAGATTCCCCAGCCTGGGCCCTTCTGGCTGCCAGGGGACATCCTGAACCCATGGTCCTCGACAAAGAGGGGCTGGGCAGGTCCAAGAGGCTGTCCCACATTACTGGAGCCTTCTCTCTGGTGTAACCAGAACACAGCAAAGCAGGCAGCTACTGAAGTTCGTGACTCCAAATTACAGGAGTCACCCCCACACTCCAATCCAGGTTTATCTCCACCGGCTTCTTTGAATGAAGGTAAAATATACCAAATTCACTTCTTTCAGCCACAAAGTTCTCCAGCGTCTCCTAATCAAAATGCAAGGGATGTTGCAAGAAAATCACTACTGCAAACACATACACGTGATTCACATCAACTTACGAAAGAAGGAAAGTCGACCAGTGGTTAACCCTCACTCACTTGCAATCTCACAAGGGCTCTTGATGAGAGGGAGAGGCACGGAGTTAAACTTATTTAAATATGGCTGTATTTCACAGGCCATAAATCCAGGTCTGGCCTTAAGAGTGCACCAAACCTTCAGCCGTGTAGCAGTGGCTTAAGGTTTCAAACTGGTTTTTTTAAACAGTAAACTATCCTAGAAGCAGAAGGGCAATAACTTGATTTATGCCAAATCTTTAGAGAGAGACACACAACACTAGGAATATTGATGATATTCAGCCAGTATCAGCCCCTCAACAGGAACTACTCACTGTGGTAAGAGCTCTGGGTGCACCACCTCCTCTGACTCTCACAGACACTCCAGAAGATGACACTGCCATCCCCATTTGACAGATGAGAACACTAAAGACGTTAACGGCAACTTGCCCAAGGTCCACGGCTGGGATGTGAGCGCAGCTGTATCTGCCCGCAGACATCGAGACTGTGCTTCTCAACCAGTGCAGCTGATTTCAACACAGAACTGCAACACGGACTCTTCTTGCAGACTGAGGAAACCATGCCCTCACGACTCGTGACATCAGAGGATCAAAGGTAGGTGGGGTGGTGAGGGAAAAAGAGGAGGAGGCAGAGGAAAGGGGCTCTCATTTCTCTCCCACTCCATCTCTCCATCTTGATTTTAGAACCCGATCCAAGTGGTCAGAAACAACCAGGTTTCATGTTCCAGGAATAAAAGTGCTTTGAGTCAGAGTCAATATCTTTATCCAAGATACTCAAAGTTAATTTCCCGAGGAAGGAGTTTATTTGGCAGAGGGAGAGGGGCAATGTCAGGTGGCCTCTAAAATGGGAAAAGCCGCCAAACTGGAAAAAGCTCAAAATGGGGCCAGACCAGCCATGACCCTTCCCAGGGAGCCTGCACCACTTTATGCTCCTGGGCATTCAAGCTACTTAGGAAAATGGAAGTTCTTACTTCAATCTCTGAACATATGATAACGATCTGGAAATATTCTATTACAGAGAATTCTTTCTTTAAAAACTGAGGATGTGGAATGTACCGCAGAGTCCGAGTTATGTCAATATACACAGCATTTATGGAACTGGGAATCAGGAAGTGGAACTCTTCTGTCTTAAAATCTGCAGGAAGGAAATGTTATGAAAAGGAAACGCTCTTCCCCACACTCTTGACGCTAGATTAGCAAAAGGTAGAGGACAGCTCACAAATGCAGTTTGGTACCACTTCTAACTTTCTCTCCTACGAACAGCAGAAGTATAAAAATACTCACAGAACAAAAACTTGCTTTGGAAAAGGTGTTTATCACAAGAAACAAAAAAAGTGCAAGTTTCCAGGCGATTTTTCCGATGAGGGAAAGGTGAAAATATTCTAGAAAAATGAAAGTAAGAGGTAATGAACATAAATTGTTAAGAGAGGAGGTTCTGGAGTCAAAGACTCAGATTAGAATCCTAGCTTTGCAGAGAGACCTTGAAAAAGAGACTTCAGCGCTCCCTGCCTCAGTGTCCTCATCTGTAAAATGGAAATAATACCAGGTGGCTGTGATAACTCAACGATACGTTGCACGTACACTGAGCACAGGGACTGGCACACTATAATGCTTGATAGCATAGCTTCTTATCATCATTATTGCTATTACTACTTACCTAACTATACACAATGCCCCAAAACCTCATGGCTAGATCATTTGTGGGTGCAGAATCCAGGAGAATGAAAGAAACAAATCAGGATATGATTACATTTACTGGTATAGATAACAAGACAAGACTAGATTTCTGCATTCTTTCAGCCCTGTACCCAGCATGCAGACCAGGCCAGTCTATCCACTTGCTCTGAATGTGCTGCAGCGCACTCCTGGGCGGGCAGGAGCAAAAGGACATTAACCGTCGAGACACACACGAACCACAGCTGGATGGCCAATGCCAGCCAAAGGGAAGTGGGTCCTAAATCTCCAATCACTGTTGTCTTTTTTAAATCTAACCCCCTGCCCCCATTTTAAAGGCAAGGTGTTAGTTCTTTTAAAGAGCTCTTCCTGTTCCCCAAATTGCTCATGTCAATTGGTGTTCTGTGGAATACAAGGTTTCCCAGTTGTGGCTGGAACTGTGCACTGTCTCATCAGCTGCCATCCTGCCCTGCTTCACGGCTGACTTAAAATGCTTATGGCTCTCCTGGTCCCCTTTATCATAAGCTGGCTTCCCCAGCCTCCCTCATAACGACAAGTCTTGTGACCCAAGATCAATGCATGAGATATAACAAGTCTTCTGAAACTGTCTAGGGAATGTTTTCCTCTGCTGATAAAAAAGCAAATCCACTGGAGGAAAGAGCCCCGTTAGTCAGCCTCTGTTCCCCACTCTTGCCTCCCTCCTACATCCCTGAATGAAATCTTGGTGCCTGGACCTGCAGGAGCCACGTGCAACCATGAAGCTCTGTGCACAGGGGTAGAAGGAAATGGCACACTGTGGCCAAAGACCGGGAAGGAGTGGGTTATTGGTGACCACTGGACCCAGCCTGCTCACCCTCGGTCTTCGTGTTTAGAGGGAGAAGTAAATGTCTTTATTGCTTGAGCCACTGCTATTTGGGAATCCTGTTATTTGTAACCAAAGCCTTCCAAAGTGACCCAACAGAAAATCTCCCAAAGGGGAATGGAGTATGTAGAGTTTCCCAAACTCACTTTTCGTGTGTATGTGTGTGTGTGTCTGTGTGTGCAGAATAATTTAACATTTTTATTGCTTAAACCCTTTTGTATGAGTATACTTTTACTTACAGCCCAAAACATTAGTTGACAATAGTACAAAACAGAAACAAACAAAAAACACTTCCTCTATAAAGCACAGTTTTGCAAATGTAATCTTAAGTGGTTTCCAAATAGAGGTTACATGACATTTATGTGCAGCTATTTAGTTTATTGGTAAAACTCCAGATGTGAGAAGCCATATGATAAACAAAGCTCCAGATTTCTTTTTGCCAAAATTAATTTAAAATGAATATATAACGGAGCTGACTACAAAAATCACGTATCTTTTTAAAAATAAAGGAGAATTCAAAGAAATTTTATCTTGGGAGTGGAATGGGGGAGGGCTGCCCATTGAGTAATGCATTCACTCAAATTGTTTATATATAACCACCTACATGATTGACTCACAGTTGACAGATATTTATTAAATGGTCATTATGGGCCAGGCGAAGGCTCTGCATTGAGGATGCAAAGGTCAAACGAGACAGACATGAACACATAGTAACACAAATATTATGACAGAGAAAGTGCAGGGTTTTATGGGAACACAGAGCAGCAGAAATAAACCCACTCTGGAGGGATGGATAAGAACTCCCAGTGGATGTGACAGTTAATCTAAGATCTAAAGAATGAAAGGACTTTTCCAAGAAAAGCTTTGGGGTAGAATGGGGTTACGGGATAGACAGAATATTCCAGGCAGAGAAAGCTGCATGTGCCAGGTCCTCGTGGCTAGAAGCAGGGTTCAGTGAGGCATTTATGCTAAGTGCAAGGTGGGACCATGGAAGGGCTGTTTGCAGGGGACAAAATGAGCCGATTTGTCTTTTAAAAAAACATACCCTGGCTGTGGAATGTAAACTGGATGGAGGGCTGGTGGTATGAATCCAGTTAGGTGTGTCTTCCAGGTGAGTTCAAGGTGCTGATACAAGGGCAGTGGTAATGTGTGAGGAGAGACCGGGGACTGGCGGGGTGGGCAGCATGGTGAGGAAAAGGACAGTCAAAGGGGGCTTTCAGGTTTATTGTGGAGCAACTGAGTGGATGGAACAGCCTTTCACTAAGGATGGAAGAGACCCTGGAGAAGACACAGGTTTGGACATGAAGGTAACCTCTGAGACCTCCAAACAGAGATGTTCAAGTCACATGACCATGATGACATTCAGAAATCTATGGAAAATGGCACCAGTCAATGTTAAAAAAAAAAAAGAAAAAGAAAAAAACTGTGTGTCCTAGAACTAGCTTGAGACCTTACAGCACATTTCTTCATTCTATGTTTAAGTGAGGTGGTGGTGAGGGGCTGGAGAGTACAGGGGGTTGAACTGTGTCCTCCAGAAAACATGCTGAGGTCCTAACTCCTGGGCCCTATGCATGTGGCCTGATTTGGAAAATAAGATGAGATCATTCTGGATTACATTGGGCCCTAAATCCAGTAAGTGATGTTCTCATAAGGAGAAGGAGATTTTGAGACACACAGAGACACGGGAGAGAAGGACAGCTGAAGACAGAGGCAGAGATTGGATTTACGCTGCACCAGCCAAGGAGCCACGGGGCTGCCACGTGTGGAAGAGGCAAGGACAGATTCTCTCCCGGAGCCTTCAGAGGGCTGTGGCCCCACCAGGTTCTTGACTTTGGACTCCTGCCTCCAGAACTGTGAGAGAATAAATGCTTATTATTTAAAGCCACCCAGTCTGTGGTCCTTCGCTCCAGCAGCTGTAGAAACTATTAAAGGGAGGAAAACTGTTTTCAGCTTCAGAAGAAATTGGGAAGGAAGACCGAAGCCAGAGAGAAGGCACCGAGTGAGAAGGACAAGACGGTTAACCACCTTACAAAGTCAGTCTGTGGGGAGTCGGCACCTATTTAGGTCTTCAATTAAGTTTTCACATTTTGAAACTGGGAACAACAGTACTTAATCCATAAGGTTGGACACGGGGCGTAGTCTGTGCCCTGTGATGTAAAAGTAATCATAAGTAAGTTATTACTAGGCACAAACCGGGTGTTATAACAAGTTATTATTGGTTAACCTCTGAGTACAACACAGTAATTGACTCCTTTTCTACTTACAGTATTACTGCTACTCCTGGGTCAGGTCTGATAGATTTGCACACCTTCATTCCTCCGAAGGCAAAGCTGGTTGGCAATTGGCCGTCATTCTAGTACAGTGGTTCTGAACTGGGGGACATATGACAGAGTCTGGAGACCTTTTGGTTGTCACAACTGGGAAGGAGGTGCTATTAGCAAGTAGCAGGTAGAGGCCAGGGCTGCTACTAAAACATGCTACACAGCACGGGGCACCCCCACAACAAGAAGCCGTGAGGCCTCCGTAGTGCGGAGTTGAAAACTCTGCTCTAGAAGCATCCAGATAACCCACAAAGCCTCAAGCATCAAGAATTCACTTTCTCATCCAAAGTAGTCAAGGTGATCACATGGCCTTCTGATACCTGGTAGAACCATATCAAAACAGTGACTCAAAAGCAGCCGAGAGCTGCTTCGAACTTCTTTTTGATATTCTAAACAAGAGTGAAAGTTCCTCACCCAGAATACAGCTCACAGTCACTAGCCACTCTGCCAGTCCCAGCGCAGATACGCGCACACCCTGTACAGCCAAGGCGGCGGCCACACACCCCGTCTGCCAGCATAAACCATCTCAGCATAAACCATCTGCCAGACTGGATCTGGGGAGGAGGCAGAGAAACAGTCCTCCCCAGCAGTCTCTCCCAGGAGCCGGGGAGCCTCCCTGAAACTGAAAACCACCGGAGCCCCAGCAGCTCAGCTCCCTGACTGAACCCTGGAATTCTAATTAGGCAGCAGGAGGTTGGATCGGTCCCACAGAGCTGGCACAGGTAGTTAGCTATCTTCTATGTGCACCTCGCAGCCAAGCCTACACTCTTGCCTTGCTCAGAGCCGCTGCAGCTCCCTCTGGCTGCCCCTGGCATGCGAAGCATTTGCAGTTGCCTCCTTGAAGCTACAATGTAAATACGGCTACGCATACTGTACATTTTTACCCAAGCCTGTTTATCAAGCCTCTTGCTCTGCTTGTCACCCTGACCACATATTCACGTCATCAACAGCTTGAACTTCCAATGCTATTCTGAGAGTCAAGAGCACCTTAGAAATATGATGAGCTAACTAAGAAGGGCAAGAAAACCCTAGTTTTGGTAAAAGCAAAGTCAGGTACTCTGGGTTGCCCTCCTCACTGAAGCTGTATCTCTTTCTTTTATTAACAATACAAATTCAAACATACCTAAGGAAATAAATGTGGGGTAACCAGGAGTGCAACATTAAATACAAGACAAAATGTCCTGTACAGGGCAAAGTACAATGCTAAGCAGAGTAGCATATACCTTAATTGCAACTTTCAGAAGTCTACGTTTATTGTGTTTTATGCAAGGTCAAGAATAAAAGGCGTACCATACTGCTTTAAATACCCTTAATGTTTTCATCACCACAATCAAAGCTACATTTATATTTAAAACTGGCTTGGTACTATCAATATCTATTTTATCAAAAAAATCAAAAGTTTAATTAAAGCTTTTTGTCCACTGAGACAGAATGACTATTTCAACAGCTGGAAGATGTTAAAAGTCAAGAGTTCTGGCATTCGAAGAGTCATATATAATAACTCTCCCCGAAAAACAAAACATTGTGAAGAAAGCCAAAGAAACATACTATCTCATAGGAAACCAACAAAACATAAAAATACAAAAATCCTAATTCCCCTCCAATCTTTATTTATAAAATGTACGTAGTTGCTTGAACTATTTAAACTACCCCAGGTAAGCGAAATTATTTCTTCTTGAAGTTACGGGAACACTATTTTCCTAAGTGTGAAGAATAACCACCAGCATCTTTACGAACTCATCCCCATCACAGTACAGTTTTTCAGGGCAGACCGTACAACGTTCTCATTTCACCTCGACAGCAAGCAGCTGAAATCATTCATAATACAGTCTGATAAAAGGAGCAGAAGGAAAAGCTCACCGTCTGTTTCAATTCAGTTTGATTTCCAAGCTAAAATACCAGCAACCCAGAAGTAGAAATTAAATATTTCACAATAAAATTGGGTATTTATCTTACAGAGATTTGATAGAAGTCCGTTTCCATGATTCTCTGTACCTTGTCTAAACTGTACCCCATGAACTAACTACCCCCGCTCCTGTTATATGCTGGCAATTCGGCCCACTCTCATTGCTTTGATGTGACAATAACACACCCCAGATTTATATTTTCACTCAAAGTTCATATTCTAGGAAAGATGGACTATTTATGGAGGAACAGCAGGGAAGTATTTTATAATCCTGCGTATACTGAGTACAGTTAATAGAGAATGTTCCCTAGAGAAAGGCAGAGCTAAGGGGAGTGTGTGTGTATGTGCGTGTGTGTGCGTGTGTGTGTGTGTTCTGAGTGGGGACAGTCAGAACAAGTGCCATAAGAAAAGACTAGAACAGCCTTCCTCCTGGATGTTTCCCTACAGCCGGACATGACTACACAACCCAAAGTCTAAAGGAATAAACACTCTGCCAACCATGTGACTGATTTTACTCGCTGCGGAAGGGAGTACTGGCGTGTTGCTAACATCCTCCCGGTCACGGGGAGACTCCTTTGGACTCTTTTGGACCTTTAAGAGCAGTGGACTTTAAACGAAGCTACAAGAAGCACGAGAGCTGCGCACCAGCTTGTTCTTGACTGGAGCCACTTCCATCTGTTTCACACAAAGGTTCTGCAGCAGAAGAAGTTAGAAAACTGTTGACTGGGAGTAAAAAGACGCTTGGCTCCCCAGGGATGCCATGAGAATCCAACTACATAAACAGGTAAAATGCTTAGAAGAGAGGCCTGCCCGCGGTGCAGGCTCAGCACAGGCTGGCTGGAGCGATGATGCCGGTGATGACCGGCGTCCTCGCGGCAGAGGAAATTGCAGAAAAATGAAGCACAGATACCACTATGATTCCATGTGCAGAAACCATACACCCAACCTCCAGAGCTCTTAAAGGATCGTCACCTCCAACAGGCATTAGAATCACAGAGCTTTAAACCTGGGTGGACAGCGGCAACACCACAAAAAGGCTTACCTCTTCTTCTTGGTGATGATGAGCACGTCGTTAAAGAGAAAGAAGTAGACCTGCTGTTTGGACGTCCTCTTTGAGAAAAGCACAGTGTCCTCTACGTAGGCTGTCAACTCACCCCTCTTTACCAGCCACCGGGAAGAGGAGACTAGAGGAAAAGGCTACAAAAAGAGAACCACTCAGTACCCAAAGCCCTTTTAGGATTATTCGAAGTAAAACATAAAACACACATTCATACAAATGATTCACATCATGGTGTGCGTCGCTGTTTCACGCAATAGTGTGTGTGATAGTGAGATTTAATCTAAAAAGGATGGTACCTTCTCCAAGAGAAAAATAAGCAAGAACTATTTGTTTTCCAATACAAAGTAACTATTAATATCAACCTGCCTACACGACAACTAAATTTCAATGAGCAACTATTGCTGGGTCAGCCAAAAATTATTTCCCTTCCATCGACCCTCAGCTGAAAAAGACTGATAAGGAGTCACTTAAAACTGAAAAGCCTCAACATGAAATCTGTTGGTAGCAACTGCAGTTATTTTAAATATCACAAATCAGAATCTAAGCATACAGGAAAACACACGTAACTGTAGTTAACAAGAGAAAAAAACAGTCTGCCTCGGCATCATGAACTAAAAAGACTTTATTCAAAAGGAAAAAAAAACCCCTGGAAAAGTACATTTTGTCCGTTGATTAGCTGCTTAACCGTATTCTGGAGAACACCTGTTCTTAAGCTTATGCGGTTGTTTCCCCCACGGAAGTCCATCCCTGAAAGCACCGTGCCACTTCCCGGCCGTGACAATGAAGTTCTTCCAGAATAACCCATCCGAATCTTATAGAAAAGACTGTATTCAAGGAATTACATACTCTCTTTTCTTTCTACAAAGTCAACTGTTTCCAACTGGAAAACTCTCAAAACCTCAGAATAATCCTTACCCTTGAGAGCTCTTTTTTTTTTTTTCCAGTTACCAAAAATGCTTACTGCCAAAAATCTGACTTAAAAATGACATCCATAAAATGAGCAAAAGTTCTTGGACACACAAAAGATAACTGTAGTAAATGTGGTGGAACCAAATGCCATCCATTTCAGGGAGGAATGATTAAAAATAGCCAAAGGAAATTGAGGATATTACAGAGGAAATAAGAAGGCTAGGAAAGGATTTCATTTTTTTTTTTTAATTTACAAAGGACGTTTATAAGAAGGTTGCTCATCCATTCATACACTGTTTTTCTGAAGATTAACAAGGAAGATGTAAGATTATGGCTGACCTCAAAATTTCAGAACTGGCTATTAAAGGCGTTCATGTAGTTTGCAGCCCACAAATCTCAAATCAGACAATGGCAGAGACTTAAAAGGCGACAGACAGAGAGGTTGCTCAGATCACTCAGAAGGACTACAGCAGCATACACAAGAGTTCACCACAAAGAATCCGAGTCAGGCCAGGTCCTGCAGAAGGGCTGCAGTGACTGGGAACACAGTGCTGTCTCGCTACTGCATGTACCCCTGCAGGATGGACCAACGACAGTATTATGTACCTTCCACCCTATGACTGCTCTTAGTTTAGGGGCTAGGGGAAGAAAGTTTTCTAAACTCTTGTTGTTTCTAAAATAGATTGATTTTTATGGGTGTCTCCTACTCCACTAGGCGAAAATAAATGTCTAATGAATATCTACAATTGACAGTGGCTTTCAATATGTCTATGCTTCTTTTGAAAACAAAAATCTGATATTCAAATGTTTTTTGTTTCAGAGTTTATGGTTGAAAGATTAAACACATTCAGATTTTTTTTTTAGAAGAAACTATAAAAATGACCAAAATAGAAAAAAATCACAACAGCTCCAAATGTTCCTAAGTGAATTCCCATAATTCAGAAGCTCTCAGACTAGAATCCAGGTGTAAATCAAAAACCAATAAAGAAATGCATGAACAAAAATACATCCTTAAAGGAACTGATATAATCTCCTATGGAGAAAAGACTTTTCCATTCTTTTTGGTGTTACTTAGCATCCTGGAAAAAAAGGCCTCAGCATAAAATGTAACTAATTTTATGGGCCAGTGAGACTAGGAAGAGGTGCTGGAAAGCAAGTTTCTTCTCAACTGAGATAAGATTAATCATTAAGCCATTTTAAAGTATGCATACAATTCAGCAGCTTTTAGGGCATTCACAGTGTTGTGCAATGATCTTCACTTCCTAATTCCAGCACATTTTCTTTATCTTAATAAGAAAGCTCATGTTAAGTATTAAGCAGTCACGGTCCACTCTGCCTTCCCCCAAGGCCTAGGCAACCACTATTCTATTCCCTAACTCAATGGATTTGCCTGTTCTGGACAGTTCTTGTAAGTGGAATTCTACAACATGTGACCTTCTGAGTCTGATGTCCTTCACTCTGCATAACATTTTCAAGGTTCCTCCATGTAGCATGTATCAGAACCGTATTTCTTTTTATGGCTGCGTACTATTCTATCACATGGCTAGACCACATTTTATCACTTTACCAATTTTCTTGATGGACATTTGGGTTGTTTCCACTTTTTTGTCCATTATGAATAATGCTGCCATGAACATTCATGCACACGTTTTTATTTGAACAACAGTTTTCAGTAGTCTCAGAAGTGGAATTGCTGGGTGTTACATTAATTCTATGTTTAACTTTTTGAGGAACCACCAAACTGTCCTCTATGCTACAAAGACTTTTTAACACCTTAAAGTTCTTCATTTTGTCTGTTATACCTTAGACTTCTACTTGCTAGTAAGGCCCCCAGACACCAATCAGCAAACCCATCCACCAGCCAACACACCACCCCACTCAATCACACTTCATTTACCACTCGTAGAGTAGCCCCCAAATCCTCTACTCCTCTGTGTGCTAATTTACAAGGGCAAACTCTCCATTGCAAGACAAAAACTAATTCTTCCCTAATCTGTGAGGTAACTTTTAGGGAGAACTGTAGCCTAGTGAGAAACAAAACAAAACAGAACAAAACACCCTTGGATTTGAGGCACAAACTAACCCCCCGTCTCTGATCTTAGTTCAGTGACCAACTTTTTCTGTACAACCCTCACTTCCTTTCTCCCCACCAGGCTTCTTGAATGGAAAGTGAAATCTGTTTAAACTATTTCACCCCCTCATTCGTTCTTCAACTCACTGCACCACGCCCACCATGCCTATGAAACTATTCCGATGAAATCACCTTTGCTGTGCAAAAGCTTGTAAGTTTAATTAAGTCCCATTTGTTTATTTTTGCTTTTATTTCTACTGCCTGGGTAGACTGCCCTAGAAGAACATTGCTAAGACTTATATCAGATGATGTTGTGTACTTATACAATGGAATACTACTCAGCTGTAAAAAGAAAAAGAATAGAATAATGCCATTTGCAGCAACATGGATGGACCTAGAGATTGTCATTCTATGTGAAGTAAGCCAGAAAGAGAAAGAAAAATACCATATGATACCACTCATGTGGAATTTTAAAAAAAAGGAGACATAAATGAACTTATTTACAAAACAGAAACAGATTCACAGACATAGAGAACAAATTTATGGTTACCAGTGGAGGAGGAGGGTGGGAAGGGATAAATGGGGAGTTTGAGATTTGCAAATACTAACTACTATATATAAAATAGATAAAAAGTAAATTTCTTCTGTACAGCACAGGGAACTATATTCAATATCTTGTAGTAACCTATAATGAAAAAGAATATGAAAAGGAATATATGTAAGTATATGCATGTCTGAACTATTACGCTGTACACCAGAAATTGACACAACATTGTAAACTGACTATATTTCAATTAAAAAAAATAAAAAATTAAGCACCTGCATGGCATTAACCATTTGTTTATTATGAATCAGGTATGGCCTATTCCAAGCCCTTTATGTCTATTAATTAATTTAAACTTTACAATAACTCCATGAGGTAAAGTATCATTATCTGCCCCATTTTACAGTTCAGAAAACTGAGAAATGAAAGTTAGGTAATGCCCAAGGTCATACAGCTAGTAAGTGGTGGAGCTACAACTGGAACTCAGGCAGGCTGCTTCCATAGTCCATGCGTTTAACTTACACTGGCCCCTGTGCCAATCCAGTGGACTCTTTGCAGCCCTCACATTAACCATGTGTCGCACATGACATTCTCCCAGAAACTTACAAACTTAAAAATGAGAAATACATGTAAATGTGTTTATGCATACATACATATATGTATTTTTATATATGTATATATCTCTAATATGTATACACACACACACACACACACACACACAAGCTTTTACTCCCTTCAAGTGAGATAAAGACCAGCATTTTTGTACCATCATGGTGAGGAATGTGGACCCTGCATCAGTCACAGGTCTCAGTCCAGGCTTCAATCCTTCTTGGTGTATGATTTTGAGTAAATAATTTAATATTTCTAGCACTGTATTCCTCAACTATAAAATGGGGAAACTATAATCTCTAAACTAGAAAACAATAAGATATTTCATGGGGTTCTTGTGAGAATTAAATGAAGTTATGTGAAAACAGCACATAGTAAATACTCGATAAATATTTTCATGGTATGTATGTGCTTGGACAAATCACTTCTTTGAACATCTATTTTCTCATTTTTAAAATGAACTGAATTAAAAATGTCCATTGTTATCCATAAAGTATTGTAGAAATAAGTCCTAAGATTTTAGTAATATTTCTAAGTGGTCTGAATTTAGTCCTTCATTATAAATCTAAACTTAGAATATTTTCCTTTAAGCTTTCACTTCTAATCACTGAACCAAGAGAAAACAAACAACCCAAAACTCATGAACTCAACTGATGTTAATCACTTATTTTTAAGAACCCTTAGGGTAAGCATTTTTCAACTACAAATTAATTTTGGTTCTAGAGAAATAGAGCTTTAAAAGGCTTCTTAAACCAAATGATCATCAGTGAAGAAGGAAAAAGAAAAATGGTTGGGGAAGGGATTTATCAACTTTGAAAAGGGAAATGGTTAGAGATTTATCATGTTTTAAAAGGAGGGGATAAAAAACTTCTGATGTGCAGATACACTTTCTAAAATAAAAGAGAAAGATAAGATACTTTCTGAAGGATGGGAAAAATGTGTTTTGAAACTGCTGTAAATTCTATACGAGGGCATTAGAACTTTTTAACTGTGTGTGTGTG
This sequence comes from Camelus ferus, assembly GCF_009834535.1. NCBI lineage: Eukaryota > Metazoa > Chordata > Mammalia > Artiodactyla > Camelidae > Camelus > Camelus ferus. The sequence goes on from NC_045696.1 coordinate 93,866,914, forward strand.
TGTGTGTACGCTGATTTTAGCAAGTGCCCATTGTCTTCTGTTCTAAGAGTTATGGATTAGTTTCTGTAAACTGTTACAGTCAGGGGTTAGAATGGAAGCGTTTATGCTGATCAGCAAGTGAAGACATCTGGACCCTAGTCCTGATTCTGCCACCAATAGCCAAACTACCGTTAACAAGTAGTTATTCTCTGGGCTGCATTTTCCTCATTACAAAAAATAAAAGGGAATCGCTGTATTGCATCAGTGGTCCTTGAACTCTATGATGTGGTAGAGAGTTACATGCATAACACCATGAGCACTCTAATTCCACTGCACACATCAGACACACTTTTACCATGAAAAAAATATCAGTCAGTTTAAGGTGCTTAAAGACGAAACAGAATCGCACCCGTGAGCACTCACGGCCATTAAGAACTCAGCTGACCAAGACCTAGCCTCGCCATCAATTGTCACTGTCTTCTTTGTCCACCCTGTCATCTGCCCCTGCACAAGGCCAGATAGGCAGTAACAGGCAGCACGGACACAGAAAAGACCTGTGGGAGAAGCGCAAACCTGAAAAGAACGATCCACTAGTAATCTTTTTTGCAAACTGGGAAAGCAGTGTCCTTATTGGATTTAGGAGAACACCCTGGCCCAGCTCGTGGGATACCACTGTTTCACAAGACACTTTGAGAATACTGAAGGAATTTCCTTTCCATTCTAAAATTCTATTATTCTTAACTGCCCTTTTCTCAAATTTGTTGTCTTCCTAGGGGGAAAAAAAAGTGCCCCTTACTCTGCAGCCTAGAGAAAGGGCACTTTATCGGGTATCAGCAGGGGCAGAACTGCCCAGAGGGAAGCATCTGCTGCTCCCTCTGCCAGCCTCTCTGTAATCAATTTATGGCCCTTCTTTGAAAAGCAAATTCCTCTCTGCGCTGTTGCCCTCAACTATCTCTCTATTCATGTAAGATTTAAGCAAGAGCGGTAATAAATCTGTTTATGGGGCAGTATGAGAGAATACCTTAATTTTGAATTCCAGCTGGGAGTTAATCGTGTACATCATTTCAGTCCTTTCCATCTTCCGGGCTCCTTCATTGCAGAGTCGAACCAACTGCAAGCACAGAATAATAAGGAGGGTTAAGGGGTGAAGGAGAGAAACCTCACTTTCAAATGCAGATCTCTCGCGGGAAGTAATTAGCCCTTTGGAAGCGCCAGAGACGCATTCCAGACAGTTAGAGAACGCACAGTTGCATACAGTTGAGACACTGTACCCAGTTACAAGTGCTGTCATCAGGATGTAAAGACAGAGGGAAAGAAATGTCTTGAGAATTTTCAGGGACACGCATCCTCTGCACATTATCACACACGCCCTCCACAGACACTAGGCAGGCTCCTCACATGTCCGGGTCTGCGTCCATTCTGTTCCTTTCCTCCTCGCCTCCACCCACAGCAACCTCACCACCCTCAGGGCGAGCTGCAAGTCTCTCCCCACTTCAGACTGGAGCAGCTGAAGGCAGACTACCAACTTCAAAGGCAAACTCTTAGCAGAAGGCTACGTGCAAAGGGTAAGACCAGTAACGGGGATCCCGGGAAGAGGGAAGACTTCTGGTGGAACTTGACGGTCAGTTCTTCAAGGATGGCCAAGCTGAGGGAAATTCAGTTCAATGAGAACTACTGAATTATCTGCAAACAGAATGCATCACAGTCCTTTGATGAGTACCTGTGGTATCATGGTTTATAATAAACAAAATATGTATTTTGTCTTTGTCCATGGTTTCTGGCACATAGCCCCTAAAAACCCTTGCAATTTCCTATACGAGAGCCATCAGGGCACCTTTGGCTATAATTGATTTTGTTACCAGTTCCTAAAATAGCTCCAGGGCATTAAAGTGAAATGGGTATCTTTTGTTATTCATAACAAGCCCCTTTCAACCACATCTGAGTTTATGTTAATGAGATGACTTTTGAAAAGCCGCAAAGGATGGGGCTGGTTGCTAGGGGAATCAACCAAGTGATGAGAGAGAAGGCTGGAACTTAAAGCAGTACCGCCAGACCTCCAGGGAGGGGAGAGGGGCTGGTGATCGACTTGATCACTACTGGCTAGTGATTTAATAAATCATGCCTACGTAATAAAGCCTCCATAAATATTTTTGACCTTTGGATTTGGAGAGCTTCCGGGTTGATGAACAAGAGCACATGCTCGTGCTGGAGGGGCGCATCTCCAACTCCATGTGGACAAACCCTCTGTGTGCTCAGAACCCTTCTGGACCTCACCCTGTCTCTTCATCTGGCTATTCATTCGTATCCTTTAATACCCTTAACTGCTAATCTAGTAAGTAAACTGTTTCCCAGAGTTCTGTGAGCCCCTCTAGCAAATTAATCAAACCCAAGGAGGGAGTCAAGAGAGACTCTGGTTGGGTCAGAAGCTCAGGTAAAAACCTGGACTTGTGATTAGTAACGGAAGTGAAGTTGAGGGACGTAGTCTTGTGGGACTGAGCCCTTAGCCTGTGGGATCTGATGCTACGTCCAGATGGAAAGAGAACTGACCTGAATACACCAAGACACCCAGCTGGTACCGCAGAAATGCTTGGTGTGCGGGAAGCCCCCGCACATCTGGTGACCAGAAGTGTCAGAAGTGAAGTGTTCTGTGGGGAGAGTGCTGAGAGCAGAGGAGACACATGGAGTTTCTCCTTTACACTGTACCTAACACCTACTTAGTTTACTGGCCTAAACCAAACAAACTTCGTATTTCCAAATTCTTATTAACTGAAAAATCTGTAAAAAATGTCCATAGCAAGGATCATTGGCCATAAAGACAAATGTGGTTGTTAAAAACAGAAGTGGGAAATTCTGATTAGACTTATTTCAATATTAAATATTATCTTTAATATTTTTAATATTTATGCTTTATTAGGTAATACATGCCTACTGTGAAAAAATGATGATACATAAGTAAATAAAACAGGCCATTAAAGGCTCTGACCTAATCCTGTTCTGTGGTCGTAACTGGAAGCAGGTTTTCCTTTGCTTATATGAACATATAAACACATATAATGTGTAAAAATTCTTCCTTTTTTTGTAAGTGGATCATTCAGTGCTTGTCTGTGACTCGATTTTTTTTATTTACCACTATTTCCCCTTATAAATATAACATTCACTGGAAAAAAAAGTTTATTTTGCACCTGGTATGTGTCAGGTACTAGGGTTGCTAGCACTTAAGAGATACAGAATCCCTGTCCTCATAAAAGGACGGACACAGTAATTACAGACTGAGATCTTAAGGGAAAACACAACAACAAAACACGGGGAGTCGGGGATGAGACGGGCGGGAGCCAGAGGTCTTTCCCGAGAGGTCACTGAAGCTGAACGCTGAAGGAAAAGAGGGAGTTAGCACCCAAATCAAAGGAATCAAGGGAGAACAGTGGTCCAGGCAGGCCGGGGTGAAAGCACGCAAGTTCTTACGGCCTGTGGATTATACCCTCGGTGCAAAGGGAAGCCACCAGCAGGCTTCAGCAGAGGAGTGATATGGCCCAATTTACGCTATGATCCCATGTGCTCTCCTCAAGGTATTTATTCAGTCCCTCAGTGATGAATCCTTAAACAGCTTTCAACTGCTTAACAGCTATTCCAGGTTTGCAGGGTATACCCGTCTTCAGTTACAGCATATCTTTAGGTCTGAACAGTCTGCAGAGTTCACTGATGCAGGGACTGATGACTCCCCCGATCAAAGCTAGGAGCTGGAAATATCCTGGCTGGGCTTACGGGCAACTTGCACGTAAAATATCCTAAAAAGATTAAGACTGAGCAGAACAAAATCCAATCTGGCAGCCATTGTTCAGGACATTTTTATGATTTCTCTCGAAGAATGTGTTCCTAGTTCCCAAATCTGTGCTCCCAGACTTGGTCTGCTCCCTAAGCTCTACATCCTACTACCTGGAGGGTGTCTCTTCTTGGCTGTCCCACAGCCACCTCAAACTCAGAAAGGGAATGACCAAACCTGCACACCACCTGCATCACCCCCCTCCCTGGCCCCACGTTCTCTCTGTCAGTAACCAATCCCAGCACCACCCACTTCCTTAAGCCAAAAAACCACCAGGTCCTCAGATGTCTCCCTCTCCTTTGTCCCCCACGTCCAAACGGTTCATAAAATCTCCTTAATGTCGCCATCCTGCCATCCATTCACAGTTTGCCCTGCCCCCCTGCACTCAGGCTCAAACCCCTCTCCCCTGATTATTGGTCTCCAAATTCCCTACCATCACTTCTGCCCTACCCTCCGCCGTCCTCCAAAGTAACACTCTCAGTCTTTCTAAGTTCAAATCTGATCATGAAACTCCTCAGCTTAAAATCCTGAAAAAGCCCCTCAAAGCAAGACCACTTAATTGATCCCTAAGCGCTCACTGATTTTATCCGGGGCCTCAGTCCTACCACATTTCTGGCCAAAGCACCACACTCTGTCCTGCCCCTCACAGTTTGCATGTGAGTTTCCATCTGCCTGAACACCCTTCACCCTACTCTGTCCCACGACTCATTATTATCTTCCTGTCTTTCAGGGGACTCATCTTGGGTACGACCTCTCTAAAAAGACTGGAGAGCAGAGATGGTGAGATTTCAAATTTGTAAGCTCAGAACCCAGCTCAGCACCCAGCTCAGCACCTAAGACGCAATGAACATTCAGCAAATGTTTCTGTGTAAACTGCCTTCAGAGATAACTTAACAAGTCAATTAAAAAAAGTGGGGGGTGGGGGAAAATTCCTTTATAGTTATCCCACCTTAAAATGAAAGAGAAAAATGGCATTATCAAGTTTGGGTTAGCATCTTTATTTCCTAAACTTCTAAAAACCAATTCCATGAGCCACCACTCCAGAAGGCATACTGAAAACAAGAAAGTTCCCAAGATGTCTTAAGCAATGAGATCATCAGTGGGCTCTATTTATTGACTATTTTGAAGGGACAAGCAGTAATTTGAATATGTGTGCTCGGGTGTATTTATTAAAATCAGTCTCAATATATTAAAGTTGTGCCTTCCTCCAGCATCTGTCAAAGCTTTATTAAATTTGGCTCACTGATTTTTTGTTTTAGGCCAAATGTACATGGCGGAAAAAAAGAGCTCCATCTCTCTCATGAAGAAATATAAATTTAAACAAAAAGACAGTATTTTCAATCTGTCATATAAAGATTAAAAGAATATTTGACGCTGGGGAGTGTGCAGTCAATAGACACTTAGAAATACTTCTGGTGGTGACAAACCCTGGGGAAACCCTTCTTGAAGGCACTTGGGGGCCTTTAAAACTTCCCTACCTTTTTTTCCCCAATAAACCCACTTCTAGAAACACATCGACAGAAATATCACACAAGCACAACCATTTATGTAAGGCAATATTCCAGGCAGCACTATTTGGAAGAGTAAATGAAATGGGTACCATGTGAATCCATGTTTAAGTGTACACTTACACACCCTGCAAGGACTTGCAATAAAATGAGAATAGTCATTATCTTTAATAAGGTTACTGATACATTTTATTTTCTCTTGTTTAAATTTTTCAATTTTTCTGTAATGGATACTTACTACTTTTTTAAAAAAACGTATTTTTTTCAACCTGAAGTGCATTCTTTCAGAGCACGACTTAGAGAGAAAAATAAAAAATTAATTCCTCTCTTCCACACTCCTCTCCCTTCACCATCGGTAACCATGGTTGAAAGTTTGATGTGTCTGAGTCTGGGACTCTCCCTATGAACCGATGACGTGCACATGAATATAAACACACTTCATTATCTAGATGTCATCACACTGTTCTGCAAATTCATGTTCTTCACTTAACAATACAGACTCGCAGACACAGTAAAACAATCTTATGGTTACCGGAGGAGAAAAGGGGTGAGAAGGGATGAATTTGGGAGTTCAAGATTTGCAAATACTAACCACTGTACATAAAAATAGATTAAAAAAACAAATTTCTTCTGTTTAGCACAGGGAGTTATTATATTATTACAATCTTTCAATAACTTTTAAGGAAAAAGAATAGGAAAACAAACATATGTATGTATATGCATGACTGGGACATTATGCTGTAAACCAGAGACTGACACACTGTAACTGACCACAGTTTAAAAAAAAAATATGTATATATATATATCTTAGAGATCTTTTCATGCTAATACATCTATATCTACCTCTTCGTAAACAGCTGAAGCAATAAGTTACAGGAAAAGATCAGAGAGAACTTGGCGATGAGAAGGAAAGCTTGTAACTTAATACTATCTCCAAATACAAGCAGAATTTTTATGAGGTGAGAGTTAAAGCAGTTATTCTCTTTCCATAGGAGAGTAAACAGAAGAACACAGCAGGGAAGATGTCATTGGCATAAGACACCATCTCTTGTCCACCACTCCTTATAAACCAGACACCACTTTGCACAAGCTGAACTATCAGATTCCCTGGAAATTTCCCTCCCCCTGGGTCCGCCCCAGCATGTGAGCAGAAAATCAGGAAGCAAACACGTTTCAGTTAATAGAAACATCTCTCGTTTTTCACTTGTTTGACTAGGTCAATAAGTTTCCAAAAGTCCCAAATTCAGTAAGTTGTCACCATCATTTCAGCATCACATTTGAGCCATTTCACCGAAATATTATTCACACTATGCAAAGAAATTTCATTAGCATCCTAATTACCAAAAAGGATATTACTCATTTTTTCTAAGAATGAATAATTATCTAGACAGACTTGCCCAAGGGCCTTAAGTGCAGTCTGGTTCTAAAAACTGGGGCCTCAACACACAAAGTTTCACTCCCTAAAATAAATACTAGGAACTCTCAATTTCCTTCATTTCAGATCAAACAAACAAGTGAAATTTTGCATTTTGATTGTGAATCATAAATGCTATATATACACAATCTTTCTGTTACAAATACAGAATCTATAAAACCCCATCTGGAGGGCAGGGTATAGCTCAGTGGTAGAGCATGTGCTTAGCATGAATGAGGTCCCAGGTTCACTCCCCAGTATCTCTATCAAAAAATAAATAAATAAAAATAAATAAACCTAATTACCCCCCCCCCCAAAAAAAACCCATCAGTACATTCACAAATGAAGAAGGTGAATCCCTGAGCTAGCTATTTTGATGAACTCAGTTCCCTGGAACGCTAGGAGACTGGGGAATAATTCTGATATTCACGACCCCTGCTTAAGAGAGAGAAAGAGATGCTGCCCTATGGAGACAAAAAAGTGTCACTGGGACGCACTTCCTCACAGAGGGTCCTTCATAAAGTACGCGTCAAGCTAAGGCAGTTACAGTGCATTTTTGCGGCCTTACCTAAAAGCACCAGTGTCCAATCAAGTGGACCAGGGATGTCTGAAGGGACATAGCATTCTCCTGTCACTGGGACGTGAAATTCTCAAAAAAATTAAGTATCATTGCCAGTCCAACTCAACAACCAACTCCTACTACCTTCCTCCTTTCTCTTCTCTGTGAATTCTTTTCCAGCTTCTCAGAAACAACCAAACAAACTTTGACACACTCTCTTTCATGTCCGAGGCTCAAACTTCTCTCCTAAAGACCCTCCCCTCCCCAAAAGGATTTGGGGTCCTGGAGAAGAGACCCAGAGGCAGTAGGACCTTAGATAACGTCACACCTGTTGGGCTAAGTTTCTTCACTTAGTGTTTCCTAAAGTGAGATATGCAGACTGCTGATGGAGCAGGCGATGCATTTAACGGGTTGACAGATTGCTATGGGTTTGAGTGTTTGTATCCACCCCAAAATACATGTTGAAATCTTAACCCCCAAAGTTGATGGTATTAGGAAGTGGGGACTTCGGGAGGTGCTCAAAGCCGTGAGGATGCAGCCCTCACTAATGGGACTAGTGCTTTACCCTTGCTCCCTTCAGCTGTGTGAGGCTACAAGGGGAAATCTGCAACGTGGCAGGAAGAGGGTGCTCAGCTGACCGTGGTGGCACCTTGATCTTGGACTTCCAGCCTCCAGGACGGTGAGGAATAAATTTCTGTTGTTTATAAGCCACCCCATCTGTGGTGCGGTGTTTGGCTCTAGCAGCCCAAATGAACCAAGATGCAGACAAACTTATTTTTAATATAAAAATGTATGTTAGAAAAATAAACAACTAGCTCATAAAACCCATGACTTTGTATTTATGATTGGCAAGGATGAGGATAAGTAAAATAGTCCATTTAAAGTTGCTTAAAAGAAACAGTACTTTTCACAGTAAAGTGGTACAAAGACATCCCAAACTCAGAGGTGGTAGGTACGCACCTTCGAGATGTTTAGGAAGCGCCTGGTGCGATCATCAGCTTTGCTCCCCTGGGCCTGGCCCTGTCTCCAGTTCCAGTCTCTCCACTGACCTCCTGACCCGGGTATCCTCTAGGGATCTCAGTTACAACACATCCAAAGTGGAGCCATCAGCTTCCCCCTGTGCATCTACTCCAGAGATAAATAAGCGTATCCATCTGGCCACCCAAGCCAGAAACTTTCTGCCTTGAATTCTGTCCACATATATGCCCATCCAGATGATCTCCAGGCCCACCTCCCCAGAGTTGCAGCTTTGCTTCCCTCCATCTTACTATCGCATCAGCGTAGACCACTGGCATCTCTGGCCTGACCAATTATACAGGCCTCGTAACTGCGCCCTAGCCCCACGGCCATCCTCACAGCTTCCACATCACCCCAGGACAAGGTCCACAGCCCCCTAACTCGGCTCCTTAGTGCACTCTCTCCTGGACTGGGCTCTAGTCACGTTAACAACAGTCCAGCTCTCCCAATTCTACCAGCGCGTTTCTGCCTCTGGGTCTCTACGAACACCTGAGACCCTCTTCCCCCCGTCCCGGGCCCACGGCTACTCTTGCTGCAGGTTTCAACTGCAGTTACTATGTCCTTCTCTTTCATGTCACTCACCAACCTTTACTGTAATTCTTATTTAATGTCTGCCTTCCCCTGCACACGGCGCATTCCATGAGGGCTGTAACCACATCCGTCTTATTCATCCCCATATTTTCAGGGGCTGGCACTGCAGTTGATACTTAATAAATATTTGGTGAATGAGAGAATAAATAAACAGCTATTCAGACACCAAAAGAAAATAAGATATCTAAAGGCCCTTAAGCCAAGACTACCTGAAATGGTAAAAATGCCAATTTCATTTGAGTACAGCAAACATTATTTTGTTTTTTCAGCCACCTAAGGAATGGTGTGCAAACAGCTGTGAGAAGCTACCAGTTTTCAGCATCAAACCCGGGTATGTTCTCTTCAGAGGTGTATGAGTGGTTCACAGTTACCTTGCCTACTTCCTTCAAGGCCCTTTTGCAGACTTCATACTTTGGAGAGTCCTTAGGTGTCTTTTGACAGATGGTCTGCAATAAAGTAAAAGAAGAGCAAAGTCAATTGATTTGTTGTACTAAGTAAAATAAAACCAATGCCCAGCCATATACTTTAGCAAGCATAACAACACTGAACACAGTATTACGGATGAGTATAAATATGACATTAAAATCCAATTACAGAATTAGGAAATAGTCTTTTTAAATGAAGGGGTTCCACGTAAATCCAGGAGATGGCTAATTAAGAGGAGAGACTTCACAAGTGGGTAAACTTGGTTTCAAATCCTGTATCTGTTCCTTACTAGCTATGTGACCTCGGGCAAACCACCTACCCCGCCTCTATAAGCGTCAGTTTCCTCATCAGTAAAATTAGGGTAATGCCAACAATGTCACAAGGCTGTTGCAAGGGTTCGATGGTAATGCATGCAAAGTTCTTTATGAGTGCCTGGCATATAGTAGGCCCTCAATGAATGACAAAATTACTTTAATTACCACCATCATCATCATTATTACTAGAGGTTATTATATTTGTAGATGATATGATATGAATAAAAAGATCAAGAAAAATGGCTACTGGGTTTTCTTTTGATATGTTTATAGTGCAGTTTTTCTGATGGTAAAATTGAGTTCAAAGAGGGCCAAATGAAGGTATATCCAATTATAACTTTTTTTAAATTTTTCTTTTTTTTTTTTTTTTTTTGGAGGAAGAGGGAGGTGATTAGGTTTATTTATTTATTCAGCTTTAGAGGAGGTACTGGGGATTGAACCCAGGACCTCATGCATGCTAAGCATGCGCTCTACCACTTGAGATATACCCTCCCCCAATTACGTATAACTTTTGAAACTACACCCACTCAAAGCCAAGAGAACCATTTCAATTGTTAACAATGTTCACCTCCATAGACAAATTTCACTAAATCTCCAAATGAAGTAAAACTGAAGGAGACCATGTTTTAAGTACATTTAGATTCTGCCTGAGTGGCCAGATTCGCACACATGGGAAACAGACTAGGGCAGCAGGCATCAAGCAGAGGTAGAAGGGGCTGGGAACTAGCAAACCACTGGTACCGTAAATGCAGACGAGCACCAGCCTATCGATCCAAAAGTCAGGTGTCAGGATTGTTACGTGTGACAGGAGACTCACAGAGTGTACCATCAGTGAGTTTATACTGATGGTTCTCAAAATTTTTTGACCATGACCCACTGTAAGAAATACATTTACACTGCAACCAGTACACATGCACACAAAAAACGAAACAAGTTTTTAATGAAATACTATTTAACCACATTACGAACTGTGTACATATCATATACCACTCATTCTACACTATTTCACTTTTTTAAAACACAGCTCAGGATTCAAAAATCAATTTCATGGGTATGAAAGGAGTTTGGGAAAATACTCACTCTTGTCTGAGGGCAGGCATCCTGAGTCCACAGTGTCTTTGCACATTTTAATTTTTATGTAAAATTTTGCACATAATGAATTTTCTAGGGAGAATGGCTGCAGCTTGACTCACAAGCTCAGAAAGGTCTCTGACCCCAAAAAGTTGACAGCCCCCTAGGTCATCACAGCATAAACCTCCAACATGGTACACAGACACATACGTGAGATTTTGCGAGTCCTGATCTAGCTAAGCGATTTCCTCAAAACTAAAAAGGGAGAGACTATATAAAAGGCTGAGTGATCATAGCACATACAGAATCAAAGGAAACACAGTGAAAACATGTTCTCAGAAGAAGAAAAAGAAAGAACCGTGAAAATTCAGAACTTTACAAGAAATGCTACATTTAGAAAGCAACCATTTCTTGTAAAAAAAATAGTTAAAGTTTGAATTAGTATTTCCCTATGTGGATGGAAGCTTCACTATTTGTACAAATGTCTTTGAAGTTACACGAAATAAACTTTACAGCCAAAACTTTGCTTTTATAACCTGGCTGCATTCTATTCTTAGACATGATAAAATATCGATTAAAAAAATAAATCAGGGCTAGATTTTCAAAATGGCAAGTTTCCCAGTACTAGGAGAGAAGTTCCTAAATTACAGGTGAGGGACAAGGAAGGGTGTAAAGGTAGTAGACTGAGGTGAACCTGGAGCAGCAGGTGCTGTGAATTCTGAAATGATCACCAAAACTCCCCCAAACCCTACAGCAGAGCCAACCAAGTGACCATGATCACACGATTTTACTCATTTCAAAATTTCACTGTTTCTTTAGAGTATCTCTTCGAATTTATAATGGAAGATGGAAAAAAATTCATTTTGTAAACTTACTCAATCATAATTTTTTGCTGTATTTTTTATCCTATGTTTTGATTTGTAAAAATCAAGTATGTTTAAAATGACATTATATTAACATTATGATCCAATTTTAAAGTAGAACTATGCCAAAATATTTTCACTTGACCAAAAAGACACTCTCTGAGCTACCATATGACCCAACATTTCCATTTCTGAGCATGTATCCAGAAAAGACAAAAACTCTAATTTGAAAAGACATATGCACCCTAATGTTCAGAGAAGCACTATTTAGAATAGCCAAGATATGGAAAAAACCCAAATACCCATCAACAGATGACTACTTTAAGAAGATGTGATATAGATATACAATGAAACATTACTCAGACATAAAAACGAATGAAACACTGCCATTTGCAGCAACATGGATGGACCTAGAGATTATTATACTAAGTGAGGTAAGCCAGACAGAGAAAGACAAATACTATATGATATCACTTAAATGTGGAATCTAAAAAAATTAATACAAATGAATCTATGTACAAAATAGAAACAGACTGACAGACATAGAAAACAAACTTATGGTTACCAAAGGGGAAAGGGAGGCGAGGGAGGGATAAGTTAGGAGTTTGGGATTAATAGATACAAACTACTATACATAAAACAGATAAGCAACAAGGTTTACTGTATAACACAGGGAACAATATCCAATATCTTGTAATAAACTATAATGGAAAAGAATCTGAAAATATACACACACACATATATATAACTGAATCACTTTGCTGTACACCTGAAACTAACACAACATTGTAAATCAACAATACTTCAATTGAAAAAAAAGTCACTCTTTGGCCCACTAGCTGGATGGCAGGGGTTATGTCAGCCGCCCCATCCCTCATGGCGGCCAGTGCAGGTCCAGCCCAGGCAGTGTGCAGCTCTCCTGACCCCCCGCCTGGCTGTCCTCTCAACTGTGTCTCCCACCAGGCAGTCTCTCGTCTTCTCCCAGCCACGTCTCTATTCTAAATCAAATACTCGTTTTCTTCATGAACGTTCTGTAACATAAGAAGGATGCCAGACTTCCTCACTCATTTTGAGCAACGCAAAATAAGGCAAGTGGATGCCTGGTGATGCTGAAGAGGGTCTCCTTCCCGTGTGAAGAGGAAGCACCTCAGCATCTTGGGACATTACAGGAAAAGGATTTTAGTGATCAACCAGAGGAAACTGAGGCCCAAAGAGGCTAAGTTCTTGCCCAAGGTCACACGCATAGTGGCTCAGGCAGAAAAGGAATCCAGGACTCTTGACTTCTACAAGTCAATATTGTTCCCATTTCAAAAAATGTTGAGTAAGTGGCAGAAGTAATCTAACTTCTTTAGAGCGACCACAAAAGCCTAAATTGAAGACAATTTCCAAACATACCAGTGAGACACAAGTAGGGTTTTCTAACCGAACAGCACCTTCTCACTTAATTGGGGGAATTTTATGGAAGAGATATAATTTAAGTGGAATAAGAATAATTTTCTTAATCAGATTTCTGGCAGCACAGCTATCCCCAGAGAAAAGAGACACCAGATCACATCTTACGTCCATCAGCAGGGGAAGGCGGGTCACCCTCTGCATGGGGAGAATGAGAAAAGAGATCATGGGTAAGTTCCTACAGTCTTCATGGGACTCGATTCGGGACAAAACTTCCTTAAAAGATGGGTTGGTGGCTCTGAGGAAAAAGAAAGAAAGAAAAAAACTTCAAAACACTTCCTCTTCAAGTTAAAAAGCAAATAAAAATGTATTATAAAATATTGTGATAAATTCATGTGTTATCAATGATTTTTAAATATATAAACAATGTGAACACACGATGACGTAGGTAGACAAGGACGGCTTGTCCACCTTTTATAGTCAAGACTGAATATAAGACGAGTTTAGGGTACCAATCTGAACAGTAAGATGGAAATGTGTGAGCTAGAAATTTTTAGAAGTAGAAAGTAAACAAATGAAGAAGTAATGGTATCTTAACGGTGAATGTGTATATTATAAATTATTATACAGACTAGATCTCATATCTGATCATCTACAAACATTTCATTAAAAAAGACAGCAAATATGTTTTAAGCCACTTCTCCAGCTCTAGATAATAATCTAAGAAAGAAATGTCAAAATGAATTTACTTACTAGGAGGCTTTTGGACTCTTTCAAAGCTTCTAAGACAGAAAACCTTTTGACCATGTTGGTCAGAACATTCCTCCTCTCCCAGTGACATTAGAACAGTGATAATACTGCCACAATATTTGTATGGAATTGTAAGATACACCGGCACAAAGGATCTCATGTGGAACCACCCATGTAACTTTTAAGGAAGGCTGAGGCGATTCCAGTAAGAATGGAGCCTCAGAAAAGTCCCCAACTTGCCAAATAACAGGCCTAGTATTCGGTAAAGACAGAAGTCAAACTAAGGTCTTCCGACTTTCAGCAGGAGACCTGAGACTGCATCTCTCACCTCACTTCACCCCAAGGGCAAGGTGGAGGTAGAGTCCCCGTGCGACCTGCAAGGAGAAGGTGGGGAGGGGATGGCCCTGGGCTCTGTAATCCCACGATGGGGGGCAGGGGAGGGCCAAGAAGCAGGGTATAGTGGCAACTGTAACTTTAAAAAAAAAAAAAAAAAAAAAAACTTTGAAACTTAGATGGTTTCCTTCAAGGCTGCTAGAAATAAATTAGGAAATACCCAGAATAGCAAATTAAAAGAAAGCACATAAAAATGTTTTCAATTTCACTTTCTCAAATTGAGGAGTTTTAAAGTTTCCTTTCCTGCTGGCTTTGAAAAGATGCTTAGGAAGTTGGGGTGAAAAAAATCAAATTCCAACCCAGCTGCATATTTAAATCACTTAGGTCCCAGGTACCCTCCTCCCCTCAACCCCTCACCCGCAAAGATTCTGATGAAATAGTCTGGGACAGATCCTGGGCATTGTTTGTTTGTTTCGATTCCCTAGAGTTTCCAAAGTGTAGCTGAAATTCACCGCCTTAAACTTAAACTCACATCAACTGCAACAAAGCTCATGAAAACACAACTGCTAATTTCCATGTGAAAGCTCAAATGATGGTATCATTGAGCCAACCGAAATAAAGCCTTTATTTCTTAAGAGTCACATAATGTGCAGCAGTACCTATTCACATTTTTTTTCAATCCTGCAAAACAAAATGAAATTTAGCTCTAATTGAAGGCTTTTCTTTCTTCAAGGCATATATGTAACTTGGATTTTCTAACAGTTACAGAGTAATAACCTGTACATCAGGTGTTCCCATCCTGGGTAGGGAGTTAGAGAAAGTGACCGGTCTGATTCTCCACCTCTCTCCCCCGCAAGGGGTATCGGACAATGTCTGGAGACATTTTTGGTCACCATAACTGGGATGAGGTGGTGCCACCAGCATCTAGTGGGCAGAGGCCAGGGATGCTGTCAAACACGCTACAACGCACAGGGCAGCCCCCGTAATAAAGACTTGTCCAGCCCCAAATCGATACGGCTTCATACGAATCATCTCATCTGGGCTGGGCAGCTGTGGGTTTTCCACCCTGCTTATACTAGATTTTGATGAGGGTGTGGAGAGGGAAGGGGCATAATCAGCCCTTCTCTCCAACTACGGGGCTGTTTCTCCCAGCAGTCCTGAAGTAACGATCGTCAGCCCCGACCCCTCCATGGGGTCTCACGTGTGCATTGAAGCTGACCTGGGGTGCATGCTATGGTCCCTCATGGTGGGGTGAGGGGGGGACGAGAATGTTAACAGCCAGTGAGCCCTCAGACTGAGTTTACAGCAAATGCACAACTGTACTGCAGAACAAATAGCTCCTTGTGATCAACAAGGGCCCCGAAAATAAAACAATATAGATATTACTGAACCACTGTTGACTCTTTTAAGGACAGAGATGGTATATATATCACACTAAAACTCTCAGTAACCTAAAGACAACAACAGGAAAAGGTGTGGAGGGAAATTTAAAGCTTAATTCTGTTTTGTTTTGTAATTAAAGCCTTGAAGAATTAAAAAAAACAAACTGCTTTCCTCTAGAATTTCCCTGCTCACCTCACCCTTCATGACCCCTCAGGGAAATCAGCAATTCCTATAAACAACCGCACAGAGTTGTCGCTGGAGTGGACAAGATCAGAACACGAGAGGAAACTCTGGACCCCAGGCACTAGCTCAGCCTACTCAACTCTCTTGGCCTCAGGCAGACTACTTGATGGCCAGCTAACTGCTTAGAAAACAACCTTCTCAAAGTCCGAGATTTGCAGATATTAACTACTGTATATAAAATAGATAAACAACAAGCTTATTCTGTAAAGCACAGGGAACTATATTCAATATCTTGTAGTAACCTGTAATGAAAAAGAATATGAAAAGGAATATATGTATGTACAGGTATGACTGAAACTTTATGCTGTACACCAGAAATTGACACAACATTGTAAACTGACTGTACTTCAACAAAAAAATAATAACAATAATTATAAGGATTAAGTTTGAAATGATGATCATTCCCCGGTGTCTTGCAGTAATTTAAAAAAAAACAAAAACAACAATAAACTATGATTTCATAATTGCTTTAGAGACAAAATTCTCTACAAACTAGATTTTTCTACTCAAACACCCTTACCCTGAAAGCAATCCTTTCTCCCTGAGAAATAGACCATCAGGAGGCATTTCTAATATAATTTAAGAAATTGATTAATTTCAATCAATGTGATCTAGCTAAAACAAAGTTAGATAATTAAAACTAATATTCAATGTTGCTTACAACAATTTTTGTAATGTCCGCTGTTGGTAGACTTCATTCGTGCAGTATTTCACGTACGGGTCAAATGTGGATGCTGTGTGTTTTTCCACAATGTCACTTATGTCATCTATGAAGATATTATTCTGATGTCTTGCTTCCAACTCTGTGAAGAATCTGAAAATACAAAGAAACGCATTTACACTTTCTTCTGTATGCTCTAATAGACAACAGATTATCCTCATGTAATGATATTAAACAGGGCTTGAAAATATCAACAGTACATAGTACCGACTCAGAAAGATAACAAGAAAAAAACTACAAAGAGTCTAAATTTAAATCTATCATATTAACACCTTATTACTTCATATGGTTGGCTTAAAACATTGATAATCCAGGGCATTTCTGTGCTTTCAGGTATATTTTAGAATGTACAGATTTCACTATTTCTCAAGAATTCCCTAAATACTAGGGAGGGCAGGATTCATGCTTATGTATTTTATTGTATTGAAAAGCATGAGTGCCTACGTAAGTACCTAAAAAACAAGTCTGAAATAAACCTAATTCTATGTGTCCAGTCTCTCAAAAAAAAAAAATCATATTATTTTAAATCTAATACAATGCATGGCATTTAAACGTCTTCATAAATTATTTAGATTGTGTTTTATGGTTGTCAGGGTGTGCTTGTGTGTATGTTGTGCGCACGTACATGTGCATACACACACACGTGAATACCGTGTCCAGTTCAGTAAAAATTAAATAAACAATGAATAATTAATACAATTATGTCCCAAATATTGCACAGGACATCTTGGGCGTCTTGTATTTTATCTGGCAACCCTAGATTGCATCAATTTTAACAGAACATCAGAAGCAGATATCTGAAACAGTGTTCCTGCTTAAAAAGTGGTCGGTCCACAGACCAGTAGCATTGGTACCCTCTAAAAGCATATTAGAACTAATGCCAAATCTCACCACCCACCTCCCGCAGTCTGAACCTGCATTCTATCCTGATCACCTGGCAATCTGAATGTACACCGAACTTTGAGAACGGCCCTAGAATACACTTCCTGACCACGTCTGGAGTGGTAGGAAAATCTATCAGGAGTAACTATCACGCAAGGACTGACACATTTTCTAAAAAAGTGTGATGAAGATGAAACCAACAATACTTTCTAGTGCTGACTTTTGGAATGGCACAAGGGAAGGTTAGTTTTCCATAAGCTTTTCAGCTTTCAGCACATCCCTTCTCCTCACCAGTGTCCATCACACACAATTCAAGGCTAACAGTGAATGAGGCAGTAGAAATTCAGACAGAATGATTAATAGAAAATATGGGCTAACATTTGCTCACATTTATAACAGTTATTTTCAAAGAAAATTCTGGCACTCAGAAATAAAACAATCAGGACATTAAGAGGTCTTGTTTTTATAAACTTAAGTGGACATTCAACTCATTTTAGTATAAACTGTATTAGCTTGTCATCACTATCTATTTTATTTTTTAAAGTTTCCATAGGCACTTAAAAGACAAAGAAATATATTTTAACTCCCTAGAAGAATGAACTTATTTATATCCGAGAAAGCATTTACATTTTTATTTCCTTCAAAAAAGATTTAAGGAAAATAATCAGCATGATTCCCATCCACATGACCTGGTCATCCAGCCCCTTGTTTAAATCAGCAAGAGGAGAAACGTCAAGCGCACTCCACTGGGGTTTTTGGCTTCCCTTCCAACGGGATCAGGGTTAATGCGCACAGCAGCTCCTAGACCAGAAAGCACACCTCTAAGTTTCAGAACTCCGTCGGCAGCTTCACTGTCACTTTGTCGAGACTGAACTCATTAACATTCAAATAAAATATCAAACCCTCTCCAAAAAAGTTTCAGAATTTCAGAAATCTCCAACTTCAAACCCCATACAAATAAAAACAGTGTTTCATAAAGAATATTTTCTATCTAGACTGGTCCCTGACTTCAAGAAGTTTGCACTATTTCGTGGTAAGAATGATAAACATAAATGATATAATTGTATATAACTACATGTTGGAACACATGTACATAAGGGTGTTGGCGGCAGTATCTTTTTTTTTAATTATATAAACTATATTTTTTTATTCTGGTAAAATATACACTACATAAAAGTTGCAATTTTCACCATTTTCAATGGCTTTAATTACATTCACAATATTGTGCAACCATCATCACTATTTCCAAAATACTTTCATCACCCTGAACAGAAATGCTGTCCCCATAAAGCAATAATTCTCCATTTCCTCCTCTTCTCAGTCTCTGACAACCTCTAATCTATTTTCTCTCTCTATGAATTTGCTTATTCTAGGTATTTCATGTAAGTGGAATTACACAATATCTGTACTTTTTGTTTGGCTTATTTCACTTAGTATGATGCTTTCTAGGTTCATCCATGTTGAAGGATATATCAGAACTTTTCCCTCTTTATGGATGAATAATATTCCATCGAAGGTACGTACTATAATTTGTTTATCCTTTCATCTGTTGGTGAACACTTGGGTTGTTTCCACCTTTTGACTGTTGTGACTAATGCTGCCATTAACATTCTCATACAAGTATCTGAGTCAGTTTTCAGATCTTCGGGATATGCATCCAGAGGTGGTATTTCAACCTCGCTGACTCTGCCACTATTAGTATATTTCAAGAAGTGGTAGTATAATACTAAGACCAATACAGAAGAAGCTGAGTTACACACTAAGGAGAGATTATCTCATTAAATGATGGTTGAGTAAGAAATGATCCTTCCCTTCCTGACACTCAAGAGTTGAGTGGCCCATGGGAGGCATAGAGCCAATTAACTGTGATACAAGACCTATAACAGAGGAAGACAATGAAAAGTCCAGGGGCAGGTGACTGATGGTGTGAGGTGAGGAGAGGGGTCACTGGTGATGAGGGTGGCAATTTGGGGAGCACGGAAGCAGGGCACTGCAGGCAGAGACACAATGTGGGCACAAGCATGAATCTCGTTCAGAAAACAGTAGGGTTCAGTGAGGTGAGGTGTTGACCACAGGAGGAATGGGGCAGAGAATGAGGGCTGAAAAGCAAGTGGATCAAAGCTAGACTGCAAAGCTTCAACTGTAGGCTGAGGAGCTTAATCTGTGGACAACAAGAACCTGCTGGAGGTGTTGAAGCCAATAAATCATCTAATCAGACAAAAGACAATTGAGACAGAAGAGAGGTGGGAGAGACAGACCACAAACAGGCCAGTGAGATGGCTCACCTGGGCAAGTGACAATAAAGCCTGGCAGTGGGAAATCAAAAAGAGGACACATTAGGGTAACAGTTTAGAGGGAAAGTCAGTAGAATGGAGAAACTTATTAGATGGGAAAGTCAAGGAAGATACTGCGGTTTCTAGTCAAAGCTTCTACCTGGGCATCAAGGTGGGTCATTAAACCATTCATGAAGACAGGGACTTTGGGTGGTGGGGGGTGGGTAGCAAGATGAAAGCAGTTTAATTTTCCCTTGGCAAAGCCAAATGGACAGCTGAAAGTACACATCTGTGAGAATTCAGAGCCACAGGAATTCTAGGTAGTATACGGTCAGGACTAGTTCATTTTTAGCGGGTTTTTCATATAAATGCAAAATATTTGCAATTTCTTTTAGCTCCAAGTGTCATTTAAAAAATGTTCAGAGAAAACTGAAAAAATAAGAAACCATTAAGTTATTATCATGTAAATCTCAGAAATAAATATCTTAGAGGCAAATATCTCTTCCAGTTTCTTGTCTTCAGCTAACTGTTACAGTCTGAAGGAATGCAACTATAAAACCAAACACAACAGTAACTTGGCTTCTCCCAGTGAAAAGGAAAATTCATTTATCACTATAGAAGGTTTGCCAAAGTACCAGATTAAAAACAAAAGTACTAATGAAATATCTGTTTATGCTGCTTACTATAATATAATATAAACCAAACCACCCATCTTTTATTTTGACAGCAGCATAATTGACATAATTCAAAGCTTTCTATGTTAAATTATCTACTGGTTATTTTGGTAAATTTACATATTTTACTAAGTGAGCTGAGCAACAAACAAGCCAAGAAAGTATTACTAAAGAATGAGGTATTATTTCAATAACCAAGAATGCCAGATATCCAAATGAAATCTGAAGCAAAAGTAAAAGCATTCTGGTTCCCTGGATGAAATTGAATGAGTCTGTGAAGTAATTTGGCTTCCCTGAAGGACAATTTTTTCATGGAAATCTATTTCAGCCCTATGAATTATTTTTTCTGGCATACCACCTTCATTACTTCCTCTTTGTAGCATTACCAGGATGATCATGTTTTACAACCAATCATGTACAAACTTTCTGTACAACCTACCAAAATTCTAACCTCATTACTAACGTTGAGATTTTGAAAAACCTCTGATGGACCAGAAAAGCTTCCTGGAAGCAGTGCCTCTAACTCAGAAGCCCAGGTTAGCCCCGTTTGACTGCTGACTCAACCCTCACCAGCATCCGGTGGCTCTGAGGTCCCACAGATGTGCATTTTCAGCTGTCTGTTTGACATCTCCAAAGCAACACTAAACTACTTGCTTCCTGCTTCTTCTCCCCCAACCTAGTCACACCCATACTTCAAACGAGTGTGGACAGTGACTGCAGCCTGCCCAGGTGAGCTTCTTGACTGTGCAGAGAATGGTCAGACCACCAAGAAACCCCAGGGAGGCCTCCCAGGAGAAGGGACTTCAACATGAGAACTGCACGGCCATGTCTGAAGAGATGCTCGAGGCCTGTAGCCTCTCCGCTAGTATTTCCTAGAACTGCAGGGACGGTATATTCTTTAGGCTGTTTGTGGTTGCTTTATCAGGTGATGGTCTTAAATGTAACACTGGATTTAGCGGGAAAAACGAAGTCAACAGTGGGGCAGCCACTTCTAGTCTACTCAGCACATATACTTTCATGAGTGTCACTTTCTCCCTTCCACAGTAAGCAGAAAAGACCTACAAATGTTTAAGGTACAGGTGTCCCCATACCATTACCAACAGCCTTCTTAAAATTCAACTGGTAAGGTAATGGTCATGTCAAAGATAAGTGTTCATTCCTGAGAACTCTTGAAGATTGTACAACAAATCCACCTATCTATAGAAAGAATTAAAGCTTATTTAATACAGACAACAAATCTGGTTTCATCACCAGTCAGACAAAAAATATCCCACGTCTAGCACAGGATGACATCCTTTGGTGGATGTCAAGGTGCAAACGATTGATAATCATGACCACTCTTCACTGCACCAAGCGCAGTGCTTCCCATGTACTGCCTTCATTTAATTTAATTTTCAGGCCTACTTTATGAGATGGCTATTATACCCATTCTATAGATAAGAAAACCAAGGCTAAGAGAGCTTAAGTCAAAACTTGAAACAGCTGAGACTCAGTTTGAACCCAGAGCCGGAGCCTTTCTGAATTCACAGCCAGCAACTGAACTACCACACCTACTGTCTCTGCTCACAGGTGTCCACTGATCTGTTAACTACCAGCCAGCCCTCAGTCTAGACATCCAGCAAGAAGGCTAGCAGCTGGAATGGAAAAAAAAAATGTCTTTCCAAGAAGATCAACTGTTGAACCATCTCAGCAAGTAACTTACATACATCAACACGGTAAAGACTCTGACGTGGATTCATGCTGTGGCGAGAGCTGCAGGACAGCAGAAGAGTCGACAGCCTCCCTTGGTGCAGCCACCAGGAGGGTGGCCACCAGTGATGTTTTCCAGTCCTGATCCACATAGCAGGAGCAAATACGGGTTTACAGGTGCCCTGTGAAACCCTCTGGGAGTCATTCATCTCAGCCTTCCCTGTTCCCTACTGCGCTCCTCTTTGCCCCACTCACCCTTCAAGTCTTGGGTTAAATTTCATCTCCTCCAGGAAGCCTTCTCTGACCCTTCTGGACTGGATTAGGCTCCTTTATTGTATGTATGTCTTTAATAAACCTCACTGCTTTTCCTTTCGTGTACCTACTATGATCATAATTGATTGTATTATGATTTTGTCTTCCTTTGTCTCTCTCAGCAAGGGCTACAGGACAGGCTGTGCCTGATTTGTTCAACACTGTATGCTTGGGGCCTAGCCACAGGACCTGGAATATAAAAGACAGTCAAATGTTTTTTAATTGAAGTATAGTTGATTTATAATGTTGTGTTAGTTACAGGTGTATAACACAGCGATTCAGTTATCCATAAATATATTCTTTTTCATATTCTTTTCCATCATGGTTTATTATAGAATATTAAATATAGTTCCCTGTGCTATATATAGTATGACCTTATTGTTTATCTATTTTATATACAGTAGCTTGTATCTGTTAATCCTCAAATCCTAATTTATCTCTCCTCACCCCCTTTCCCCTGTGGTAACCATAGTTTGGTTTCTATGTATGTGAGTCTCTTTCTGTTTTGTAAATAAGTTCATTTGAATCATATTTTAGATTCCACATAGAAGTGATACCATATGGTATTTGTCTTTGTTTTTCTGGCTTACTTCACTTAGTATGACTAACTCCAGGTCCATCCATGTTGCTGCAAATGGTATAATTTCATTCTTTTTATGGATGAGTAATGTTCCATTGTGTGTGTGTGTGTGTGTGTGTGTGTGTCACATCTTTATTCATTCATTTGTTGATGGACACTCAGGTTGCTTCCATGCTTGGCTATTGCCAATAGTGCTGCCATGAACACTGGGGTATAGGTATCTTTCTGAATTCGAGTTTTCTCTGGATATATGCCTAGGAATGGGATTACTGGATCACACGGCAACTCTATTTTTAGTTCTTTAAGGAACCTCCATATACTGCCTTCCATAGTGGCTACATCAATTTACATTCCCACCAGCAGTGTAGGAGGGTTCCCTTTTCTCCAGACCCTCTGCAGCATTTATCGTTTGTGGACTTTTGAATGATGGCCATTCTGACTGGTATGAGGTGATACCTCATCGTAGTTCTGATTTGCATTTCTCTAATAATTAACTATGTTGAGCATCTTTTCATGTACCTATTGGCCGTCTGTATGTCTTCTTTGGAGAAAAGACAGTCAAATATTTAATGCGTGAATAAATCTGTGTTTTAAACAGAAAATTATAATAATGGAATTCATTCAAGGAATTCTGCTCTACTGCTATTTTACCAAGAATGTAACATCTACAAAGAGGTCTGTCTCTACCGTGCTTCACTCACTTGTAAGTCAAGTCAGTATATATTTATTGACCACGAAGTGAGTTCCCAGAGCCATGCTAGGCGCAGTGAGGGCCACCAATGAAGACATGAACTCCCAGCCTACCCTTTTACAATCCTGTCAAGTACGGTCACTAACGTGAGACCAAGCCCAGCCCACGTTTCTTCAGTGGCAGCTGCACTTACCAAAAACCCTGCCAGACCGGCCCCTCCCCCACCTGATTTACGGACAATTCCAGGCTGCTAAGAAGCTCAGCACTCAGCGCTCTAGCTGGGGAAGCAGGGCTCTGGATATAATCAGCGTTCTCCTGTGCCCTTCTTGGAATGGCATCCTTTCAAGGTACTTTTCCTTCATTAATATCCATCTGCCGAAAGCAAACTCAAATCATTCCTGGACTCCTTCCTCATTTGAATGAGTTGTCAATCTAAGTGGCGGCAGTATTCCGCCAGAGAGGGTCATATTCACTTACGCTGGAGACGTGTAACATACCAGGCAGGTTTTCCATGTCTAAATTGCTGTTATATAATAAAATGCCTTCACTAAACAAAGAAATATTCCAGATAAGTGGCAGCAAACTATGTGCTGCTGGAAATACTTTTCTAACAGAGCAATAACAGAACGTTCTGTACTCTACCAAAGTGAATTTATATTCTGCTGCGGGTAAATGAGATTTTGGGCTTATTTGTTTGGGGGTTATTTTTGTTTTTGTTTTTGTTTTCGTTTTTTGGTGGTCACGTTGACACTAAAGATCAGCATCAATTTCTTTTAACACACTGGATCAGAGAGAGGAACATGGCAAGAGTATCACCACTAACGCACGGCAGGCATCATTAACTAATTACGGTGCTCTGCCCAGATGCGGAATCTGCACTCCAGGCAGCCATCATCAATCAATCAAAATCGATGAACAAGATGAAGCTCATCTGTGAGACCTACACAAGAGTCACACTCACAGGAAATAGTAATACAACAAAAATGCAGGGCTGCTGCTTCCCAGTAAGAATACCCTACACCCTGATCCAGTCAGAGTCTCACAGGGTTTCCTTCTCAGCAGACTATATGTTTTCTGAAATTTCCTCTCTGAGTTGATAATAAACGGATAAGGGTTGAATTAAAAGTGGTTGGGAATGTGGGGAAAAAAAACGTTCTCAACAAAAATGTTCTGGGAGCCCGCATTCCCATTCCAATAGCTACTTGTTTGATCCTTCAAACCTCTAGGATGGTTTTTGTTGAAAGATTCTTATCACCCTATCAAAATCTTTAAGATCAGTTCAGACAGATAACAGAAGAGACTGAGTGAAAGAGATAAACAAAGGGTTTTCTTACCTTTAATGCCACGTAACACAGAGCCCGATAGTTTTAAATCCAGCTCCCCACGCCTTCTGTTCAAGGCACCCAGCAAATCCCAAAGAAAGCGGAGCTGGTGGTTAGGGAAGGGAGGAGCAAAGAGAGAATACAGAGCCAAGTGCCCCCAAGACTTCTCTGCCACCAATGAAGGCTCCCATTTCCCTAGTCCTTCCTGTCACTGATCACAAACACACTAGAGGGAACAGAAATGGGACCACACAAATACAGAAAAACAGTATTTGAAAAGATTTTGAATTGTTAATACCATTAGACTGAGTGTTTGCTTAAAAATGAGAATTTAAAGTATTTATCATCTGAATCTGCTCCACAGAAGTTGGAGGAAAAGGGTCTTGTTCCCATGGTAACCTTTTGCATACCTGATTCTTTTGCTTCAATGCTATTCACATGCATTCATCCACATTTTAATTTCTCCCAGAAATGAAGACCACACTCTAATGAATGACAGGAACCATTTGCCAGCACTCTTATCAAAACGTCCTGAGAAGAGGAGAAAGCTTGTGTATGCATGGGCGTGGGGTGCTCTGGGTTATTATGGACAGTTTTGTAGTTTTTAATTATTTTTTTTTATTTGAGCACAACTATGCATTTCTATCTAGTAGAAAATCCTCCCCCCCCTCAATTTTATATATGAACATGAAAACTGAGACCACGTATGCTGGTTCACCACTGGATTTCGAGGATCAAATAAAGAATGAGGACTCAATAAATGTGTTAAATGAATCAATACCAGGTATTCCTCCTCTGCCCTGCTGTTAAAACTGCTGTCTTCCAAGGAGAGGAACAGTGAGTGATAATATGAAACAAGTATCTGCCAGGCACGAGTTCTTAACTTCAGGCCAGTTAAGTGATTAGGGTCCTTATGAGGGGGGTGGGCTGGGGTGGCCTCGCACAGCCCTGTGGGTTGGCAAGTATGGCAGGTGGGTGTTTACACTCCTTACACAGCATCCAAGACACAGGGCTTGTAACCTCAAGAACAGTTTTACTAATCCACTGCCTGGCCAAAAATTCTTTGAAAACTCCAAACCTAGAAAAGATTTATGACTTCTGAGATACGGTTTCCTTTTATTAGATGACAGTTACATAACCAGTTCTGTGACCTCTTCCCCCTGGCTGCCTGGAGGGGTGTTGCCGTGTTTCACCCTCACTCAGCAGCTCTACTGGGAGGGCTGGCTGGGCAGGAAGGCTCTCTCTGTCCTTGCCTTGTTTCCTG
This sequence comes from Camelus ferus, assembly GCF_009834535.1. Taxonomy (NCBI): domain Eukaryota; kingdom Metazoa; phylum Chordata; class Mammalia; order Artiodactyla; family Camelidae; genus Camelus; species Camelus ferus. Next base: position 93,892,985 of record NC_045696.1, read on the forward strand.
TTGTGCACGTGTCATTTTTTGCCAGCAGCCTTGAGCCTCTGGTGGATGTAGTTGGAGAATAAATTATCAATTATAAACAAACCAGGAAGAGGTGGATTCTTCACTGCTGCTTGGGAACAGCACTAAGAACGAATTTACAGAACACTGGCACAAAGTCAATTAAAACAAACACATCTTTTCATGCTGAAGCCCCCTTTCCTATTCTGAACTGGTCATTCTGGAATAAACTCAGCATAGGGAAGAACAGGTTTTTCTTCAGGCACTATTTCCAGATCCTTTTTAGGTAGCACCCTTGGGATTTCAAGTCAGAATGTAATAGAGAAGAACAAATCTGACTCCATATTAAACCTGTTCCTTTGGCTTCAACCCTTGCTGTTTTCTGAGCTTAGCCATGCTGGTTCTGTGCCTTTTGTGGAAAAAAAAAAAGTTGTCCATAGCCTGAAGTATACAGGATAGCCCATTCTCAAGGCTCTGACCTCTAACAGTGTAACACTTCTCCATTCATACAGAGATTAAAAGCTGCAGAACAGAGACTAACATTTGTCTTGTTGGAGGTATACAAGAACACCATGACCTGACCTAAGAGGACAGCTCCAAGAACAAAGGATTCCAACACCAAGAAGTTTGCAACAACCAGCCACACCCCTTCCCTTTTTAGGATAAAAGAAGCCTTAATTCTGACTTGGGTAAAATAGTTCTCCAGGACACTAGTCTCCCATCTTCTTGGTTTGCTGTCTTTCTGAATAAAGTTATTATTCCTTGCTCAAAAACCTCATCTCCCGATTTATTGGCCTGTCATTTGGCGAGCAGAGTGAGTTTGGACTCTAACAAAAATTCAATCCACAAGGAAGAGTAGCATTTAAAGTAAGCCCTAAATCTTTGCATCTTGGTTTTTCTTTATTAAATATGCCTGATAAATGCCCATTAGTTTCATCAAGAAGAAAAAGGAATCAGGAGGACATAGGATTTTGAAAAACTCTACAGGCCAGTTTCCCAAACCATAATATCCCCCAAAAAAAGGATGCTTGTCTGCATGAGGAAAATAGAATTCCACGTCTCCTCTGACATTTTTCAAACGTGCTCCAGTTTGACAGCAGCTCGCTCCAGTCCGTCCCTTTTCATACAACCCACTCATTCAACTTCCAGAGGATTTTTTAAATACTTTCTTTTTAGATGGTTATTAGCGCAGGCTAGCACAGTATCCAAAGAACGGGATCTGTGGTAAACAATCCTCATCCTGGCTTTAAGTGGATCTGGGATAATGAGTCATTTCTGTTTCTTCATTTACCGAGACGGAACAAGCGGAGTGGGGAAGACTGGGTCAACCCTCAGCGCCGCCACACCAGTAATCAGCTCAAGAAAGACCACTGGCAGCACAGGGAAGCAGGAAACATGCCAGGAAGAGGGGAAGAGATCCTACAGGCCAATGGTAGGGGAGCATGAAGGCATGAAAAGAGAGAACGTGCAATGAAGCCTCCACATCATCTCCTCTATACCAAAGACCAAGCTTCCCACTTTCTTTTTCTCAGCCTTTATGCTTTCCTCCAACATTAGCTACAGGTGCTCTCTTATCTCATGAGTAAATTCTATCAGATAACAATACCTGTAAGAGCACACATTTCCAACTAAAGTCCATTTTGCACTGGACCTACCATGGCCAGACTAATCGTAATTACACCACACCTCTGGAAAATGCATGCAGGCTCTTGGTTACAAGCGCAGATTCTGGAGCCAGATGGCCTGGGTTCAAATCCCACCCCGGCTCTTTTACTAGCTGTGTGACCTTAGGCAACTCAACGTCTCCAGGCTCTGCTTCCTCATTTGTAAAGCGGGAATAATAATGGTATGACCTCATGTGGTTCTCAGGATGACTGAATGAATTAAAACGTATTAAGTGGTTAGAACATGGTCTGGCACCTGGTATGTGCTCATTAACATTCATTATTATTCATAGTGCAATAAAATGCCTTTCTCTCCTGTATGAATTTACACAATTCATATCTTTTAAATAATGCCAGTAGGCTTCCTTACTTTTCCAGTCCACTCCGTTCAAGAGCACCAATTCTAGCTCCTGTATTTCCATCACTTAAGTCTGGGTAGTCAAGTGTAATACAATCCTGCCGTACACCAAATCTGCTCAAAATCACAGGTATACGCTTCCTCATCATTTTTTTTAAACTGTAATGGGCACTTATCAATGATAAAATTAGAGGAGGGTCTAGCTTAGTTAGTCCTCTATAGGTCCTATGTGTTGGTACCTCATCAGTGAGTTACAGATGGGAAAGCAACAAACCAGAGAAAACTGACAATTTGCTGACAAGAAGCGGTGGAATATTTCTTTACATATAAATACTATTCTTGGCCCTGGCCTCCTGCTCATTGTGAGGAAGAAGTCATGTCACGATTAAGAGGCTTTAAGCCAGGCAAGGCCCAGACGCTCTTGGCAAAAACACAGGGGGCACCATGTTTATTTTTAGAGTCCCCTATGGTAGGCTAAGTAATGGTCCCCAAAGATGTCCACGTCCTGTGAACATGCTACCTTCCATGGTCAAAGGGAACTTGCAGATATGATGAAGGGTCTTGACACTGGGAAAGCATCCTGGATCATCCAGGTGGGTTTGATGTAATCACAAGGGTCCTTCCAGGAGAAAGGCAGGAAGATCAGACTCAGAAGATGTAAGGATGGGAGCAGAAATCAGAGAGGAAAAAAGACAAGATGCATTTGGCCCTGAAGATCCAAGAAATGGTCATAAGCCAAGGAAAGCAGGAGTCTTGTGGAAGCTAGAAAAGGCACAGCAATGGATTCTCCCCTAGAGCCTCCAGAAAGAACCAGCCCTGGTGACACCTTGATGTTAGCCCAGTGAAACTGACTTCAGATTTCTGATCTTCAGAATTACAAGGAAAAAAAAATGTGTTATTTTAAACCACTAAATTTGTAGTAGTTTGTTACAGCAGTGATAGGAAACTAATGCACCCCCTTAATCTGTTTTAAACCTCTCTCTTTCTAACCTCCTGTTCCCTTGCCAATATCCAACATCCAGTATCTGCATGCAGGCCTCTTAACTACTTAGGGGCCTGACTTCAGAGCTTCATCAATCTCAGAAAGCTCAAAGTTCCAGACCCAGCTCTCTCCTCTACTCATTCACTATTTACTGAACACCTACCACATACCAGGCTCTACTCTAGGCACAAAGAACACACAGCCCAGGGCAATTCCAACAAAAATCCGTGCCTTGGTAGCACCTATCATCCAGTTCCTAGGGAGGTCAGCCCCGCCCTGTTCAACCCCCTCAGAGCCCCAGTGGAAGATGGCACAAATAGCTGTTAGCATGACTGATGAAAAATAAAACAAAATACTCTCTTTCAAGTCCTTCAAAAGACGCTTTAAAAAGAGACTTTCACAGTAGGTGACTACCAGGAAGGAGAAGGGAGCGAGGAGGGGAGGGTATACGCCGGCAAAGATGGGAACATGCAGGTTGTGCCCAGGGAGCGTGGTGGTGGACTTGTTCATGATAGATTTTCACAGGGGTCTATGACACAAAGAAGTTTAAGAACCACTGGCTTTGTAGAATGAAAAACCTAACACAGAAAGATACACAAAAACTGAGAAATGAGTGGAGGATGAAATGATAAACGTAGCCAGGGCCTAGACTGGGAGAACTCAGACTGCCATGTTAAGCAGTTTTAATTCCTTCCCTACGTAATAGAGAACCACTGAGGTTTCTTCTACTTTAGAAAGTAACCTAGAGGCAGCAGGGTGAAGGGCAGGATGTAGGGCTGAAGTCTGAACTGAGGAGCAAAGAAGCAGGCAAGGAGGCCAACCACACGTCTACGCACATGATCCACTTAAGAGAAGAGGAGGCTGGCAGTTCCTCAGAATGTTAAACGCAGGGTTACCATACGACCCAGCAAGCCCACTCCTAGGTGTATACCCAAGAGCAATGAATACCTATGTTCACACAAAAACCTATACACAAATGTTCATAGCAGCTTAAAATATACCAGTAAAAAGGAGGAACAGCCCAATGTCCGTCAACTAATGAATGGGTAAATAAAATGTGGTTTAGCCATACGATGGAATATTATTCAGCAATAAAAAGAAATAAAGATTCGTACATGTTACAACATGGATGAACCTTGAGAATACTATGCTAGATGAAAAAAGCTAGTCAGAAGAGACCACATATTGAATGATTCCATTAATAGGAAATGTCCAGAACAGCTAAATCCATAGAAACAGAAAGTGGACTGGTGGCTGTCCAGAGCTGGGGAAGTTTTGGGGGAAATGAGGGCTACTGGGTACAAGGCTTCTTTTTGAGGGGCTGAAAATGTAAAGTTGATTGTGGTGATATTTGCTCAATCTGTGAATATACTAAAACCACCAAATTACATAACATAAATGGTTTATTTGCATGGTATGTGAATTATTCTCTTAATAAAGCTCTTTTAATGAAAAAGGGCAGCTGGGAAATGAACAGAAGGGGTCAGAGCTGATACCCACTCATTCTGCTCATGTATAGAGCTCTCTCTTTTCCTACTTTCCCAGAAAGCAGATTCCGTGTGTGTTTCATTTCTTTTTAAGTGACTTTTATGAAAACTCCCAAGATTTAAACAATAAAGGAGAGCTGTTCTGATTCAGGCCGGGTCAGGAGGCCCAGAGTCCAGTTGTTTGGACTAACACCCAAATTGGCTGACCCTAAAGTGCCTTCAGGGAATTCTGGGCCCCTGGGAACGCAATCTGAAACCACTCTGTGGATCTAAAGGGCTGAGTGATGTGGGAATGTTAAGCATCTCTGTAGGGTCAGCGAGAGGGGACCCAGCCAGGATCTCCCCAGTCACACCAAGGCACTGGAGACAGTGTCCACACCGAAGCAGCCTGGCCCCACTGCTCAGGCCTTCGATCCAAGTGACAACTGTCAGCCTTCTACCTCCTCACCACACAGATCCCCTCCGACGGGTGAGTAACAGGTTCATTTGTAGAAAGCTAAAACAGGTTTGTTTTCACATCCTCCCATAAGACTTTCAAAGAGGCCCAATGATAGCAGCTGAGTCCCAAAGAATCAAAATGGGATATAAAAATCTTACCTAGCATTTAACCACAACCAAGATGCTGGCAGCCTTTAACTTTCTTTAATAATGGTGAATTTTGAATTACAAAATACATTATCTATTCCTTTAGAAACATTTCTATAGTAAGTGTACTTCTGAAGTCTACATTCCCTGCTGCCAGTCAGTAATCTACAAGCCATGAGCAGTCACATTTCACCAATGTTTGTGCTCTGTCTTACATACACACCACCTCCTTCTCTTTATTTCTCTACTAAAACCCTGGTCCCTAAATACACAGCTTCTGCCGTGGTATTTTACTCTTCATAGCATTCCCCACTTTTATTTCTTTCTTCCCTGCTTCAATCCACTTTTAAAGAATTTACCAAAACCCCTTACTAAAAACTCTGGCCCCATCACCCTTTCCTCTGAACTGCCAATGAGACCCAGCTGTCCAAACCAAATCTCTAACTGCTGGCTTCTATCCATCTGACTCCCTCTAAGAAAAGCCCACAATGCACCTCTCCTCTTGGTTCCTTCCCAACCAGCTCTCTGAGGCCCTTCATAAAGCCAACCTACAGCTGGAATCCACCTACACGCTGGGGAAGGACAACGTGACTGCAGAACCTTCTTTTATTGCTTGTTAAGAAGGACAACACTAGATCACCACAAATACGTCATTCGCCAGGATACACAGTGGCCAGATTGTGGAGAGGTGACCACTTTCAGTTTGCAGGGAGTCTGTGATTCTCTAGTTTTCCTTCTTTATATATATATATATATATATATATGTGTGTGTGTGTGTGTGTGTGTGTGTGTGTGTGTGTGTGTGTGTGTGTGTGTGTGTTTTAATGGAGGTACTGGAGATTGAACCTCATGTATGATAAACACACTACCAGTGAGCTACTCCCTCCCCTCTTTTTTTTTTCTAATTGACATCTTAACAGTTGTGACAACCACTGTAAGCAGCTCATCTGGACTTTCGCCAAGATACATATACACCTGCATTTGGTCACTTCTCTCCCAAAGAGTAGCTCCCACAACCGCCTCCATCCTCATTTTCTGCCACAGAAGCAGGGCAGGCTCCCAGCTTCTTGCACGAATTTGAGAAAGACTAAAGAAACTGCCTACCTGGGGTTTACCCAAAGGAGAACTGCACTGTGATCCTTTAATAAGGTGATGGTCTCCAGTTTAAAAGGAATGCAAGAGGCCATGCCTGTGGGAGGGAAGGGACGTGCTAGCGGACCACTGGACCGCAGGATGCAGGGCCTGCCAAGGCACGTGACTGCTCGCGATGTCAGCAGCTTCTCGGGTTTCTCTAGAAACTGAAAATGCCTTGGCACCTGTGCTAACAAGGCCAGCCTGAGTTTCAACTACCGAATTGTTGTGTTATTACACCTGATGGCTTAACTAGACCTCGTATAGTGCTTTACAGTTTCCAAGTGGTTTTATACATCTTTCTATTAAACAGTAGTTCCTTTTCCAAGGGCTCTCCTTAGGACTCGTTATAGCTAGGTAAAATAAGCATCCACTGGCTCCTTTCTAAAACAAAATGAAACAAAACATACAGTATAAATTTTTTTTTTTGGCAAACTGAAAAGCCACAATTCAGCAATAGAGAAGTGGTTTCTGAAACAAAAAATCATTTGTAGGTTTTATTATTATTATTATTCAGTGATATCGTAAATAAACTAGGGGCAGTTAACTTTATTAAAAAAGTGCACAGAATTTCTCTCTAGGAATTTCAAAAGAACTCAAGACCTCTGAAAAACATATAATGTTTAAGGCCCTTTCTTTTACAAACCTTTGGCTTCCTGTATAGTAATTCCTTACATTTTTTTGTTTTGTTTTGTTTCATTCTGTTTTTAAGGTTGGCTTGAAGATAAACAATAGAAAAAGGAGAGGGAAATATTTTATTTCCTTGGAAAGTTAATGGACATGTGAGGTTCTAGGTAAAAAGAGTCACCACCACGCTTGCCCCCTTCTACAATAGTCGACATGGCCCAGAAGGGGCAGGGCTCACACTCCCAGCTCTATGTGTGGGCTGCAGGCCACCTCAGACTTGAACCATAGGAATGAAGTGCACCTGCAGGTGAGGGACAGAGGTCAGAAATCTAACCGTGACCTTCTGTAGAGACTTTGAAAACAAGGTGAAAGGGATGCCACCACTGTTCCTTTGACTTTCACCCTCCACTCTATGCCACAGCGGTAAATTCAATGTTGTAAAAAAAAAAAATAGACACCGACAGCATTGTAAGCAGGAGTCCCCTCCCCAGGAAGCCCCAATCTGCACGCCAAGGGCACTTCCACGGCATCCAGGACCCCCAGAGACTCAGCCTAACAGGCGTCCCCATCATTATCTTTCTTTGCTGTGCTTATAGTATGTTTCTCTTATCGAGACAGTTCCTAATTTTAAGCATTTCTCAGTTTTCAGGAGTTGCCTTACCTTCTACCAGATTAATACCCAGGAGCCAACTCAGGTTTCTCAATTTTTTGAATCAGGAAAAAAAATGCGTGTAGGTATATAAACCTGTTCTTTAAAAAAAGGGTTTTTACTCCCATGTTAACACTATTAAAAAAAAAATGCAAATCGACCTGATTCTTTAGTTGCATCAAAAATTTGACAAAGGAGTATTATTCCAGTGCCCATCTAATATTAACAGAGGGAAAAATAAAGGAAAGATCAGAATGTGTTATTAAAAATACTATTTTCTCAATGCCTCAAATCACATACTATTAGAGACAAAGGTCTATTTGAAATTCTTTATGCTTAATTTCTCTAAGTCCTGGTGACAGTGTTCACCCTAATACATTAAAACACATTCCCCCTCCCTCCCTCCTCTAATACTTACTGAGGCTATAGAGAGAGTCTCTGAGGAACTCGTACACAGGCACAAGGTCCGTTGACTTTATCAGGCTAATTCTGAACAAATGATAAAACCAACAAAATGAGCTTCAGAGCCTCTCAAACGGGTGGTTGATGGGTTGAAACTGCCACATATGTGTATTTTAAAAATGTGAATTATTTCCCAACACTTAAAAATCAAGACTGTAGCCACACACCCAGATTTCCCACTTTTCTTGAAATATCAGATCGTGACACTGAGCTCATGTTCCCACAACAGCCACAGTGGCTGGGGCTGCATTCACACCCCCGTATAGAGTGACCCCAGTGAACCTACCACTCAGAACCACCTCACACCGTCCTGCTTGACCTGGCTGCCAAGACAGAGATTTGAATTTGACCCCCCTAGGGAGGGCTCCAGAGTCAGATGTGGGGCTGAATTCTGGCTCACCCCTTATTATCTGAGTACTTACTACTTGGGTGCAATTTACCTAACCTCTATGCTTCTCCTCCACTATCTCCTGTACAGATCATGGCAAGCATTAAATAACACAAAGGATTTAGCACAGTACCTGACACATGGGGCTGGACAAGTAGTGATAGATGTTATTATTATCATCATCAAATGACAAAGCATCCAAGGGATACTTGAGAAGACGCTCATTTCCATCCAAGTCAAAAGGTTTTTGAAATCATTATTTACACCCCCTTAAATTTATGTATAATTTAGAAACAGTTTAAGTTATCAGGGACTCATTAAACTTTTGCTTCCATGTATCAGGATCCTGCAAGCCCAGACTCCACATATGTGGGGGGGAAAATGTAACTTTTGGTTTTCAATCAATTCCCAAGAAAAGCAACATATTGTTTATTAGAAATACTTTTATGCACGTATCAGTCTATTCCTTATCCCTGATAAGTTTCTCATATTAATATAAAAAGAAAGAATACAAGCATTTATCAGTCTGTAAAATGTTATTTACCCCATGAGGAAGAATTAATCACTGTAATTAGCATCAACTTTCAACAAATGCATGGCTCTAAAATGTTTGTCTTTCATTACAAAGCCTTTGGAGTTTTCGAATTGCAATAACTGATATCTTTGTAAGAACTATAATTAATTGGGAATATTTATAGTTCAATTACAGAAGGAATAAAGGAAGAAAAATGATACTCAGCCATCTCTTCATAATCTTAATGCAATCTCAGTGAGTCAAAATCAGTAGAAAAGGCTTGTCAACTTATATTTGTAATCTGAGCCAGAAGAAAGGAGACGAGAAGCTAAATCCAATTATTTATAGCACCCTGGCAAAAGTCCATAATGCATTTTTAAAGAGGCTGGAGGAGGAGGGAAAAAGAATCCATGGAAACCTTACTAATAAATTCTCTTGCAATGGCATAGTTAGGTATTAATGGCACCTGGCTGAACACACTATATTCTGATGTTAAGTAAACTCTGCTATAATGCCTTAACAATTTCTCAAATGTTGATCTGGGCTACTGTATACATGAAAACTGATACAAACAAGGGCTATTATGATCCTTCTAAAGCATTTTACTTCCAAGCCAACAGTAGTAAAGCACAGCCCATCCTTCACACAACAATGTGAAGTTATAAAAACAGGCACCTTGTTTATGCAATAGATGTTTTTATAAAGCTAAATCTTTTCTTGTAAATCAAATCACTACACATGACCAATAAAATCTTGGACGGTTCATTTTGCAAAAAGAAAGGCAATCGGGGGGTGGAAAGGCAATCTAGGGGTGGAAATGCTCCCCCTCAGAATGTATCTGTGCTGTGTGTCTGGATCTTAACCCAACCTGTCTTTGAACACAGCCTGCACTTCCTGCATTCAGAAAACAATTGACACCAGGAAGAAGCAGCCATGTCTGGCTGTGAGTGAAACCTCAACAGCAGCGCTGTTGCCATTTAGAGGGCAGCACTCTACCTTTCCTTCCTCTGTTCAGAAGTGACGCCAACTATTCCGACAGCAGGCACAAAAGCCCCGCTGAGACTTAGGGCTTCCAAAGGTGCACCCTTGATCACTCTGTAAGTGCAACTTCATCTACCGCAACTGCTTCCTGTGCAGAACTTTGCATCGCATATAGTGCAAAATACAGATCCTCAGAAGGATTCCACAAGAGACTGAAGTCATTCTTAAGGGATGCTGATTTTCTTCCCTTTATGAACATGGGAAGAAAAATCAAAATCTCGATGCCACTTGGCTTCCAGAGTGCCCCACTCTCCTGGGTTTCCTTCTACCCATACTGGCTGCTCCTTCTCAGTCTCCTCTGCCAGCTCCTCCCCCATCTTCCCAATGTCTTAGAACTGGAAGGCCCCAGGGCTTGGTGCTTGGAGCTCTCTCCTCTATCTCTGTTTTTTCTCTGGTAACCTCAGCCAGCACCACAGCTTGAAATTCTGTCTATATGCCAACCACTCCCAAATACAAATACGTCTCCACCCTTCAGACTGCCCCAATCCACATGTACATAAAGCTGCCTATTCAGCTGTGCCTCCTGATGTCTCACAGCCATCTCCCAAGGAACAGGGCATGTGAACAAGTAACTCAGCACTACGGTTAAAGGCAAAACTACAGAGACAGTAAAGATCAGTGATTGCCGGGTGCTTGGGGAGAGGGAAGGATGAACAGATAGTAGACAGAGGATTTCTAGGGCAGTGAAAACCATTCTGTATGAGACTATAATGGTGGGTACATGTCATTACACACTTGTCAAAACCCATGGACTGCACAACACCAAGAGTGAACCCTAACATAAGCAAGGACTTTGGGTGATAATGATGTCAGTGTAGGTTCATCCATTGAAACAAATATGCCACTCTGGCGGGGATGTTAAAAATGAGGGAGGCTGTCCTTGTGGGAGGTCAAAATATATATGGGAAATCTCCGCACTTTCCACTCAGTTTTGCTGTAACCCAAAACTGCACTAAAAAATAAAATATATTTTAAAAAATACAAGCCATCAGTGAATGAACAAAGTGAAAAGCGACATCTAAAGGCTTATCACTCAATTTGTTTTCCCCTGTCAGTGTATTTATAGCATCCCAGCTAGAAAAGTGCATGATGCTTCTCCCAAAAGATCTCCAGAAGAAAGGAGGGTCCCAGTCGCCCAGTCACCAGTATAAACTTGCTTACATCAAATGGAGTCCACAGGCACCCCAACTCTTCCCACAAGGTTAAAATGTACGTTTGTTAACTTTCTTAACAAAATTGTGATCTCTTAGATCCCTGGACTAGTAGTGTTTCCCCCAAGTCTTCCCTGGCTCCTGGAGAAAAAGCTGACCAGTGGGAAAGACATGATCTCTCTGCTCTAGTGCCAGAACCAGACTCCAGGCCACACTTTCACAGAGCAGGACACAGAATGAGTTAAGAGTCACACAATTTCATGCCACATCTGAACACCCTTCTCTGCTCTTCCTCTTCTCCAAGCAGCTGCCCAAAACTAAGAGGAGTGAGTTTTTCAACTTAGTTCTTAAAGAGGAAAAAGAAATTCATCATCCCAAAGTGTATTTACAGAAGTAGCCGCTGATTAGGTATGAGCTGGTATCTGAGTCATCTTCACAGCTGACTAGCAGCACCACATAATTTATCCTTCAAATTGGGACACCTCTTGAGTGTGAAAAGGAGCAATTAATAATTACACCCAAACAACTGAAATTATCCTGGGCAAATAAGGATGTGCAATTATCCTAACAGAGCACTTACCGTATACTAGGAACTATCCTAACTGTTTTTCATGTATTGACTAATTTAACTTCCACAACAACCCAAAGAAGTAGGTACCCCGCTGCCAGCCATCTCCATTTTGCACACGTGTGTACTGAGAGACAACGATGTTAGGAAGCTTGCCCGAGGGCACACAGGGCAGGTGCAGAGCAGAGACTGGAACCCAGGCAGACTGATGACACTGTCACTCACCATGCAAATATGATCAGTAACACCATGCTTAGCAACACTCTCAAAGTCTCAATCTTTACAAAGTTTTAGAATAAACAATGAAAACTTAACTGTAGTTTTTCACAGTCCTGAGTTATGTCATTACTGGGACTTTTCTTTCCTCTCTCTCACATCTCACTGAAATTATTCCTGCTATACCTTTGGATAGAATGAGAAGAAATAAACTCAACTCGAGCTAGCAAGGAGCTGGCCGCTTAAGTTTTGTCTCTGTAGCCCGTTTTCATTATTTGAGGTAGCTGTGTCCTATAAAGTTACTGTAAACACTGAATTAGCAAATATTCAGCCATTACTCCTAAGTGGAAATATCGAGTTAGGTTTCTGCAAGCCTCTGGTCACAGCATTTTCAACAACTGATCAATACAGAACCTTGCTTTATATGTGTTTCTGTTTAAAGGCATTTTATTTAATATTGTTATTGATTCCTTAGCACTGAACTCATGCCAACAACACTACAACGCACGGCTGAACAAAGCTTATCTAACACACACACTTTCTCCACAGGGCTCAGCACAGACTTCTTGCACTTGGGAACCCTAGACATCACTTCAGCAATACACTTGGAGGCCATTTTAAACGGCAAAATCACCAGCAAAAAAACCCCCCACAAAAATGCAAAAAATGTTGCATTAAATAGACCACATGTGTGAATGACTACAAAAGCACAGGAAGTATTGATTTGGGGTTACAAGTAAATTTCAGTGGGAGGCAAAGTCCCAAACACGGAAACCACAAATAATGCATATCAACTATATGTGTCACTCACTCACAAAGGTATCAAGCTTGTGCAGCAGAAGCAGCACAGAGACTTCAGGAACATCTGAGTGCAAGTCCCCAGTCAGACACCCACTGGTAGGGTGGCTGTGGGCAGCTTACTGTACCTCCCTCTGAGCCTTCTTTATTTCACCTACAAACTGATAATGCCCCAAACCTTCCCTTCTTCACGTCAAATGACAGCAATTTCAGTAGCTTTCTATCTTGAGTTTTATTTTTCCACTTCTCATAATTTTTCTCTACAGTCTTTACAGAGCTAAATCCCTGTATCTGTCATATGCTATGGAGTCAGGCAAAATAGAACCACCCGCTCCTGACCTAACTGTAGCAAATGAAGTGGGCTCTGAAGACACACACTCTTCTCAAAAGCTTTCATTTCAGCTTTAATGAGAAGAAAAAAAAAAAAGGATGCAGAAGAGTGTACATCACCAGCATGCTACTTTTTAAGGAAAAAGGGACAATAAGAACCAATTTGTATTTGCCCGAATGTGCATGAAGAAATGCTGGAAGCAGAACCAAGACATCTAACATCAACAGGAGGTAAGGGGTAACAGGGTCAATGAGGAAGGGGAGGGGAGAGCAGGCGTCTCAGAATCCAAGTATATACCATTTGATATGGTCGCACTCTTAAGCCATGTAAATATAGAACTTGTTAAAAACACAATGAAATATCCTTTTCTGTAAAACAATGAACCAAGAAGTCTTAGATTCTAGCCTTAGCTCTGATTCTACTTAGCTGTGAGGCCTTGGGTGGTGTAAATTCCAGAACGGCACAGATGGCCTCTAAGTTCCCTCTCAATCCTTAAATTCCATGGAAATCATTTATTAGTCACAAAACAAAGGAACAGAGTAACCCAAGCTCAGCTGCACCACAGCGTTTACTATGAGAAATAAATTAACAGCAAGTCAGCTATCTCTTAGCCAGTCTAACACGATTGACAGGTTTTACAATTTCTATGTCCTATTTCAAATAAATTACCTGAAGTTTTAAAAATACGTCTGAAATCATAAGAAATTTTAACAAAACCAAATGTTACCTAAGAATATGATGTAAAAGGAGATTCTAGTAACTTAAAGCATAAATCGGACAACTTTTCCTTAAAAATAAACTAAAGGTGTCAAAATTCCCCAGAAATCGAAGAATTATGCACTCAAACTAGAAATACATTTAGTATTTTAACCAAGACATAACCTAGGCTCTGTTATTCTTTAAATAAAAATCTTCATATTGTAGTTTAATGACCAATTTGATTATATTGCAGATATGTTAGTTTATTAAGCTCCATTTCATACATCCCATTGCTCATTTAATGAAGTTACTTGCAAATACAAAATAATTAACAACAAATGACTAGTGTGGGATTTCTACACATAGAAACTAACTTGAATTATATTTGAACTAAAAAATCTATTAATAAATTACAGCAAGGGGACTATAGTTAATAATACTTTATAGTACATTTGAAAGTTGATAAAGTGTAGATCTTAAACGTTTTCATCTCAAGAAAAAAATTTACCACCATATCACTTATTGTGGTGATCATTTTGCAACAGTATAATACAAATATAGAATCATTATGTTTTCTCCTGAAACTACACAATGTTACATGTCAATTGAATCTAAATTAAAATAAAAGTCTATTAAAGATCATTAATCTTACGAGATTAAGCTGATAAGCGAGCGTAAGGAAAGAAGAGTAATTAAGAGTTAGAGAGAAGACACTTCCCCAGTTCCCTAGACCATTACAAGGTCCTGCTTTGATGGGTACTCTGTTCTCAGGCACCTGTTCCATGTGCGTTTATCCCACCAGATTGCCAGGACAAGCATCCTGCCTGCCATCTTCATTGCCATATTTCCAGTGCCTAGCATACTGCCTGGTACCCAGCAGGTCCTGTATAAATTATGCTAAAAAACACACCCTAAAATATTTTGCTAAAGAATAAAGACGCAATGCTCAAAAAAAATCTCACATTCAGGACAATGACTATTTCCCCAAGAAAATAAATTCCACAACTCATGTGGAACCATTTATTCAAAGTTCTGGAACAGAAGTAACTAGATAGAAGCAGCCCTGGCTTATCAGGGGAGCAGAGGAAGAGAAAAAAGGGATATCCACTGTTATTCTTCATTTAAGGCTGGCTATTTGTCAGACTGAAAGAAAAGCAAATCGGTACTGGGTGCATAACAGTGTGTACGAGAACATCTCTGGAAGCTACACCACAAACCAGCTGTACTGGGGGAGTTCTCACTGCATACCCTTCGGCAGAATTTGAATTTTTCACTATGTATCTGTATTATTTTGGGTGCTGGTAGGCAGGACGTCTCACCCACTATCTAACTTGGATAAAAGCAGGGCCGCCTCCTCCACAGAGCCAGCCCTCAACAAGGAGCTACAGAGCTCATACGGGAACAGCAGGCATTTCAAATGGACCAAAAGCAGTTCCAGACAAGTCAAACTTTCACTTGGTTAAACTTTGCCTACCACTCAATCCCAGGCTTGTTAAAAGAAATCTTATGGTTACCAGGGGAAAGAAGGTGAGAAGGGATAAATTTGGAAATTTGAGACCTGCTATTAACTACCATATGAAACAATAGATAGAAAACAAATTTCTACTGTACAGCACAGGGAACTACATTTAATATCCTGTAATAACCTTTAATGAAAAAGAATATGAAAGTGAATATATATATACACATGTATGACTGAGACATTACGCTGTACACCAGAAACTGACACATTGTAACTGACTATATTTCAATTAAAAAAAAAAAAGTCCACGGAGATTACCGAAATGTTACGCCACGTTTCCCTCAATGCTTCCCAGTGGAAGGAGAAGGCAGCTTCACATACAGAGCCCTTCGCCCCATCTGTTTTTCATAGCTTGGATGTTCATTCTCAGAAAACTGTTTTCATATATTACCCTCCTATTAGAAGGGTATTCACATCTTTACTTCCTCCAGCCAATCCTTCCCACATTAAAAAAAAAAAAAAGACTGGCAATGTGTACAGCCACATTTTTTCATCCCATCCCCAAAAGGCTTTTACCATATCCAGGCCCTAATGTAAGTCAGACTTCCGAGCCTAAAGTGGTGTTTGCAAAGCCCACCCTCTGTGAGACCAACCTGCCTGAATTCATAATGGTGTAGAGAGGATCCACTGTCTAGAAAAGGCACTGGTCGGAATAAGTAATTCTCCAGTGTGAGTGGGTGATAACAGACTCACAGCAGGCAGGACCTCAGGGCCCGGTTTTCAGATTCTTCAGTTACTCTGATCACCAGTAGCTCCATGCTGATGGAAAAGTCACTTAGCAGCTGACATGCAGAGGGATAAAGTGATCTGCGTAAGGATGAGATTAGGAGGATTCCTTGCTCTAGTCTCAGGGAAGAGAAATATGATCAATAAAAACTAGTCTTCGAAGTTGTGGATACGTTCATGCCAAGAAATTCTGCAATAAAACAGGCAAAGGCAAGCCAAAGTTTCTCCAGTTTGAAATCTAAGTTTCTAAATAGAGGGATCTTCAGAGTCCAGAAGAACACATTTCATTCAACAGTAGGCAGAGGAAGAGTGTTCTGAAACTAAGGAACTATACCCTCTCCTCCCTCTCTAAGTCAGAAAGGATACTTCATGAGCAAAAGCAGAAGATCATTTAGTGTACCTCAGAAATATTAATAAAGTGATATTCTGATCTCTACTCATAAATTGGTAAAATGATATTCTGATATTCTAAATTAATAAAATTAAATTCTGATCACAAAAGCTGCTTTGGGGAAGCAAATTGGACATCGGCCAGGAAGGCTAAAAAAGAAAAAGGGATAAAGGGATAAGCAAAGTTTCAAATGAGAAGGCACTGCAGTACAGAGATCCCCGAGGACGGTTACAAACGAGGTAAACCAAGCGCTTAGCCCGTATTTTACATGTTTTAAAATCCGCAAAATAGGAATTTTCAAATGACTATCAGATGCTCCAAAATTTAAAAATAAGGTAGCAAAATCTATCACGTAAGTTTTGGAAAAACCTTTCTCCTAAAGATTTTTAACTTAATGCAACTTAGTGACCCCCAAGAACATGACTTCATGGTTTAATGATTTCCGATCTCTTTTCAACAGAATAGATTCAAGTAAAATTTCAACTTGTGAGAATGGCTATCAACAATGTCCTGGAAAACATCTTTTTCCTGGTAGATTTTTCAAAGATCTCTACATGCGTACACAAACGCACACCTAAATACGTATCTAACTGTGTCGTGCATCAAATACACACACCATGGAAGAGAAGTAGGAGTTACAGGCAGGACGACTTAAGCAGATAAACACAAACACGGCTATTGTGCCCTGTTCTGGTTGTTCGTATCACTTCTCTGCTAGAAAAGAAATTCCAATGAACTCCCGATACAGAAACAGTTTTCTTGCTACAAAGGGACTTTTGTTTAAATCCCCCACAAGTGACAAGGTCAATCTTAGCCAATCTTGACATTTCTATGGAACCTTTCCACCAAATTTTTTTCCATGTTCAAATCATTTCCTGAAACCTATTTGAAATCCAAAGAAAACACTGTATAGATAGAGTATCGGTTAAATTCTTTAACAAATACCATTCGTGACACACATTTTCCTCAAGATATTTTTCTATAAATATACTTGTAAAATCTAAAATCACAAGGCTTGTACGATTTAATCCACATCTTTAAAAAAAGTTAGACTCAGAGTATGGTAATAACATACTGAATTAATATTTAAAACAGTATTCGCCTGTCTTCTTAGCATAACAGAAAGTGACTTCAGAATTTTTTAATAAAATCATATTTTCACAGCTTTTACACAAAGTTGACATTTAAAAAAATTAAAACATTTTTTTGCTGTGAGGTTTCTCAGTATTTACATTACCAACTAAGGGATAAAGACTTCTTTCACTTTTTAAGTCCTAAGAAAGACTTGCAAACTCATTTTCTACGAAAGTTTATTTTAGAAACATGAGGTTTTTCAAAGAAGCAGATCATAATCAGAATTCAGTCAGATTTCTGAATTTTTTCTCTTCCTTAAATCACTGTCAAAGTAGTTTGAGTTTACTATACGCAACTTGGGTATCTTTCTTAATTTCATTGTACTGTTGCATGTGAGGACGTCTGATGACATAGGAACTATAGGGCACTTTTATAATCACTTGGCTTATTTCTAGAGAATATTGCAATACTTCAACCATGGAGACACATTCAGAGACTGCTTACGATAAAGCTACTGGGAAACATCCCTCAGTTAGGGACTCATGTCCGAGGGGAAACAACAAGACAATGATGCCTATGATGTGCCAAGGAGCCGTGTAGAAAACAAGCTATTCTTTGCTTTAAGGTCTCCACATTCTAAGGGGTCAAAGGCATCCAAATATTAGATAAAAGTCTAATCACTCTCTATGACTAGCTCCACAGGGGATGGACACCAAAAAGAGCAAATCCTAATACTTTCCCAGGTAAGCAATCCTTAGCAGAAGCCTAAATGGAAATTTAGTTCTTTAGACTGAAAACTTAACTGCACTTAAAATATGTGTATTTTGGAAAAAGTGGTCTGGGGGAATGCATTCTGAAGAATCAAAAACCTCACCTCACTAGTTTCAATTCCCTTTAAGTGAATGATCTTAAATTCACATAATTAATTGGGATCTCAGTCTCTTCACCTGCAAAAAGGAAATGATGGTACATTACAACATTACAGGATACTGTAAAGGATGAAATCATGAGATAAGAAAAGTGTTGAAAAAACAAAAAATTGATGCCCAGTGTGAAAGATTAATGCATAGTGATTAGAGGCAATATACCACAATAAACAAACAATCAGAAAGCTTTAAAAAGCTTGCTTTTGAAACTTAATTCATCAGCCATCTTCCTTGGGCTTAAATCAAGCGCTAGATTTAACTTGGCTAAATTACAAAGTTTACATTATAATCTTTTCCATCAGCCAGAAAAACTGTGTGGTCCTGCATTTGTTTAACTTATAACTGGCAGAGTCAAAAAGCCATGTAATGGTTCAAAATCCACAGCTGTAAATGCAGTGCAAATGAAACACTGCAACTAAACCCCAGTCGTCGTTTCTTTTCTCACAAAGTTCTACCCTAGTTTAAGAATGGTAACAGCTAATGACTAAGCTTGGTAACACTTGCGTCTGTCCCAACCAGGACTATTATTCAAC
This sequence comes from Camelus ferus, assembly GCF_009834535.1. NCBI lineage: Eukaryota > Metazoa > Chordata > Mammalia > Artiodactyla > Camelidae > Camelus > Camelus ferus. The sequence goes on from NC_045696.1 coordinate 93,911,805, forward strand.
TTAAAAAATTTCCATGTGGCAACTCAGAATGGAGCTTGCAAAAGCAATGTAAGAAGGCAAAAAAGCACGTAATAGACCAAATGTCTGCAAAAAAAACAAAAACAAAAACCAGGAAAACGACCTAATTGGCAGATGGAGCATGTCAGGACCTGCTCTGAAGCCCTGGTCCCAAGCAGTTACCACTCACAAGCAAATACTAGGCTGGGAGGAAGCAAACAGCTCAGGTTTGAGTCCTAAGTCCCGACTAAAATGCTTTATGATTAGGGAAGAATCCATTGATTTTGACTTCACTCAATGTCAAAATAAAGATGATCACTACAATTTTGTAAAACTTGCCACAATTATCTTTAAATACAAACTCATGCAAACCGTTGTGCGAGAGTCTATATAAAACAAAACCTGATCTTTAACCTAGTCCTAGACCGGCAGAGGCTCACATAAAGAGGACATATGAAACAGAGACAGACTCACAGACAGAAAATAAAATCATGGGTTACCGGGGGGGGGGAACGGGGGTGGGAAGGTATAAATTGGGAATTCAAGATTTGCAGATACTAACTACTATATATAATACAGATAAACAACAAGGTCCTACTGTACAGCACAGGGAACTATATTCAATTCAGGGAACTCGTAATAGCCTCTAATGAAAAAGAATGTGAAAGGAATAAAACGAATCACTATGCGGTACACCAGAAATTAACACAACACTGTAAATCAACTATACATCAATAAAAAAAAGAGGATATATATATACATACAGAAGTCAATAACTACAAAATCCAGCGATATTTCAGAATATCTGACTTAGATGAAAGTAACAATAAAAAAAAATCATTGCTATTTGAGAGCTTACCAAGTGTGGTGCTAATTAATTTACATGTATTATCTCATTTAATTCTATATCAGCCCTTTGGGAGTTAAATAATACTATCATCCCCATTAAACAGAGGGAGAAACTGAAGATTTAGAGGTAATAAGTACTTGCCTAACATATTACTGAAATGGATACATTTTTTTAAAGTTTGAAGCATTACATGTTTGTGCTGTACTCCTACAAAACTTAATATTGATAATAATAATGTATTTGAATACAAATACCATTGATGAAAATCATAAAATGTTATTTAACTCAAACTAATGTCAATCACCATTGGACAAAAACAGGGTGAAGGTTACCCATGCACCTGGTTACCAGTGCTCCAAAAGGAGAGGGAGCCAGAGGCTTCAGGTGGCAACTGTCCCTCTAGCCTTGTTTCCTGTACCATAGTCCCGCCCTCACTTGGGGCTGTATACTGTTATTATACAACGTCATCTGTTCTGCTCTGCTCCTGGGGTGAAATGGGGTATCATTCACCTGTGTGGAGCTGAAAAGGAGGTCTAGGCTCTGAACACTTCTCAAACAAAACTCCTATGAAAGCCCGACTTCATCAATTCCTGCACCTTCCAGAGATTCTAGGGTTTAAATCTGGTTCTTTATTGGCTTTCCTCACAGCCAGCATACAGTTAAACTTTCTCAATGGACTGAAGTATTTACTGACAGTCCATACATCTTTCAGGTCTCAAAATATTGTTGCTGTTGTCTCTTTTGTTTTTGTTTAATTTTTAAAAAATGTTTGTGCCTTTGTGCATTGGCTATCCCATCATTTTTAATGGGATTTCAGAAGGGAGTGAATGTTAAGGGTGTGTGTCTAATCAGTCATCTGTCTTCCACTGACTTTACAAAGACTTCAGATCCCCCACTGCTCTCCCTCAGTCTTAACTAAAAGGGCTGCATCTATTCTTAAAGCATGCGTAGTCTTTTCTTTATGTCTCTACTTGAAATGATACTTAAATAACTAGTTATTTCTTTCATTCTTACTTCAGACACGGGTTACAGATAAAAACTGAACAACGTGGAGGTTTTTAGGTGAATTTCAAACGAACTTCTTTGTTTAGTCATCTCAGAACAGAGAAGTGGAAGAATGTCATAAAAGTAGCTTCTCAATGTCACTGTCTTTCAAACGTCAGTTGAAGAAATTTGGTTTTAAAAAGAATAAAGTTTCTTTGTTACATTAAGTGAAACAGGGCAATTGCTTTAGTTACCAAATAAACTTGGTACCAAATAAACTTGGTAAACTTATACTGGATACTATGTAAGCAAAGAACATTTGCTAATGTAAAACAATGGCAAAAGCCATTACTTTAGGGCAAAAATTAAACAGGTTCTACAACATAAGGCGTTCCATACTCTGTAGCCTGGTTAAATTCAGTGTTTTTCTTTTAAAATTTAGCTTTAAGATTTAGTCAGGAAAGATGAAATGCTAATATGTATACTACCAAACTTTTGAAAGTTTACTGTCAATGAATTAAAGTTAAAAAATTTAATTACCAAAGAGAGAAAACATTTTACAGTGCAGATACACTATGCCCTTATTTGAATAAAATGTCATTTTTTTTGGCAATATGAAGTTATTTTATAAAATAATATTCAAATGGTATCCAGTGTTCCATGATATTTCTATTTTAATATAATCTGATTAAAATTTGGGAAAGGAATCTTCTGAAGAAGCAAATTCTGGGTAAGTCCCATTTTGTCTGTTTACTATTACTGTAATTTACTCTTCCACACAAAGCAGAAACTGGAGAATTTGGTATTAGCTGCTCATTATATGTTGGGAACAAATTCAGTTCCTCAGGATACAAAAGCACATTGATAGATATTTTTATTTTCCTCTGCAGAAATTGAAGACAGCATAGTTTTAGCTTTAAATTACTTACCAAAGAAATACCGATGTTTTAACTTCGTAATGGGAAAAAGAAAAACAAGCATCTTGCAAAGTTCTTTTAGCAGCATATTTTTATACAAACAGTATACTCTATTATTGAAAAAAATGCAAATGAAATATTGTTAATGTAATCTAGATATTTAGAATGAAAACTCAGAATTAAGAGTAAAAACATATCGTTTTATAAAACATCAAAACAGAGGATCATCTAGTTTTCATTTTGTCGAAAACTTTTTAACACAAAACACCTCACTTAGACCTTGGTGTTTCTAAACACAGAAGTAGGGTTAATATTCGGTCTTATACAAAAAGCAATTTCCTTTCCTGTTATCAGTCTTTCGCCATCAGTGTATCTTAAATTTAAAAACAAGTGGAATTGAGATCATATTCTGTTGCAAATTAATGCAAATTAATCTTACTTGTAGGTCTTCTATTAATATGGCAATTGTCTATAAATTATTCCAAATGAACACAGACATGTGGAGGCAGAACAGAAAAAAGAATAATCAGAGCATACATACAAATATGCAAAGATATACTATGTGTGGGGTTTGGTTATGAATGAAGCCTATTCATTTCTAAACAAAAGAAATACTCCCTTTTTTCATGGGTGATTAGGTTTTTAGGACATCTTTGGACCTTAAAAGACAGGGAGACCATGAATCCAGGGAGATTTCATGCATCTGAGTCAGAGGGAAATTAACGCAATTAAAGGCAAAAGGAAGTAGGTCCAGAGCTGAGAGGTCAAAGCTCTGCCCTTACTGACCAAAGGCAGACTGGTACTGCCTGTACTTACAGGATTTATCTCTAATCATCTCAAGAAAAAGAAAAGAGCAGCACTCTTTGTAGGAGGGGACAAATACAAGACCAGCAGGGTTCCAGCTGCCTCCCCACATATGCCTGTAAGGAGGATTACAAAGCAAACAGTTGCCTGGCCCCTGGCACCAACTGAGAAGGTGACCGGAAAGATACTATCTTTAAAGAAGGGGGCAAACCCTCCGCAGCCCAGGGCTTGAGAAAGGGTCTATGCAGTTCTCCTGTTGGCTTCAAAGTTATCCCAACTCCCAGGCTCCTTCAATGTTTCTGTGCCAAAATTCTGACCTTGGTTTTGCTTTTCTTTTTATTCTATCCATGCATCTCCAGGAGGGCACAACTAGCACTCAGGCGGAACGATTCATGCTTATCTGGGGCAGTCCTACCAATTGTAGATGTCTGGCACCTCTGGCCCCCACCTACCAATGCCAGTACAGTCCCCAGGTGACGGGGGCAACCAAAAACACACTTCCAGTGCCCCAGGAGGCAAACACAATCACCAGCATCGCCACTTGAAAATCACAGCTACAAGCTCCAGTATCTCATTCAAACCCACGGCGTCGAGAACCTATATGACACAAATCAATGTCAAATCAAGATTTTTCTGGCATTCTACTTTGTTTTTCTCCTTTCAACTAGAAACCTTCCCCTTACACACATCACAGTTATTTCAACTTGCCCCAAATTGAATTCCTCATCTTTCTCACTAAGCCCAGCCTGCTTGTCTTACACCCTGGCTGACACAACCACCATCCACGGTCAACCAGGCAGAAACCTGGGAGGCAAACAAAACTCCTCCCTCTCTCTCTCACCAAGTTCTTAGGATTATATGTTCTAAATACCCCTCAAGTCCTTCATCTTAGGACTCCTATCAGATTCCCATCTTCTCTGGCTGTGTTACTGCAATGGCCCCAAACATTTCACAATCTTCACCCCAAAAATGCAAATACCACTTCTGTCATCTCCCAGGGCACCATGTCGGTTCCCAACTTAATTGCTCACTGTGTCCATCCAGCCTTCAGGAAACAATAAAAAACCCTCCGCAGGCACACAAAGGCCTTCACCATCTGCTCTCATCTTGGCCTGTGATTCTCACCAAGGGTCCAAAGCCCATAATCTCCAGCACCACCCAAACCAGCCCACCTGGGGACAGGACACTCCTCTAGGATGCCTCTGCACACACACTGTGGAGGTTCCACCAGCCACCAACAGCCCCTAAGGACCAAGAGCCTCAGGGCAGATGCCGCCAGCTAAAAGGCTCTAGAACCCAGGCATCTGGCAGAACAGGAGGTTGCACAAGTGCTGACTGAAATGAATGATTCTTTATAAAGCAGAAAAGAATTTAGTAGGAACATCCACTGATAAATGCACACACCCAGAATCAGAATGCTCTTGTCCCTGCCTGGCTGTCTTCACACAATGTCATCTTACCCAGAAGGGCTTCGTGGTATCATTTACTGGCAAACAATGAAGAACCTGGAGCACTGTAAAGGGGACCAGACATCACATTGTTAAGCTGAACCTTGAGTATACTGTGACCTCAGCCTCCACTAAACATCCCATCACCTATAGCTACAACTTTTCATCAGGTAAAAGTAAAACCATGAAGATGGTCTTGCTTATGCCACACTTAACAATGCCACGTTTTTTCAGTAATTCATTTAGACGATGATCATTTGCTTTAGTCAGGAAAAAAATTAACATTTTACATTTTCTTAAGGCTGGAAACCCTTTCATGGGCAGCACATTAAGGAGTTATCTATCACTTAAGAGTCACTGTGGGACACCACACACCGGAAGATCGACAAGCAGGTACTACATAATGAACTAGGTTTTGTAAATCTGAGCACTTCGAATTTTAAAAAGGCTGTATCTGAAATGACTGTTTCAAATTTAATCAAACTTTTGTAATGTAAGTGATTAGGATGCAGACGTAGGATTATCATGTAGAAGCTGAACATTCTTAGTTGAAACATGTTACAACAGAGACCAAATATTACACAGGCACTTATCCAAAATAAAACAGTGCATTTCAAATAAAAATGAAACAAAAATGTAAATAATAAGGATATTTCTTGATCACTGAATGAAGGCTGAGAAGTTCCTGAGTTTTGTTTTAAAAATGAAATGTCCAAAAGAGCCTTTTATTATAAGTTACTACAGAAAACATTTCAATAAAATCAGAAGAGATTTAAATTTTGTAACTGATTGAAATTAAAATCATAAAATTTTCATCTGTAATTAACAAAATGACTTATTTCAGGGTTAACCAATTATGGAATGTTTTTATCCCTGTTTTCTAGATAAGAAGTGAGTTGGCATGGTTTAGCAACTTTCTCAAGGTTAAGAAAGTACAGGAAAAGGAAGCGATTGCTGGGGCCGGGGCTCCCTGTGAAGCACGCTGATACACAAGCAGCACCACAGAAGCCCAAAGGCGCTTAGGACCCAAAACAGCCTCTGTTCAAGCCCTGCTGTTACTCAACCACCAGAATTTACTGACAGCTCCTCTGGAGTCATTTACACACTGTGAGAAGCTGGCGGATGGCCACTCGGTTCCAAGAGTAATTCCGTAGAGGAATAAAAACACGCCACTGTGGTTTTCAGAAAACATCTCCTAATTAAAATCTTGACTTACATTTTACAGTTATCACAACAGTAATCATTCTTTATAGTGATGTATCTAATATGGAGCTTTATTTTTGGAGATAAACTGAAGTAAAAGTTAAAATGAGAAAGACTCATTTTGAAATCTGAATACCTTTTGAACAGGGACATACCATCTAAGGCTCTTGTTCTGCCTTCTTCACTAAAGGGAGAAAGGAGATTTTTCCATCCCTCTTACCTGAATGGGCAAGACTGGTACCAAAAAAAAAAAAAAAAAAAAAAGGCTGAACACAAGCGATAGCCCAGGTTCTGAAAGAGGACCTCAAGCTGCAGTGCCTGTCATCACCCGGACACTACTCAGCCCTGTTCTCTGAGGCCCAGCGGGTCCTCTGAACAGGTTTTTTAAAGTATCCATGTCAGTAACAAGATGACCAAGATCTTTTCCTGTGGCAGAACCTGGCTTCTGAAGTTGTGCCACTACCATAAGGTACCTGGAGGGCTCACCGCAGGGGAAGGGAGATGACCACGAATTCTCTCTCTCTGAAGAGGCCCCAACTCACAAGCTAATCTGTTCAGCACGGGTGTTCAGTCAAAAGGAAAAGGTGCCTGTGCACCGCGATGGTATCAGGGACACAAACGTGCTATCATCCCTGTCTACTCAGCTCTGCCCTCAAGTGACAAACGAGCAATGCCCTGATTCACAGGAAGTACTCACCCCAGGGACAGATCCACTTTTGTGGACACTGAAGCCTGTACAATTTGTAGGCCCTCTAAGAAAAAAGGAGGCAGAAAAACAAACATTCGAAAGGTGCCCTTGCAAGTAAGAAGCTTTGAAGCTTAAGCTTCATTAGTTGTACAGTAAACCCACCTTGGACCCAACCATATAAAACTGCCAATATTCAAGTCGTTCTGACCTACCAAACAAGCAACTGGGATGGCTCAGCTCAGTACCCTGCCGGCACATGGCTCCAGTCCTGGCTGTGTAGTTCACTCTGAGGAGGTAAGAGCTCGCCAGCCATGTACACACTGAGCTCCCTGCACTCATTAAAAATAATAGTGAAAACTTCTCTAATAGTGCTTATGGAAAGTAAAATAGGGAAAACCTATAGAAACTGTTAGGGTCACTATGACTGCGTTTTATAAATAGTATTTACATATCTTAACAAGGATGAGGCTATGAAAATGTAAACAGAAATAATTTTTGGTTTTGAATGATATGATTGTCAGTTACTTTTTCCCCTTCCAACTAAGTGTTGGTATATTACTGGCATAATTAAAAAGGAAAAACAAAAGGGAACAAGGCGAAGCGGAGGGAAAAGAAGGAATAAAGAGACCTTAGATGGAAACGTCTGTGTCACAACGAATCACACATTTTGTCTCCGCCGATATGTCAACAACCTGACACAGATCTTAAAACGTATTTCAAGAAATAAAGAACAAAGCCAACTGAACAAATGAGAGACTTCATACCTCTAAATGTCTTCCTTTTGAGATAACACAGATGTTTGTCAGTAAGTCATGTCTTGGCACGACCAATGGCAAACAAAAGTGAACTTACTTTTTGCTTGCCTCACAGACATCTGTAATATTGGAGAAAAGATGGTGACTCTCTGTCTTGGTCATTGTATCACTCAGTTCTTTAGAATTTTTAAACATTCGTATCAAGATCTCCAAGCTCAGTAAATATGAATGTTCAGAGGATATGACTTCAAAGATAGCCTGGTGAGAAGGAAGAAGAAAGGTGTTATTAATTCTTTTAATTAAAGAACTAAATATAGCTCTCATAATTCTGCTATAAGAATGATGTATCTTTAAAAATACAAAAAAGAAAAGTATAAAAAAAAAAAAAAACCACACACACACACCACCAAACTACTGTCTTTATATAAGGCACGTATACCCAAATCTCAAGAAACAGAGTCACTGCCTGGAGTGTAAATAGGAAACAAATGAGAAGATTTGGATGACTTGAGATTGCATCCTGAGGTCACGCTTTGCCAGGGGGTGTAATTAATAGAGGAAGCCAGGGTATGTCATAAAACTTCAGTGTGACATTAACTAACCTTTGGGGTCACCTCCCCCAGCCCTGATTTCAAAGCATGCTACTCTGGGACAGCGAAAATTTATGGACATCACTTGAGATTCAGAGAAAAATTCTCACAAATACGTTTCTTTGCTCCCCTGTGGGCCTTTTCTCTATTTTTTATAATCTGACTAACTTGCAGTCAATAAGAGCAAATATTCTAAATGTATTAAAAGAGCCTAACTGTACCTCCCCTCAAAAGGTTCTTATCAGCCACAGGAATTCTTTTACATAAATTCATACAATTGAAAGTAATTCTGTCCATTCCACAAGCCACCCTCTCTGCTCTCATCAGTGTCTCAAGTAGGAGCGAAGGACCCTGGGCAGAAACTCTTGGTGTCAGGCACACAGTGGTTTACCTGATAAGTGTTCATGAATGATGAAAAACCAACCCACATATGTGGAGAGACACCAACGCCCCGTGTGAGAAATTCATCTAGCTCGTTAACAAAATCAGATTCTCCAAGAATGGCAAGGCAGGGGGAATTCCTCCTCAGGGAAGGGTGGTGAACATCCTCGCAGGTCTGAGATTCCCAGCCTTCCTGGAGACCTCCCTAGTAATACTGCCATCATCACCGTGGCTTCCTGGGCTCCTCCCCTCAGCGCCTGGCCCCAGGGGCACAGGAGACTCTTCCCGTAAGTCTCCGTGCTCCAGCTGAGCCTGGGTGGGAGCAGGCAGGCTCAGGCAGGTGGATGCCCTGCTGCTGCCAGGTGGGCCATATTTTGCAAGTCAGGTCAGTGGGGCTAGTCTCAGTGCTCACCTCCCTTTTTAGCATCCATAAGCTTCTACAGAAGTCTTAATGAAATGGATCCTTCTAACCTCTGTGGTACTCCAGGGACTTGAGTGATATAACCATCTACTGAGTAAAGAGTAAGAACATTGTGTCTCAGTTAACCCGTGTATCTTGTGTAATTCTATTCAACCAATACAATTATCCCCAGGAAATGTAATGCAAACTAAAGAAAATTCACCCTTCCTGACCAAAAATAATGGATTCAAGTTGCTGATGGATATGGTCCTTTGTAATGACTGAAGATGTTTTCAAAATCAAAGGCTTTTGTAACCAAATCCAAATTGCAAAGATTCGAAAAAATGTGATGAACTATATAGACTAGATTACAGGAAAATATGAAATTGGGCCAATTTAATACAATAAATGTAATGTAATAATTGTTAATATAATAAGCATAATGTAGTAACTGTTAAAACATCTTGCAATAGAGCCATCAACTACTTACAAGTAAATCAGTTTAGATCTGCTAAAACAGCTATATAAGAATAGAAAGGAATCAGAGTTAGATTTGCTGCTGTCATTACCTTTCTATATGACAAATCTGAATAAAAATTTTCAAAATATAAAGGAAATAGAGTAAGTCCAAATGGAAAAGGTCTGAAAGAATAGAAATGTTCAAATGGGACTAGGAACCTGGAGAAGCTCTTTAATTTGTCCATAAGGAGAGAGAAATATTGTTTATGCAGCAATGTTAATAAAGAAAGAAACATACCATCTACTGTCCAACATTAGGAGAATATGTAGTTTTTTAAGGGTGGTATTTATAGAATGGAATACTATATAGTGTTTTGAATGATCTAGATCAATTTGCATTAATATGGATAAAAAATCTCAAAAACATTGTTGAATACAAAAGTAATCAAAAATATATTCAGAATCATATCATTTATCTCCATTTTAACACCCACACGAGTACACATACATGAATACATGTAATATATGTTTTAAAAACACAGACTGGCTGGATACACATCAATTCATAATTATAGCTGCCTCTCTGGAGGAGAGGAAGGGAATGGGATTGAGGAGGAAAATATAGAACTTCTGCTTTATTGAAAGTCTTATTTTCTTATTTACTTTAAAAAAATGAAGAAAAAATTATAAATGTAATACATTTGTTAATTCTCAGTGACAGGTTCACCAATGTTTGTACTTTTTGGGTTTTTTTAAAATCTAAAAAATATGCCACTCTAATGTGCCCTTATATTTTTGCATTATTCCATGTGAATAAAGTAAGAAAAGAATACCTTGTGTCCTCTGTAGAACTGATTTAATGCATGTACATGCATAAACTTATACATATATGTGCATCAAATATGCATACGACAGAAGGAAAGCGCTTTGAGAAACTTGCAATATTATTACAATGAGCAATCTTCAACTACACTGATTAAACTTCAAGTTGTGAAACCCTAAACCTGAAAGTAAACTTCCATTTTGGTATAATTGTAGATTTATAGAAATCTTGCAGAGGGTTCTGAGTTCCTGTGTTTCCTTCACCTAGCTTCGCCTAACCAGGGTACGTTACATTTGTCTGTAGAGAAATGTACACACATTATTCAGATTTCACCAGTTCTTTCACTAACATCCTTTTTCAGTTCCCAGATCTAACGTGTTTCATTTTTCCACATATTTCCTCCAGTGTAAATACCTGGACTAGGTGCTTTCTTGTTTAAGTTAAAAAGACGCTGGGATATTTTAAATTTTCTTTTCTGGGGACTCCTGTGTAGTTTTACTTGACAATGATCACATACTTCTTTTGTAAAAAGAACAAAATTAATATGTTGTCAAAGGAAAAAGCTGAATGTAGCAGCTGAAAGCACCTGCGCCCCTTAAGAGTCAGAGCTCTAAAGCATCTGCTCGGTACCAAACCTACCTCTTGCCTCTTTCTTTCCTCCTGGCTAACCGTGTGCGATAATCCATTTCTTTTCACCTAGGGGGAAAAGCAAAATAAAGTTGAGCTCGTTTACTTTAACAACCAACTTCTTTATTATGTAAGGGCATAACGCTATGTCCTTCAAAAATGAATTAAGAGAAATTATGCAAAATGTTAAATTCAGCCCATAATAACTTTTGAGTCTCACAGCCCTCAAATAACATTTAATCACATTAATAAATCAGCATGGTTCAACACTAAAGAAATGAAAAGTGTCTAGAACACTATTTGATCAGGCTGAGTTACTCTGTTCTAGTCTTAGTTCTGGACAGCCCTAAAATACTTATGTTATTAATCTCCCAATACGTAAGTGAAGTAATCTGATAAAGAAAATGAAGGCATCACCTGGAGAGTTTACTGTCCAGGATTCCTGGATAGTAATAAGGCATCCTTATCACACTGGAAGAGTAATTTTAACACTATTTTTCATAAAGACTGAGAAGAATACCAATGCTCTTTATAAAAACCCAATCAAACAAGAAAACAAAGTCCCAGCTGCAGTAGTCTTTAAGCACACTGAATTCTGACAAATAAAGATGTTAACCTGACACTATTTGGAGAAGCAACAGTACCTACAAGAACCAAGATCACCAGTACCACACTTGGAGTAATGCTCTTGGAACCCGAGTTGAATAACTGCAGTTCCTACCTCAACTGCCACACCTGTACACTTGACTGCTACAGTTCCTACCCTAAGGTGGTTTCTAAACCAAAGAGTAGACGCTGAACTATGAACTCCATGAAGGCAGGGCCTGGCGTCTCTTTTGATACACCTGCACTGAGTTGGCCACATGAAAAACATTTAAGTTTCACAGTTAAAAATTATAGTAGTACAAGGCCAGGCATATATCAAATTCCAAACAATTAAATCCTGTGCTTAACAGAAAGAAGAGCCTCAAGAAAGGAGAGTGCCTTCCCCTTGTGTCAAAAATTCATAGCAATAAAATGTAACAAGGTCTTCAAACATCTCTGCTATCATATTTCTCAAAAAAATTTAAAAACCATGTTCCCCTAGACCTATTTTTCAGTTGACATCTCAAAATTTCCTCCTAAGCTTAAAGAACTTCAAAGATGTATTTTCCTACTAATTGTAAATCTAGGCATTTTAACCATGTGTTACTATACTCTTTTAAATGTATCCAATCAACTATAAAAACCTTGATGATCTGATATCCAATATCATCCATTTAAAAATAAATAAGCTTTTCTTGATAGTTGGAGGTTTTACATGATTCTTCTTTCTCCTTGAAATTTCATTTCTATGTCAACTTCCCTCCCTAAATTTCCTAATATTTGCTAGGATATCTTATTAGTCACCCTACCATACTTGAATGAACACAAAAATATATTTTTAAATTTAATTTTCTAAAATTTCCTGTGACCATGGACCTTTAAGTATAAAGGCTCTCCTAGATTATATATAATCATCACAAGTATCATTAATAACCTATGATCAAAACAATGAAATTACTTCCAATTTCAATGCATTAAACCCTAGAGATAAAATTTTACCAAGAATGCAACTCTGAGTGAAATGCGGCCTGGGGTGGGGATGGAGCATGGTGGTTTAATTTAAAGGAAACTTTGCTGAAACCGGTGAGGTCACCAGCAAGAATTTCCACAACCCCAGCATCTCCATCCAGAACTGACCCCCTTTAATCTTGTGCCACCACTGATTTAACACGAGAGGACAAAACATCACGATAAGATTTGAAATGGGTAAGAGAGATGGCTTTCTTTAGAATAATGGCAAAAAGGCAAATGGGAAAGGGGCAGTTGGAAAAAAAGACCTGGAGTAACACTTTAAGTGCAGAACAGTCTTGGTTTTAGAAAAAAAGAATACCCAGGAGCTGAGGCTCTGGAATGGTCTCCTTAAAACGATCCCTACCCACCTAGCATAGTTTTGCTGAACACCTAGGGGTGCAACGCATACCCTAGTGTGAAGACCCCGCTGGGCAGGTGCACAGTTCTCTATCTCATGGGGTCAGGGAAATGAAGACAACTATATGTTACTGTCTTTAACCTGACTCGGGAAAAGTCAGAAAGCAGTGCAGTAGAGTAGAAAGAGTCCTAAATCAGCAGTAAAATCTAATCATTGACTGAGTGCCAAGAAATGTGCTAAAAACATTTTATACCCCTGTTCCCAGTGAATTCTCTAAAGAGCTCTAGAAAGTTGATCCTATTCCTATGCCCATTTCACAGATGTGAATGACAACTGAGGCTTAGGATCCAAGATCAAACGGCCAATAGGTAGCAAGGCCAGGATCAGCATCCAGTCCTGTCAACTCCAGGGGTCACGCTCTTAACTGTGGAATTACATGGGTTAGGGAGCCCTGTTTTGTATGACAGGCACCCCATCTCTAATGATCACCTGGTGTTCTTCTAGTGATCATCACTACGACCCCTTCTAATGCCAGGTCTGTACCAACTCTCCACATGTTTGCTTCCATCCACCCATATCATGGCATGTTCTTAGCCTTACCCACCATCCTGACCCTGGGTCAGCCTGTCAGCAAGAATTCATGGCTCAAAAGGCTTCCTCGTAAGTTTGAATAAGGGAGGAGGCTGGCCAAAGAATGAAACCGCTCAGAGCTGCTCCCGTTTGGTTAACCCTGAGCAGGAATTTCACAGGATTTCCTGCCTGACACAAAGTCCTGGCAGACCGATGTCTAGGCACAATGCCCACAGTCTCTGCAGGTAAGGTCACCAGCCAGAATTTCCACACCCGCAGCATCCCCATCCAGAACTGCTCCCAGTTCAGACCTAGAAGCCTTAAGGGGAAGACAGTGAAGCATGCGGACTTAGAGACCTACCCAGGTGGCAGCTCATTTACTGAGGATTAAGAGTACTTCACCCTATCAGAAAGGAAAAACCCCACCTAAAGTTGCTCTTTGGAGGGGGAGGTAGACGTAGTTTTGAAAAAGGCAAAGTACTGAAATGCACAGAATTATCCTCTTTCACTCACACTAATACAAACAAATGATAAAATATTCCTTTAACCAAAAAGTCATCAGTAAGAAACCAGCAGCTCATCCCAAAAAAAAAAAAATAAAAAAAAAAAGATTTCAGGAAGCATTCAGCATTCTTGGATTACAATTAAGAAAAACGGCACATTCAGGGAGCCTGAAAGCTTGCTCTGGAGAGTTACAACGAATCAGCTCCTCCTGGCTGGCTGCCGGAAGGCTGCTCTGGGGCTGGGCTGAACTGGTTCTTCTCCAGAGCCAAGAGGAAGCTTTCTGTCTCCCAGAGACCTTCCACATTCAACTCTAAATGAAGTAGTACCTGAGAGCAGGTGCCTGGAGGAAGATGGTCAAGAGCAGGCAAGATGATTTTAGAGACTGAGGAGCTTAGAGAGTGGACACCGGAGAAAGCAGGGGAGGGAGGATATAAACAAGGGCCCCGCAGAGACTGGCAGAAGGCAGGCAAGAGAAAAACCAACCGGGGGAGAAGGAAAACAGACAGCTTAAGGTCAAGTGGAAAGAAACAAGGAAGGAAAGAAGGGAAAAGAAAGCTAGGAGAAAGAATGTGTGCAAAGATTTTGATGGCAAATGTGTCTGGAAATTTGCTAATTCAAAAACTGTGACCTTATGGCTAAACTGAAGTAAAAATCACTGGAAGGCCCAGGCTTTCTTTTTTTTTTTTTTTTTTTTGCACACACACACACACACACAAATGTGTATAAAGCATACGTATGTGCCTACAGTTTTAAAATGAACATGTTTTCTGCAGTTTGCACATTTTTGCCAAGAGGATCTAAAACACGATCAAGTTCATCACATTTCTCCATGTGTCCACAGGTGGAAAAGAAAACATAATGCATCACCTTCCAAATGGATTCTTATTTTGTTTTTTAAAATGAAAGAAATTAAATTGTACAGGCTTTATTTTTATTTCTTAAATATATATTTTTGTAGTGGGAGCTATGGCTGAGTATAGACAGGAACACAGCCAGCCAAACAACCATCCTTTCCAGCTCCCTTCTGACCCCACCTGATCGTTCTCATTACTCACTGGTTAAAAGAAATTTTTTTTCCACTTAAACAACAGAAATTTATTTTCTCATGGTCCTAGAGGCTAGAAGTCTAAGATCAAGATTCCAGCTGATTCTATTTCTGGTTAAATTTTTTATTTAACTATGTTATCAATAAGTAGAATTGCAAAACTACTTTAGTGAAACTTTAAGAATTAGATTCAGTTTGGGGTTCTTGGTTTTGTATAGTCTAACCAATTCACAAAACTGTTCAAAAATCTTGCCATGGCAGATTCTAGACTCTAAGGAGAAAGTGTAACTATATGTCAATATGGTCAACATTTTAAGTGGATAAAAATTCAAATAAAACAACAGAAGTGTAGCCTACAACTAAAATATGAACATATATATGCAGCTTGTCAAGATAGCAAATGCAGAGTAATCACTAATGTTATAATAGTTCTAAATTCATAATTATAAATTATATTTTTACTGCTCTAATTGGTGTTGAAATTCTTCACCCACGATCTTGGTAACCAATATATTTTCCATGTCCAAAGAGACAGAAATTAACAACTGGCTAAAACTAATAATGAACAGTATAAGATACTTCATCTATGGGTATGATATTGTCCAATTAGACCCAAGAGACAGGTTTTAAAATTTATAAAAGGGCAAACTCTCTAAAGTTTAGAGTCAAAAGTAAATCAGTAGATACACCATCTAAAACTGATGCTGATCGATATCCTTCTTGTACCTTGCAAGTCTGAACTTCTTAGATGTTCCCATGAAGGAACAAGCAGGTTTTAGGCAGTAATTCCTCTCCTACACTCATCATAGTTACAGATGTTTTCCCCTTGTAAAGAATTGTGCTAAGAAAACCATGAACTTTGTGTAATATTCCTTGGTCTCTGACTCCACTGACTGGAACAGGTGATGAGGCAGGTTCTCTACGCCTCAAATAGAGCCCTGAGATTGCTATTTCTACGGGACAGAGCCAGCCCTGTGTCTGTGGAGTGAGCCAAGATTAATAACACCAGTCAATCAAATCATCATTTTCTATGTGGTAGAGAGGGATATGTTTTCATGCCCTCTGTGACTTGACATTGTTTCTAGATAGGATGGGTGCACATTCCTTTTATTTTTCCCCACCTGCCAGGGAAACCAGAATGGGAGGCCCCCAAAAGAAGGACCAACCAAAAAGCCTCCGAAATGTACTCAATTAAAAATCAGATCAGATATTTATAATCCAAGATCACTCGGGCTCCATAAAGCACTAACATGCACTGAATCCCCATCTGAGCTAAGACCTTTATACTTGCTGGAGTTATCCACTTGCAGAAAATCGGCTGGTTTATTCATGCCTCCTGGTGATTCACTATTCACGGGCTTCTGTTCTCAGGAGCTCAAGTGAGAAGAGAATGAATTGCAAAGTAAAATTATACCACGGGACACAATCACTCCTAGGTCCTTTCTATAGACTTAATACAACCCAAACAGCCCCTGAATTACAAATGAGCTAGAGTTCTTTCACTGTAAATAACATGGGAACAGCGGGGCTCTCAGAGAGAATGTTGGAGGTTCCTAAAACGAAAAAAGGCCACAGCCCGGAAACAGCGTCCTCTGTAAGCAGACCCCGCAGGCTCTCTCCAGCCCTGCCTCGTCCACCAAGAAATCACTGAGCTATCACTCGATCTAAGCTACAAGCTGTTGGCAGAACATCTACCTTAAAGGGCCAGGGATCTGCATAACCCAAGATCAGATAAATCAGGTCAAGACAGAGACAGTGCTATACTTCCAGGGAGAAGTAGATAAACAGACAGAACACAATTTTTTAGAATAAGAGGTAGAGGACAATAGCCCCTTTAATAAAATCACATGCTTAATTTAAAACGACGTCAAGGAACCTGCCAGGGACCTCCTCATTCATTTGTTCAAAAAGACAGATCTCTTCTCTGATCTACAGTTGTTAAATTTAATTCTATAATCCTCACCAAAGTTCTTGGATCTCAAGAAACAGCAAGCACTCCCAACCTCCCGGAGGTAACCTCAGGTCTGCTGGAACCATGGTGAACTCAGATAAGGCAGGCCAGGGCTTGAGATTTTCACAGGACCAAGGCCTGCGTCACCCTCTACAGACAGAGCCAGGATTCCTGACTGAACCCAAGTTACTTCAATACAGACATAAGGCTGAGAGTACAAACCACAAATGGAGAGGTCATTAAATGTGCTTTATACGATTTAGGAGATAAGTGTGTTACTCATTTGTAGCCAGCCCCAGCTAACCAGCTTCCCATATCTAATTCTTTTTTTTTTTTTAAGATTTATTTTTTTTTTTAATGGAGGTACTGCGAATTGAACCCACGACCTTATGTATGCTAGGCACACTACCACTGAGCTATTCCCCATCCTCCCCTAACTAATTCTTGATTCAGAGTTCTGGTTGGTCCCTCGTGGACTTCTCAAACTACTGCTATATCCACTGCTTACCATGCACTGGGTACTGATTTTTCATGCATCTAAACCTTATAACAACCCTGCAAGGGAGGAAGTACTATTGCTGCTTTACAAATTTAAAAAAACAAAGAGAGAGAGAGAGAGGCAGGAAAGTTAAAACATTGTTAGCCCTAATAAGTGGCAAATCTGGGATTCAATCCAGGCCAGCCGGCTGCCCTCAAAGATTGCGATGTACCACCTTCTAATGCTGGTGAATTTCTTATAGGTGTGACCTGCAGCTACTCTCCCCCTAAACTAAGGTCCTCCCCCGGATGCCCCAGAAACCGCATCTCCAGCTGAATTCCCAGCTTCCACTGCAGAGAGAGCTAAGCTGTCAGTGGGGCGCCTGGCATTTAACTTGTTGATTAGTCCTGACATTTGTGGAATCTCCACAAATTCCTCTCTTTGACTTGAGGCTCTCCCTGGCCTTCATTCCCCTACGGGCTACTGAGCCCAGACCCAAATGTATTCATTCTCTGTCCCCCAATAAGCAAGAGACCCAGTTCTTTTCTATCAACAATCGAGAGGAGAAAATGAGATTAGGACATACGTGAAAAGCTAATACACAGAAGTAGAGAGGATGGAAAGGAGGCTGATTTTAGGGGGGGAAAGGCAATCCCATACAATTATTTAATAAAAGATGAACAGTTTTAAAAAGCAGAATATTTAATAAAATACTGAGGAGTAGACCAGCCTAATAGTGGTTCACAGTGGAGGGGGTTGGGAATGGTGGTAAAATCATAGCAACTTTCGTTCTTAACTGTTGTGTTTAGTTTTGTAATAAGGAGCATGTATTTGCATTATTTTCATAATTCAAAAGTAATTGTTTTAAAAGAGCTTAATTTAAATTTTGAATTTTACATCGGAATATTAGGAACAAACTAATGACTAACAAAGGGGAATTGGTTAAAAGAACCAAACATCTACCTATTTGATGAAATACAGTATGGGCTTTATAAAGGTTGTTGTGGAAGAAAGTTTAATGATGTGGAGTCATTCACAACACTGTTAAGAAAAAAAAAATGGGTTACAAAACAGCAGGTTTAATGACCTGAGAAGAAATTTACAACATTGTTAAAGGGAAAGTATGAGTAATAAGACAGTATTATTGTATTATTAAATATTTTTAAAGGAAAAGAAAAACCCTGTTATCTATATACACATTAAGAAAAAAAAAGGTCTGAAAAGTTATGCATCAAAATGTCATCTGTGATGGATGGAGGAGGGATTTCAACTATTTTAATTTTCTTCTTTTTATCTCTTGGTACTTTTTACTTTTCTATAATAAACATAGCCTGTCTTTGTAATGAAAGCTCCATTTTTAATAAAAACTAAAATGTTTCACAGTCCTCTCTCAAAAAAGAAAGAAAGCAAGTAAGCAGGCCAATGGAACTCTTTAAGGATGCCAACAACACCTGCATTTCTTTGTTGCTGCCCACAGGAAAGCTAAAGAAGTGGGGACCACTTTATCTGGGGACCACTCCCAGATAAAAGAAAGCAAGGAGCTCAGGGAAAGAAAAGGGAGGCAACGAGAAAGATTTCAATCAAGCCCAAACCAAGCAGTGGCTTAGGAGGCAGTGTTGACAATGAGTGATGACAGGCCGGTGTGTGGACAGGCGAGCAGAGGAGGATCGGGCTCGAGTCGGGTAATTGACAGTGACGCCAACGACACATAGTGAGGGTATGAGTCAGGAAGGGGCTAACGAAGGCAGAGCAGGTCTGGGGGCTCCTCGTGCAGAAGAGGACACCTGTCTTGTAAAGGTGGTACCCACATCTTTGTTGCCATTTTGTTTTCCTTTGCTATTTTAACAAAGTGACAGATGGATAGGCATGACTGACTCCAAACGTAAGTTCCTTAGCCCAACACCCACCCTGAAGTTAGTTTCTTAGATTTGCAACAAAACCTGAGCTGAGTAAAACCTGTTCCAGAACAATGGGTACTAAAGTGAACTAATATTTTTCATGAGATGTTCAAAGCGTGCAATGGTTTCACTAAACAGGAGTTACCTTATTATATAGAGGGGAGATCTGAAAAATGTGTCTACAGAATTACCATTGTCCTCCCATTTCCTATATGTCAAACTGCACCCAAGCCACATTTTATATTTCTATTGTTTTATTTTCTACTCTTCTGCCCACTGAGCTCATCTAAGTTTTAATTACAATATCTAGAGAGCACTTTCCTGACCTTTACTTCATTTTGGCCTTTTGTCCTACATTCTTTCAAAAACACCACTTAGACATTTCATTTTTACTGTCTT
This sequence comes from Camelus ferus, assembly GCF_009834535.1. Lineage (NCBI taxonomy): Eukaryota > Metazoa > Chordata > Mammalia > Artiodactyla > Camelidae > Camelus > Camelus ferus. Next base: position 93,931,530 of record NC_045696.1, read on the forward strand.
CTAAACCAGCTTCTAAGTTCTTACAGCGCGCATTCTGGATTTTAGGCTTGTTTTTTTGGCCCCATCCGCCACGATGCAGGGGAATACAAATGAATTGTGGAGTCAGACACCAGCATTTTTCAAACTACAAATTATAACCTCTTAGGAAATGGCAAAACAAAGCCTACGAATTTCTGATTATCATCTATTTAAAGGTAACAAAACAGAAAGGACAAAAAAGAAAAGACCATAGTGCACTGCCTGTATTAAGGGTAACTTCTGCTTTGTAGAAGTTTGTCTGAGCTACACAGACATGCACATATGTGGACCCACAGACTGGGTTACAAGTCAAATGTATTTCTTATTATGTTAAGCCGCTGATCTAGACCATGGTTTTAATGTCAATGCCACCATGGGTAAATTCACACTAGATATGTCAGTCATGTCGCTCAACACTCCCATAGACTCTTACAAGAAAAGCTGTAAGAGCTCAAAAGCAAATGCAGCGGCCCAGGTGGCCGCATTTCACACCATGGTGCACCACGGAGGCCAAGGCTGACTGGAGGAGAGCTGGTTACGCACCTGACTAAGTAACAGTAAAAGTGGGAGAAGTGGCTGAGCTAGTGTGATTCTCTCTCAAGAAAATGAACTGGGTAGTTACACGTGGAAACTAAAAGGATAACATGAAGCAAGTCAGGACTGTGCTAGGCAACCTCAAGACTAAGTTACAAGAACTCAGTACCTGTGAGCACTCAAGAACTCCCAGGAGAAAAGACAGACATGGTAAAAAGGGAAAATAAGCTGACTCATGCGAGGCAGAGAGCCAACGGGCCACTTCTGAGACTGAGTCACATCGCTGGCCAAGTGCCAGAGGGAAATAGGGTTCCTGCTCTTCCAGAGTTCTGGGCACCTGTATCCATTATTTAGGGAAACTTGAGAGGCTCTGTCCCAGGTAATCTCAAGAACCTAATGAAAGTGGTAGGAGAGTAATAGTATTTGACATCTGAGGGTCTCAGGTGCCTCAATCAACATAAAGTGGAGAAATGGTACTTGGCCTCATGGTATTGTCACAAGGCCTCCATAAACTGAGTGAATTGACCTAGTACAATCCCTGGTGCACGTCCTCTGCAAATATTGGGTCGATAATTTAACTGCATGTAAACAAATTAGTATCGAGATGCCAATGTCTCGGTCCCAGAGCTACAGCTATCCTGCAAGTCAGCTACTGCACTGCCTTATCACACTGAGACCTTGACCCCAGGTGGGCATAAGCTGACCAAACAACAACCACACTCCTTTGCACATCACTACCAGATGCAGGGTTTCCTGCCTCCCAAAATGGGAGCTGCGCCACTTTTATGTTATTGCAGTTGGATAGGTGGCAGAGTTCCTCTCCTACACCAAAGGGGAAAATAATCTACAGTTTCCTTTCACCGGCAACAACACTTCCTTCTGCAGAAGCTGTGCACTGGCTATAGTCCTTATCTCCCCAATGATACATACACAGATAAAAAATGCCATAATAATCTTAAGACATTAGAGAACAGACTAATCCTGGAGAAAATCAACAGGCTACAAGCATGCTGGATAAATCAACAAAATTCGAGAGAAATTTTTAAGCACTAGTTCCATGTGTAAAGATTCAATAGTAATTTTGACAGTGATGACATTTCCAATCACCATGGAGACAAATCATTCTGTGAATGTGGCTCCGAGAAACAGTTTCATCATTGGACTGAGGGAAGAGACACCACAAGGGGCCGTCTTAAGGTCAGGAGGGCAAAGGCAAGAATGTGATTGATGATTTCCACAAACCAAAGCTGTATTATAGAGCCCTTCCCTAGAGTTATTCAGAACTCCTCAAGTAACTGAATCTTGTCTTCTTTCACCCAATTATACTATGTTTCTAGAGACGGCTATTGTACTTGAATGCATCCCATTCACCTCCCCAAAAGAAATACCAAGTGGAGGACGAGGCTGTAGTTCAATTTGATTTCACAGTATGCAAATATCTACCATGGGCTAACACAGCTCTAAACCATGAAGATGCCAAGTTCTCCAATGCATCAAAGACATTAATTAAATCCAGGACGTAGCCAAACAACCATCAAGAATTTTTCCTTTAAAATAAGAATCAAAAACAGCCTCCAAACGAGTCCTAAATGGGAACTTTCCTGGCTGTTTTCATTACTGAGTGACTTCGTTATTTTCACTCACGGGATTAGGTTTTTGCCTGTATTCATGCATTCACACTGTCACTCATAAATTCATCACATACTTATCACAAGCCTAGTCTAAGTCAGGCATTGCTTCAGGCACTAGCGGTGTAAGAGGAGACAAAGTGAACAAAAGTCTCTGCCTTCATGCAGCTTTTATTCTAGTGGGAATAGAAGGACAATTAACAAGAAAAGTAAATCACAGTATATTAGAGGGGTAAGTGTCATGAGGATAAGAAATCTCAAGGAAGTAGTGGTGAAAAAGTCTTGCAGCTCTCTGGAAGAAGAGCTATTTATAGTAAACTGAGGAGATAGCAAGTGCAAAGGTGAGAGCGCACCTTGTACGGGAGGAGCATCAGTGTGACTGAGCAACATGCAAGACAGAGAAGCAGAAGCTGAGTCCAGAAAGGTAACCAGGGGCCAGAACACACAGTCTCACTGGCCCCTGCAAGGCTTGGCCTTTGACTTTGAGTGCAGGTAAGAAATCACCTGAGGGTTCACAATAAAGAGACAATATCTCTGTATATTTTAACAGAATCACAAATCAACAATATAACTATACAGCTACTATGTGGAAAAGAGACCAAAAGGCACCCAGGGAGATGCAGGGAGTTGAGCCAAGAAGCAATGGGGACTATGCATGTCTGTGATGACACGGTGGCAGTGGCGGAGAAGCTTTATTCTGAATGTAAAAGCAATAGGCTTTGCACCAGATTGGAAGTAGGTTACAGGAGAAAGAGAAGAGTGAGGAATGATACCAAGGTTTTTGAGATCTGCAACTGGAAAATGGAGTCATTATCTGCTGAGAAAAAGAAGAGATTGTGGGAGAAGCTGATTTGGGTGGGATAGAAGGCAATGATTAAAAGTAAACATTGGGGCAGGTTAACTTTGAGATGCTGATTAGATACCAGAAATTAAGTTGGATATATTTGTCTGACGCTCAAGGAACAATCCAGTCTAGAGATAGAAACTTGGAAGTCATCAGAGCAGATGATGTATTTAAAGCCACAAGATTGGATGAGATCACCAAGTGAGTGCAGATAAGAGAGGAGCCCCAAGGATGGAACCTTGGGGATCCTCCAACATTTATTTGAGGTTGAAGGAATGAGGAGGAGCCAATGGAGCTCCATAAAGAAGCTCCAGCTGCACTGACTTTATCTTAACTCCTCTGACCCTCCATCACCCCCAAAGGTCTGGCATTCGTGATGTTCTCTCTGCCTAGAACTCCTTCATCCTGTGCCCGCCCCCCTCCAACAACTACTCTGACCTGACATCTATCTGGTTGCTGCTCAGATGGCAGCTCTTGTCACCTCCTCCGCCACCTTCCTCTACTGACAGCTTGTTGCCCCAACAGGTACCTCCTGTCCCAGGATCTCAGAGCAGCACAAGCATGTCCTTCAAGGCATTAACATAGCAATTCTGCCTCTACTTAGGGGATTGTTTGTTTTCTGTGCTGCCATTCAGACTGTGTGTAAGAACATGAAAGCAAGATGGAGTCTATTTGGGCTCCCTCTCCAGGTTCTAGAACAGGGCTCTGTGGAGAGCGGCCCTCCATAAAGACTAGGTGGATGAAGAAATCATTCATCAATCTCTCTCATAGATTTTCTGCTCAATGAAATAAGACCTTCTTTGTCTGGGTCCCAGATCTGGTTGAAACATCTCCTTTTGTAGTTATGCCAACCAAAACTATCCCTGCACTCATCTCATCCCACTTTCTTGGAGCACCTGTCGCTTCTGGTCCCCACCTCCCCTCGGGGACTAATGCACACACACCCTCACTGTCACCTCCCATTGTTCTCTTGGGAGAAACAATAACATTAATATTGGCACGTCCACCGCTCAACTGCCTTTTACTCACTAAGCTCCAACCAGAGTAGTTTTTGTTTCAATCTCTATATATTTATCAGAAGGGGTTATATAGGTAAAGTTCCATCATCGCTGTAATTCAGAAAAAGAAAAACTTCTAAAGGTGATATGAATAACATGGAAACTGTACTCAACATATAGGGAGCTCCAGTAAGGAGCTCCCAGGATTTGGAGGTAAAGTTAAGAAAAACAAATACCCCCAAACTCAAACTGAAAACACAAAAGCAAAGATTATAAACAAATATTGACACATACATGAACATTTTCTAAAGAGAAGGTTCATAGCTCACAGCTGTTATCAGATTCTCAAAGTAGGTCTAACCTCACCAAGAAAAGAAAGATGGCAAAACGCAGACCCATCCTATAGAATAACGCATCCATTGGAAGGAACAGTGAAGATCATCATGTAGAGACATGAAATGGTTTACAAGACACACTGTCCAGACAAAAAGCAAGTTGTAATATCTGCCCAGCATATTATTTACATAAACACATGTAATCTTTATTTTTTCCTCACATGTATATTCGTGGATTTTGAGAAGAGTGTTAACCAAACTGAGGCCAGCATTGCCTACAGAGAAGGGGAAAGGATTAGGATTGCATATATGAGCAAGAGACTTTGGTCTTATCTGAAACATTTAAATTTTTTTTTTCATGGAGGATGTGCTATGTGTTGCTTATATAAGTCAAAATTAATTTTTCAAAAATGTTAAAGGAACACCATAATCTAACTGTACTGAAATGACAAGAGCTTAACAGAGCGCCATCCTTGCCCCAGGCTAAAGCAGGCCTCAGCTCCAGCCCTCTAAGCTGGACCAGGATTTCTGCTGGGGGTCCCAGGTCCAGGCACATGGACCTTGAGTTCTGTTTATAAAAACACAAACACACCAGGAGACCTACTATCCAGCTTAACAGTGTGGATGAGTCTGAAGCCCTGACTGTTTACACTGTGAATACTAAAAGTAAGCCAGACGTGAAAAATGAGAATGTTTTTTCTATTTTTTAAACATAAAAGATAGATAATGATAAAAGGCATTAATCACCATCTAAGGTTAAAAAAAAACTTTATGAGACTGCTATGTCGCAAAAACGTAAACGGAAAATTCTATGACTGAAGAGATTATTTTAAGCAGCAAGTCACTGAACAACTAAAAATTAATTCAGACAAGTGTGAAAATTTAAGAGAAAAGAATGAAATTTTCTATGACCTCTAAATGCATTAAGCATTTCTGCAAACAGAATGATATTCAGGTTTATTACATCTGTTAAGCTCTGATTTTTTTTAGAAGGCAAACAGTATGTCTCAAAATAAATGTGGTATAAATTCTAAAAAGAATAAGCCCCACCAGATGGAATGGCTAAGACTCCAAACTATGTTATATTTTCAACTGAATGAAATTATATCTATAATAAAATGGCCATTTTTCAAATCATCCTTTCTCATTTGGCGTTTCCAGACAGTCACCAGAGCCAACCATTAGTGCCTCAGGAGCTGAGTCCCGAACTCAAGACACTAAAGTCTCAATTCTTGCTATGAATCTAGTGAGCCACACTAAGCCGAAGAAGAAAATATTTTAAATACCAGTTCCAGAATAAAGAGCTCACAATTTTTGAACTAACTGAAGAAATATTCAAAATGATTTAAGATTACTGATAAAGCCACATGTCAGCCAATACAAAGGAAGGGTGCAGTAAGAGGACGGCTATATTAGGTGTTTATCCACTATATTAGGTGTTGAATTCAAGTGGACAGTTTGCCTGCATGATTGTTTTCGCCTCTGGAGCCCGAACACCCTTGTCAAAGGTACCTGGCATGTCAAGGTGATGGAAATTACACAAACACACCCCACGGCAAATAAATGGGGTCAGGGCACGGCTGGCGAGCGTGGCTTTGGTGCTGTCACTGAACCTAACAAAACAAACACTGCTTTCGCAACTGTCATTTTTCAGTACAGTGCATAGTATGTGATGGGGGGAGGGGCCCAATTATGATAAGAAGCGAAAAGACTCCAGTCAAGATTTCCTTTTAACTTCTGTAGTGCTGTAAGTCCTTCTGGGATCCCACTGAAGGATGTGCATTGGGAGAGCCTGGAGAGCACTGTGCACTCTGCACGGAGGACGCAGCTGCCCACACCTGCACTCACCCTAACAGGGCTTCGTGTTCCACCCCACACTAGTAACACAGTCAGTATTTCCTTCAGACCCACAAGCTTTTCCCAGAGATCCAAGAACTGACGGCCTAGCCCTCACGATGCCATTTTAGGTGAGTGGCTGTGCATGTGGCTTTGTGTGTGTGTGGCAGGTTCCTTTGTCTCTGGAGGACAAAAATGACTTCAGATTGAAACCTCAAATCCCTTCCAATTATGACCAACCAAAACCTGGGAACCACGATCGTTTCCATTATTTCTCAAATGTTAAGGCCTGTCAAGGCCTGAAGTGTCTGTCAAGGCCTGAAGAGTAGCATCAAGTTATGTTCCCCGGAATGAAGAAATCCTGTATTTCCAACGAAGAACACATCTCTATATTCTGACAATCAGCTGAAGGAAGAGTAAGCCAGGCACCATCTGATGACATTAAGGAGCCCTGGTCGTGCTCATGACACCCGAGAGCACCCCACCTCTGCACGGAGAGCCTGTGGGCAGCGCCACCATGCCTACACAACCCTTCACCACAAATCCACTTTAATCTTACTGGGGAAGCCAGCGGGAGCCCCAACTTTCACTATCCTAACAAGGCTCAGTTAAATGCCTCTCTTACACAGCTCTTTCTCCCTCATCCCTAGGTGACTACACTACAGTGAAACCTGTCCCAACACTGTCTATGGAGAACCACCTGTCACTTGTGTGGTTGTCCAATGAAACAGCAGGAGACACATCATCAACAAACACACCAAGACACATTACAGACAGACTGAAGGCTTCAAGACCTTATGCAACAATCAGAAATGACTGCAAACTGCTGCTCTTCTGAAGTGTCCCCCACACACTGAATTCTTCTGAAGTGTCCCCCACACACTGAATGCTTCCGACAGTCAACTAAGAAAGGGTACATCGTCTCTGGAGGCAGACAGGGGTTTGCAACAAAGTTTAGAAAATGAACCAACCAACAGCAGCTAATGCGCGCACACACCCCTCCCCAGCAGAGTCAAGGTCCATGCCCAGTTGAGACTTAACCCTTTGCCAGAAAACCCCTTGTCCTACTCTCTTCCTGGGACCAAGGCTTTACTCGAAGAAGACTTTTGTATTAAAGACTCGATGGGGACTACCCTACTAACATGGTATTATTCAAAGTTAAATGTGGAAAAATGATGCAAAAAAATATGAAAGAAGCTTCCCAAGACCCGCCCTAAACACTGCAGACCATTTCATGGCAGGGTCAGGGCACGAGGTCAGACAGAAAGAGCGAGGTGCCGACCCCTTGTGGAAAACATCCTGACATTTTTCATAATTCACAAAGCCGCCTCTCTCTTTGGAGTCCTAACAGCCACCTGGATATTTACTAACTGCTAGGCTTCTAAAAAAATAATGGCTGCCCTTCCCTCCTAAAACATCAGCTTTCCTAAAAGCCAGAGCTGCTTGCATTTTTTGGCTGGGAGAGAAGGCAGTGATTAAAAGAAAACTCACGCGGAAGGGACAGACAAGAACTTCAGGAAGGTGATTCCCCGCAGGGAGGCAGAAAGGAGAAAAGGACTGGAAAGTAAAGTGGTTAACCGGACCTGACTTAAAAAACAGACGCCGGTCGATAACGTTAAAACGTTAACATTTGTTCAAGCTGGGTGGCAGGTACCTGGAAATCTACTACCCAAACTTATGTTAGAATTTTTCCACATGTTCGAAGTACTTTATAATAAAAAATTAAAATGCTTTAAAAGCGAGGCAGGGACACAAAAAGCACAAAGAAAATGCAAGCTGGTGCCCAAGTGAGATGAAGTGGCAAAGTCCGATCACGCCACATTGATTTACCGTAATTGCCAAGCAACACAATAAATACACACAAGCCTCCTGGGAACACTCAAATCCGAGATAACACATGCTGCAGTGACAACCCACTTTACAGGTTTACATTTAATCACTGGATAGTCTTCTGATATCCATCGTGTGAACAAGAGGCACATCGGTATGTTGATCCCTTGCCAAAAAAAACGTACGCCTGTATTTGAAGTTGTACTGAAGGATATGGAGTATTATTTTAATCTAAAGGAAAGCCAAACTCCAGGAGGCGTACACATGGCAGCCTGGTTTCTGGTACTAAAGCTGAGTTGGAAGAGACTGTGAGTGACACAGAAGTTAGCATTCAGAGAACAGCAGGATTGAGTTCTGTGCTAACAAATGCAGCTGCTTCCACAGAGAAAGAACTCAAAAACGCCACAGTTTTCTTCTCGAGGATCATCTACCAAATGGTCCATACCAACCCCAGAGCCACCGTTGGCCTCTGCCAGTTTTTCCAAGTATCTGCTTTGGTGTGTAACATCACAAGATCCCTAGATTAGGGAATAAGGCTACCAATATGCCAGTTCTGTGAAGAGATGGTACCATCCCCACCATGTGTGAAATTCATAGAAGTATCACAGAAGTTGCCAACTGTTAGAAGAGAGGCCAAGTCTGGCCCATAGTTAAATGTCACACAACATTTTTTAAAACTTGAATTAGGATGATATTAGCAAAAGTCTGTACTTCTGTACGCTCTTTTCTCACTATCAGAACATCTGGCAACACTGGGCTGGTCTGAGCTAAGTGGCAGCTGCTCAAGTTAATAAACCAGGCCTGTGCACCCCAGTCCCCACTTCCCCATCACCCACACTCACTGGCATCACTTTTAACACTACGTGCCCTGCCCCTGCAGGCATTTTAATCTGTGGCATAACATGAAGGGTGCCACACCTTGGGGGGTACTGGAAATGCATAACTTCTCCTTTGCACAAAATCAGGGGGTGGGAGGAAGACAGGAAGAAAGGGCTTGGCTTCTAGAATTCTGGATTCCAATACAGGGCAGAAGAGGAGAGGAAGAGTCTAAGCCAGACATCATTCCCAACATCAACACACACCCACTTCCATGGTCAAGTTCGTGAGCTGCAACTTAGACAACTTCTTTCCTTACATTGGTGGGTTCCCTTAATACCTGAGATTCCTGACTCTGAACAATGCTCACTTCAGCTTAAGAGGGAACCACTTCTGTTCCCACACTGCCCAAGGACTCACCGAGGTGCCCTGGCTGGTTTCTGATACAATGCTCCCACTCCCCCAAGCCTGCCACGGGAATTCCTTTCCACGTGATAATGCATCAGATGCCCACAAATGCTGTACCCAAACTCACATCCAGTAAACTAAGCATCACACTGTGACACTGTTAAGCCACGGGGAAAAGAAATCATGGCTAAAAACAGAAGATGTTTGATGCAGAGAGGAGAAAGTACTCATCAACAAAAAATAAGTGTCAGACACTAGCACACAAACGACGCACACAGGGAGGCAGAACAGAATGCCATTCATTAACCATCTTCGAGAATATACAGATATGTCTACATCAAAAGAAATTTCCAAGGAAGAACTATAATAAGTTCCCTGTTGTGCACAGGTACATATAAACACATACACACACGTGTACATATAACCAAAATTATGATAAAGTTCAGGATATAGTAAGTTACCACTACATATACACTATACAGAAAACAAAAAAAGATACTGAGTAGGAAGTTTCCAGAGTCCATAAGACATCATCAGTCTCAAGGCTCCTTATTTTATAAAAACCTGGTAACTCTTCCTGATCAGAACTGTCAAAGCGCATGTTCTCACCAGTGCCAGCAGAGTTTCAAGAATTATTTTACAATCTCAAGAGAAGGGTCTTTCTCCTTAGAGTTATGGGATCATTGATAGAAAAAATTAAGATCACATCCAGGCATAATTTTCACAACCTAGTTTTCTCACGTCCACAGATAGAAAAGAAGATATACACTCACCGCTGAGAGCTGACTCCACGTAGATCTCAGCGGCTTATGGTGAATCACGATTCTTTCATCCGATTTCTGTTCTTTGGGCTCCGACTCTTCATCAGAGTCAATGTCAAGGGCCTTTTCTTTGTAGTTCTGATACAGGACAGCGTTTTCTGCAAGAAAACCAAACCCTGCATGTCACTAATTGCTCCCTATCACGATGCTACTTGTTCTAAATAAACATCCCTCTCTATACAATGTTTGGTCTCCAGTTTAATAAACAAGAGACAAGTGGATTTTGTCACTGAAGGGTCATTACCAAAAAGTGATTTTCTCACTCTCACAGCTCTGTCCCCAATTCACCTGCAGGGGAAGGGGGGTTCCCACACATGAAATGCCAACTGAAGCAAAGTTTCCACATCTCTGTCCACCACCCACAGACGAATGGTCATGCCTGTTACATCATTGCTTTTTAGGTCAAGTTGAATGTACACCCTATTATTTATCTATTTAACAAACATTTATTGTACATCTACAATGTGAGAAGGGCTCGAGTAAATGGAAAAGAAAAGCTACTTCTTGCACTCCTCTGAGCTAAAAATTTACTGAGAAAAATAGTCAAAGTCATTCATTCATTTATTCACTCAACTGCTATTTAGAAAATGCCTGCTAGGCATTTACAACTGCTAGGCACTGGGGATACAAAGAGAATAAAAAAGGTAAAAATCTCATTCTTCATGGAGCTGACACCAGAGTGATGAGAGAATGACAATAAACAAGTAACTTTTATAATACATTAGATGCTGATAAGTAGCATAGAACAAAAATAAAACAGGGAAAGGAGGAGGGTATGTAAATTTTAAATAGGGTGGTTTAGGAAGGCCTCACTAAGGCGACATTTAAGCAAATAACAGGTGAGAAAGTGAGCCACTTTTCCAGCTGGGGAAAGAACATCTCATCCTCTTTACAGCACAGGGAACCATATTCAATATCTTGTAATAGCCTGTAATGAAAAATATGAAAAGGAATACATGTATACAACCGAATCATTATGCTGTACACCAGAAATTAACACAACATTTTAGACCAACTATACTGCAATAAAATAAACAAATAAGCCAGTAAAATCCCCTAGAAAAAAAAAAATGAACATCCCACCGTAGAGAACAGCAAATACAAAGGCCCTGGGGCAGGAGTCTGCTTGGTGCATCCACATGAACAAGATCAGCAAGGAAGCCGGTGTGGCTGGAACAGGTTAAGGGAGGGGAGAGAGTACAGGAGATAGCGGTGGGTGATAAAGAGAGGACAGACCATGCATGGTCTTGTCTCAATGCCACTGAAAAGACTTTGGTTTTTACTCCAAGTGCGAAGGCATGTCACTGTAGGGTTGAGGACACAGTGATCTTGCACAAATACATACCTACACACCGAGAGATTTATATACAGGTGCTCTGAGAACTGACTGTCAGAAGGATACGATCTAGTCTGGGGGATCAGAGAGGAAAAATCTTAAGATTTGAAAGCTGAGAAATTACAGAGCTAAAAAAAAAAGAAAGCCCATGCAAAAAAGCCCTGCAGCAGGAGGAAATATATTACCCTAGAGGAATAAAGGAAGGTCACGTACTGGAGCATGGGTGTCTAGTGGTCAAAGGGTGCAGGGTAAGTTTAGGGAGAAGAGCCAGACAGTCCAAGTCAAGCAGAGCTTTGCAAGCAGTGGTAAAGAACTGGATTTTATCCTGAATATTCTGTACACAGGACTGAGGTCCTTTCATATTGTAAAGATTATATTTTATCCTGATTGTAATGGGAATCCACTGAAAGGAAAGACTTTATTAGATTGGAAGAGAAAAACATTAACAACTTAGGGGACTAGTTAGGATGCTACTGAAGTGGTCAATGAAAGACAATGGAGACTTGGGCTATGAGACTTAGAAAGGACTGGGGATGGACTGGATACGGGTCAGACTGGATATGGTGGGAAGGACGTTTCTTAGCTAAGTACCATAACTGAAAAGTGGAAAAAGAGAACTCCAGAAGAGATTCAGCTTTAGTGGAAAGACTGTGAATTTGGTTTGGGACATAGTAAGTTCGAAACGCTTTTCCCATCTACTGAAGCCAGCAAACATCTGCCTCATCTCTCATCAACTACTCCATGCACTGCATGCATGCATGATCACTAAGTAACACCGCAGTCTGTGCCGGATCTCACTGTTCTCTGATTGCTCAGCACGTGCAAAGCAGATTCTGAGGGTACAGACTGAGTGTCCCCCATCTCTGTAGTGGCCTTCAAAGTACTCAGTGTTTAGCACAAAATATACACATCCATTGTTGATATGATGTCTCATTCATTCTCAAATAAATGTGGGCAATAGTATTATCAGCTTCATTTTACCCAGGATGAACCTGAGGCTCAGTGAAGTTAAGATGCTTGCTCAACGTCACTCAACTGGTGAGTAGAAGCAGTAGAATAGGAACCCAGATTTCTGGTTCCAATATCATAGGTTCTCACCTGTCTACCACACAGCTTTCTGAGTTACATTCTTCTCAGTCATTAACTGTAAGAATCCTGCATTCCTCATGCACATATATGTGAAAAAGAATTTCTAGGTCATCATTTTTGAGAAGAGAGGGTGCACAGAAACAGCTCCTTATAAAAGGAAACAACTTAAAACTAGCCATAATGAAGGTCTGTCCCCTGACTTAAAAAAAAAAAAAAAAAAGCTTAACATTTTTAACCCTTTGAGGCAAAAGTCTCCAAATCAACATCAAATTCTAAAAGATGCAAAATGTCTCTCAAAATTGATATTAGGTAGAGACCCTGCTCAATTCATGGTCACAATGTGGTACAAGAGGAAGCAAACTGGACTGAGAACCAGATCTCTGTCTCAGTACTGGCTATGTGACAGTGGACAAGGTACCAAACCTCTCAGAGCTTCCAGATTCCTCAGTTATAAAAATCAGGAAGATGAATTTATTCCTATCAGCTAAAAAACTACACCTGAGTTTCTTCTCCATAGAGAACAGTTTTCTAAGATTGGTACAATAAGTAGATTTTTAGAAATTGGTCATGTTTGAATGATCCAATGGGAACTGATTTTTATGAAATTATATGGGGAAATGTTTGCCATCACCCAAGGTGATACAATTCTGGGTGGTTACATGTTAGATTTACTTACAGAGGGGCATACCCTTCTTCATGATTCTTTAAAATCTTAGCATTTCAGAGCATGAAAGAAAGTAACTACCCTCACCTCCACCACGCTTTTCCAGCCCAACTAGGGCTGCAGCTGGGCCTTCTCCCTTCATGCTCATCCAGTACATTGACAGTGAATACATCTACTTACACAAAGTCCACTAATCTGATTAGGGTTTGAACACCTGGTGGAAGCTGCTTTTGTGTTGAGATCCGTCACAAAAATACTGCATGGGTTCCAAATTCTTAGAGGAGTATGTTTCTGTCAGCCAGAGTTAGATTTCCCCTAAATTGAAACTTGATTCAGAAACAGGAAGTCACAAATGATATCAAAATGCAGAAAAATACTGGGAAAAGAATATTAAGTCTAAGGAAATATGACTTAAGATCTAAATGCCAAACTCCCAGAATTTTTAACTGAAGAGCCAGAGCTCCCTCTTACTCCATTTTTTTGTGGGAAGTCGGGACAGAGCCAGAGTAGAGAAGAAGTAAAAATCCCAGAACACTGGTCTGACAAAGTCATCTGCTTACAAAGAATGCCATTAATTTCATTCACTGCTGGTATCACTAGATGAAAACTGAGCTTAGCACAGAGCTTTGCACTATATAATTTGGGAAGAAGTTGTACATTTTTCTCCCCTTGTGTTTTTGTTACTTCAGTTGGATTTCAACTTATAATTGATATTCCACATTGAAACAGCAATAAAAGTCTGGAAAATCAAGTGCTTACCTTCCCCATCAAATGTTCCTTGTCCTTTCAGCATTTTTTTCTAAGAAACAAGAAAAGCAAAAAATAAGGGGGGGAAGCAAAGCAAACTATGTATGAATGAGCCAAACAGAAAATAACAGCTATCTTAAGAAAAAGTACTTTTTTTGTTGTTACTTTCATTAGAGTCCCAAAAACACATAGCAAATGATCCCTGAGTAGTTTACTCAGATGACTAACAATTCACTAAAAAGGTGAAATGTAACGTACAATGTCCCCTACACTCTGTCAAGACAGCTTGAGAATCCTCAAATGACCAGTAGTCCAGCTTACTTCACTACTCATGATTCACCCACCGTCATTGTTAAATGGAACTCTGGTATACTCGCAGAGTTGGGGAGGTGGGGGAGAAGACACATAAAATGTTATGTAATTTCTTTAAGGCCATAGGATCTAAAATAAAACAGGCTTGCTTGTGTATTACACATGCGACGTTTATACAGACTGGTTCCAGTTATCCAATTAATCAAGAAAAGATGTGGCTGCCAAAATGAGTATCTGCCCTGTTGCTGAGATCTGTCTTGTGTCTGGAAAAGGTAATACATGCACGCTCCAAAATCTCCTCTAGTTTTCCTATTTCTTTATGTCGTATTTGGTAATATTTTAACCATGTCAGCTCCTAGGCCTTTATCTGGGAGCAACACCCCATCGTTCACTCAAACCTGAAGTTTTGAGCTACCAACTTGTTAAATGTACTCAAGGATTAAGTAGCCACAAAATAGGAATAAGATACTAAGCAGTGGTGACAGAAATGAGCAACCACAAATATGACAAATTATTTGCGTCTTTTGTGATTCCATCAATTGACTTGAAATTTACCCTTTAGCTGAATGGTATATAGTACGTGATCACCACTGAAAGAAATTCAGTAATTAAACACTTAACATAAATAATCAATAGGTTCAAAGGAAATCAGTGTTTTCCTTTATCAGCTGTGATGAATCAGCAACAACCAATGGCTGACACTTCTAAACAAGCCTCAGGTGACCACAGTCAAGAGGGCAGAACCCTGCCTGCCCATCACTCCCTTTTCAACTACCTGTATTAAAAGTGTTCAGGACTTACTCAGCCAATACTTAATTTGCTGTGTTTTTCCCCCTTTGTCCCCCACATTTTGCCCCACCTTAGAAAGTTTAAACAGTGATAAGGGTTTCAGATCCTCCCATAAAGCTCCTCCCTGCCAGCAACACAATGGCCAAGAGAAATGTGCACGGCTCTGATGACCAAACAATATAATTTATAGGGTTGTTTTGGGGGGAGGGGTATAATTAGGTTTATTTATTTATTTTTAGAGGCGGTACTGGGGATTGAGCCTACACCTTGTGCATGCTAAGCACGCACTCTACCACTTGAGCTATACCCTCCCTCCCAAACAATATAATTTAAAAAGAACAATAACTTCGGGTTTCCTTTATGCCCCTCCTCCCCACCCCCAACACCTTCATTTGCGGCTTAGTGAATGCCCAGCTTAGAGAGTGACTTGGCAACACTCTTGCCCACTCTTACCTTTATCCTCCCCAGGCTGGAAAACTTCTCCTTGTCTTCCATCACTGCTTTCAGAACAGGCTGGGACATTCTGTTCTTCTTCGTCGAGGTGGTAGGACTGTCAAAATCAACGCCACTGACCACTGCCCTGCGATACGACGTGGACCGCAAACCTCTCCGCAGAGACCCCGGGCTGTCCACATCGTTCTCCGCCTCGCCCTCGTCCTCTGCGGGGCCCAGGGGCGCTCCAAGACCCTCCACCATGCTGCGCACCTTGAGCAGCCTCTTGTGAGGCTCCACGTTCTGACTGTTGGATTTACTTATTTTAATCTCCGAGGCCAGGCTCTTCGGAATGATCTGCTGCTTCCCCACTTTGAGGGCGGCGGGGCTGTTTGTGCTCAAAACCACTGAAGGATTCTCCGGGAGCTCGTTCTCCTGTGAGGGCAGCCTTTGGAGGAGTAGTTTTTGTTCCAAAGACCTGTTCTGGGGCACAGGAGAAAGTCTTGAGGGTCCCCGCTCAGGGTCCTTAGCCATCTGGCCGGGAAGCGAACGGGCGCCTGAGGAGGCAATGTAAGGGGTAAGCCCATTTGTAGTAGGCGAAGGCAGGGGGCTGGCGGGGAATCCGGCTGTGTTCCCCTCGGGGCTGCAGGGGGCGGGCGCTTGAGTCCGCAGTGGGTGCAGCAGCTGCGGCGCAGGCGAGGTCACCGTGCCGTTGGCTGTAGATTTGGGGGAGCCACCCGACGCCGCTTTGGGGACCTGGGGTGACTTAGGCCGTCGGAGCCGAGGAGAGACAGCTCTGTATTCCGGGGAGACGGTCCTCCCATTGGTTATTGCCCCTCGGTGGGCGCACAGAAGCAGTGGGCTTCTCTGGACCGTCCTGCCGTCGGAGGCAGTGGGCACCTGGGCAGGAGTCTGCGCCGCGGGGAGCGTCCCTAGATCCTCCACCGGGAAATCCGTGATCAGCAACCCGCTGGGGCTCTGGTAGGACTGGGGCCGCGGCTTGCTTCGGCCCAGCAGCTGGGGCTGAGGGGTTGACCGCCTTCGCCACAAAGGGGTTAAACTGTTGCTGGAAAAATCCACTTCGCTCTCGCCGTCCATAGTAGAGCCTCGGGGGTCAGCCCCGGAGGATACAGCATCCAGTCAGTCTTGCCTAAAGAGGAAAGAAGTCATGGAACTTTGCCTCCAGGCGCGCCTTGCAGATGCGCGTCCTCTGAGCCCGGGGATCACCCGCCTGGGACGCGAGACACAACTGCGTGTCACTTACCGGCCCTTTCTTAGGCAAAAACTGTGCTCGCCGCACGCAACTGTCCCAGACAAAATCTGGCTGCGCTCAGGCGGATAAATCCAATCCCCTTAGCGTCTCTCCCGCGCCTAAAGACCACCCGCACGGAAAGAGACCGCCACCAATTCACCGGGTGGAAACCGATGCACAAGAAACTTGGGACGAGTTCAGCTTTCTTGGGAAACTCGCCGCAGGACGCTCCCCTCCGCCGCCATCCAGCCGCCCGCCCCGATCGTTGATCCCCTAGAGCTCTAGCTGCCCAGCTCCCAGGCGGATTTACCTTCAGGGCTTTTCAGAGCCCAGGGCTAAAGAGCGCCCACCTCCCCGTGGGTGGCCCGGGTCCGGGATCGAATCGCCGCGGCGGGAGCTCTGGAGAGCTCTGCAGCGGACTGAGGCGTCGGCTCCGCCCCCAATCTTGACTCCGCCCTTAGCCTTGGCCACGCCCGGGCCCGCCTCTATCGCAGTCATCCGGGAGCTGCAGCTTTCCCGCCTCAGTCCCTGTTGAACATACCGGCACACCTGGGCTGGGTGCCGAACTCCCGGCTTCCGGGCCGCGAGCTGTGGGCTGGGGGCGGCGTTGGAGCCGCCGGCGCACAGAGTCGTTGCCGGGAGTACATCGTGGGAACCAGCGTGGGAGCTCTGCCCAGACGTAATTTACGAAACTCTGGGCCCCCGGGGGATCTCCCCTGTAGAAACCAGAAAGCCTGGCAGACGAGGGTTTGTGAAATGCGTGAACTGGAGCGCGTAGCTCTGAGCGCAGAAACCCAGGTGCCTCTCAGCATTCGCGTGGTCTTAAAACACAGATCCGATGCCCTGCTCCCCTGCTTAAAATATCTTGTAGACTGACAGATTTGCTTGTTTATGCCTAGAGTATTTCCGGAGGGATACATACAGCCAGCGTGGAGGAGGGAAATTTTTCTAAAAAATGAAATTTTCCAAATAGTTTGGTTCAAAGAAATATGGCTGATACCATACTCATACCTACCCACTTTTTAATATAGGATATTTCCCATACGAACACACTACTTTTATATTGGAAAATATAATTAATTTTTAAAGTGCTTAGCTAAGGACAAATGAAGTGTCACCTAATTCAGAATGCAAACTGTGAAACATGTTAATAAGTTGTGAATGGTGGTGTGAGAAGCTAGCTTCTTTTCAAATTATACTAGTTCTGCAAACAAGTGTATCTAATGATTGTGAACATCTTCCTATCACATTCCTAAGCAACAAAAAAATACCCACCAAAACAACAGCGACAAAACACCATGCTCTGTTCCTTCAGTAAGGGAAGCTTGGAAATTCAGACTTGCTGCCCATTTTAGCTGCCATTCAATTTATACTATCTGTTCAAACCTAGGACATCTTTGTATGTACCAACAAGAAAGAAAGAAGGCTGCCAATTAAACCATGACACAATGTGTTATCATACACGATTTTTTCAATACTTATTAAAATGGTGCTTTTTAAAAGACTTCAATATAGATTTTTCAGTAATGTGTATATATAGAAAAGGAAAATACAAGCAAAAGAAGTTTAAAAATTATTAAAGTATTTCTACAAATTATGTAGACTTTTAGATTCTACAAATTCTACAAAGTCTAATTCTTCTGAATCCCTTTTTGCACAGAGCATCAAGGTGTGCATTTCTCCCCCACAGGCTCATGGGTAGCATGGCATTCCCTAGCCTTGTCTCTGGGATTTGCTTCCCAGCCAGACACGCATTCTACAAGTTTGATGCTGGTATAACCCTCTTCAACTAAAAGCATAGTTTTCTTGTTCAACTTAATCATACATCACTACAACCTACACAGCCTCTCTATTATGGCCAGAAGGAAGTTTCATGCCTTCACTATGGTCTCGTGTGATGCATGAATTGGTTCAGTCTCTTGTTGCTTTGGAATTTCTTTCATCTAATCTGACACATCTGGCAATTTCTCCTGCCTTCAACTGTATTTCTTACCATATGGCTTTGACACATATAGTTTTAAATCGTATAGAACTCTGTGAACTGATGACAATTTGAACAGTTAAAACCATGTTCACAAAAGCAGAGGCAATGCCTACTATATCTTGATTGCTCCTTGGCCAGTGGCTATTTCTTTAATAGTAAGACACATTCCAGTTTCAGAAATGTTACAATGTGAGACAAACTGCTTCTTAGACTTGGAGAAATACCGTATATTGAACAATTAGGATTGATATATTATGCCGGTATATTCTGATGGTATATATTTTTTATTTTATTTTCTAATTAAAAAATTTTCATTTCTTCCTAGTTTTATTGATATAGTTGACATACAACATGGCAGTAGTTTAAGATGTACAACAATGATTTGGTATATGTATGTTGTGAAATCATTACCACAATAAGTTCAGTTAACATCCATCACCTGGCATGTTTACAAAACTTTTTTTTTGTGATGAGAACTTTTATCATCTGCTTTCTTTGCTATTTTCGAATGTACAATACAGTGTTGTTAACTGTGATCACCATGCTGGGCATCACATCCCAGAACTTATTTTTCTTTAACTGGAAGTTTGCACCTTTTGGCCACTTTCACCCACTTCCACCAGTGACATATTGAACTATTAAAATATTCAGTGGTATGATACAGGGTGTCAGAGGTGAGATACCAATTATTGCTACATTTACTAAACAAATTTGCATTTATCACCAATTACGTGTCTGGAATAATACTTAGGCTAATTTTTAAGTGCAGTTTGTTAACTAGCGTTATTACCTTGCAGTTAAATCTCATGCATTCTTTACTCATGTATTTATACATTCCACTAATGCTTATTGGGTACATTTAAGTGCCAAGCACTGGGCCAGCCTTCCTGAAGCTTATAATGTGACTGATTAACTACATCTGACACATTACAAATTTAAGGCACCTGAGCTGAGGAAGGTATGGCAAACTCCCTGTTCTCTGAAAGTCTCTGTGAAGGACTCTGGGTAGAAGTGGGCCAGAAGAATAGGAAAAATATTGCGAGAAGTGGACAGTATTTCAGAGACATGTCCCAGCAGGAGCAGAAACATGGGGGTGTGGCTGGGAAACTAAGATTTATTAAGTGCCAACTATATTTCAGGCACTAATTTAATCTTCCATTAATCCTGTCTCCACTTAACTATGAAGAAGCTGAAGCTCTAAAAGCTCTTCTCATACTGTTGCTGAGTGTTTGAGTCAGAATCCTAACTCAAGTCTGTCAGACTCCAGAGCTCACAAGCTGCACATACCAGAAACTAAACTCACAAGAATAGAGAATTTGCAGTTAGAAATTGTGGGAGATTAATTTGGCTAAATATGGGTAGAATAGAATGTGGTGTGTGACATAAACCAAGGGGTCTGGATTTTACTTGGATAACATCTGACACTCTCTGAAACTATTTAAACTTCTCTATCTTTTAAACAATAAATTTGATAACACCAGTCTCAGAGATTAAATAAATAAAATAAGCAGATTTGTTTGTGTATTAAAAAAGTCCACATAAACCCCTAAAATCTGAGGGAAATCTTCTCTTAGAGGGAAATAAGAGAAAAATATTTAAATATATATGTACCAAAGCATTAATAACTGTATTATTCACAAATCTATAAGAAAAAGATAACTGGAAAAATAAGCAAAGAATGATACGAATTTTAGAAATGACACACATGCCTACTATACATAAAAATACACTCAGCCCCAATAGTAATAACAAAATTAAAACAGTAATGAGATCATAGTTTCTTATCCATTAGATCAACAAAGATTAAGGAAAAAAAAAAACACTGTTGGTAAAAGTGCAGGCAAAAGAGAGTTCTGACTCATTCACCCTAAGAATGTAAACAACCTTTCTGAAGAGCAATTAGATGACATTTAATCAAAACCTTGAAAACAGGCAAATCTTCAAGCTAGTAATTCCATATACAGGAAATAGTCCTGAGGAAGTAATCTTTGCTGTGTGCAAAGAGGTATATGTTCAAAGATCTCTGTCAAACATTTCTTAATGGTGGCAAAAAATTAGAAGCAAACTGTTTATTGGTAAGGGACTCATTAATAAATCGTGATGTAAAATGCAACCACCAAAAATAATAGTGTCGATATATAATTACTCATACAAAAATTGAAAATATGGTAAATGGGGGAGAAAAGCTACTTTTAAACACATTGTGCAGAAAGTCTTACTTTGAGTTTTTAAAAATGCAAATAGCTATGTATAAATACTCAATACCAGGTTTGTAATACTCAAATGTTAGCATGTCTACCTCTGGTACCAAAATTAAATGTGGTATTTCAGTTATGCTTTGCGGTGAAACAAACCACCTTACCACTTAGTGGCTTAACATAGCAAATTTTATTATTTATTGTTACTCACCATCTGTGGGCTGGTGTGGTGAGTTCTTCCGCTTCTTCTGAGGGCCTCTCCGGGCTCTCCCACATTGCCACAGCCAGCTCTGGGGTAGGCTGGATCGCAAGGACACGGCTTCACCCACGTGTCTGACTGTTGGTTGGTGCTGGTTCCTCAGTTCTCCCTTTCTCAGGTATCTTAAACGTCCTGGAAGGCTTAGTAGCCCTGGTACAATCAAGTGATAAGTCAAAATGACAAAAAAAAATCTGGAAGGGATATCTGAAAAGGAGGTTTTGAGAATTGATTAGTTCTCATTGGGAAATAAAAATTCTTTAAGAGACTTTTTACAGCACTTACAATGATTTATATATTACCTTGTGTTTTTTTAAAGCATTTCTTGAGCACTTAAAATATAACAGACCCTCTTTGAAGTACTTCAAATGTATTAAATAACCTTCACAACAACCTCATGAGGTAGGAACTACCACTGTCTGCATTTTATAGACAAGGAAACTAAAACCCAGAGAGGTTCAGTCCCCATGTAGTCTGGCTCCAATCTGCCTCATAACTATTACACTATTATATTATTTGTGATTTCATTATTCATTTATTTTCATTTTTTCCCACAAATAAAATGTAAGCACCCCAATGTCAATGTTTTCTCTATCTCCGATAGTGCTTCAGTAATGAACAGATGGATCAGTTGATGATAACTCCCAGAGGAAGAGGAGGCAGAGCAAGAGGGGTCATCCAATTAGGAAGAGAAACACAAAAGCCTTAGAATGGAAGAGTTTGTGTAAGGAGAATCGGATTAGTAATCCTATTCATCATCTAGTATTTATTTCGCTCCTGGTTGGTGCCAAGCTCTGGGCTCGCTGTAGATACAGTGGTAAAGAAAGTAGCCGTGATTCTGCTAACTGTCCTTGCCATAGTCTTGCTAACATTCAATCAGGAAAGACCAACTCCGGGTAGCATCTGATGCTACGGATGTTGCTCACTGTCTTGGTGGTCATGGAATCCAACCGGCAGGGCTTCTGGAGAAAACAGTCAGCATGCAAGCTTAGTACAGGCACTTAACTGCAAGTGTGGGAATTGTGACAGCAAAAGGGAGGAGAAAATAGGGCAGTTGTTGGAGGGAAAGGGAGAAATAAGCAGATTTATTTCAAGACTGGGGATACTTGGCTGGAATTCAGGCGGCTGAGTTTCAGTTTGTGTCTGCCACTTTCTTACTGTGGGAATGAGGACAAGTCACCAATCTCTAAGATTGTAGTTTCTTCAACTGCAAAATGAAATTATTCCTCCACCGCAGTTGAGAAACACTGGTTAGATTAGAATAATTTGGATGTGGCCACTCCAATGGTTAGGGGAAATGGGACACAGAAGTGGGATGGGGAGAGGGGAGATCTGGACAGATAACTGTACAAAAACTAATTCCTAATTAACTTTCCCCCTATCTTGAACAGCAAATAAGTAGAATAAAATTCTGTTATTTCCAACTGTAGGGCGAACATGAAAGATCATAATGAGAAAAGGATTAGAACTTGTTGAAAATGGCTCAGAGGGCTCTTCTTGACAGGACCTTAGGGAATGATAAGATTTGTTCAGTCTCTTCTTTCTTGCCACCACCAGTCCTTGCCGGCAGCGTCCAATCTGCTAATTCACAACTGCAGGGAGAATGATTCACATTTGATTTATCAACCTGCCAGTGACACATGTTTTGAGGGGAGGCTCTCCATTTAACTAGAATGATTAAGATCCCAGGTAAGCCTCAAGGTCAGTGCGGAGAGTGACGCCCAGAACTGGGTAGGCCCCAAGAGCTACTGTTCACTGTTGTTCTTGGAATTGTAGGGATAAGATAAGCAACTGAGTAGCCACTTTCTTCAATGGGTTCTAGTGTCACGTCACTACATGGCTTGAACTGACCCTTCAGTTCTTTAAACAGTAGTTTCTTTGGTGGTTTGGTCTTTTTTTGTTGTTTTTTTAAATACATTCGTATGGTTAAAATTGGGATTGTACAAAAGTAAAAAATATCTAATATCTCCTGTTCTTGTCCACAGTTTCCTACTTGGCCCTCTAAAGGCATTCACTGTTAACAGTTTGTTGTATTTCATAAATTTTCGGATTTATGGTGGGACATAAATAAGCATATATATCTCCACATACACTAGATACCTATACACATACTAGTATCCTATAACAGTGTTCCGTATCTTAAAATTTTTTTCTTTTTTTCCCCTATTTTATTGATGTATAGTCAGTTTACAATGTTATGTCAATTTCTGGTGTACAGCATAATATTTCAGTCATACGTATATTCTTTTTCATTATAGGTTACTATAAGATATTAAATATAGTTCCCTGTGCTATATAGAAGAAACTTCTTGTATATCTATTTTATATTTAGTAGTTAGTATCTACAAATCTCAAACTCCCAATTTGTCCCTTCCCACCCCTCCCCCTGCCCTCTGGTGACTGTAAGTCTGTTTTCTATGTCTGTGAGTCTGTTTCTGTTTTGTAAATATGTTCATTTGTGTCTTTTTTTTTTTTTTTTTTTAGATTCCACATATAAGTGATATCATATGGTATTTTTCTTTCTCTTTCTGGCTTACTTCACTTAGAATGACGCTCTCCAGGTCCATCCATGTTGCTGCAAATGGCATTATTTTATTCTTTTTTATGGCTGAGTAGTAGTCCAATATAAATGTACCACAACTTCTTTATCCAGCTATCTGTCACTGGACGTTTAGGTTGTTTCCACATCTTGGCTACTGTATACAGTGCTGCTATGAACATTGGGTATATGCATATTTTTGAATTAGAGTTCCCTCCAGATATATGCCCAGGAGTGGGATTGCTGGATCCTATGGTAAATCTATTACCTGGGATATCATTCCATACCAACACTTATAGAACCACCATGTATTTTTTTTTTAACATCTGCATAGCATTAGGTAGAATCAAATGGAATTGCCATTTCTGTAAGTCAAAAGCAGTCAAATACCAACAATTCCATATGGTTCCATCTAATTGTACATCATTTATTAGCAAATTTCCTACTGATAAACATTAAATTATTTCCTTGTAAAATCTGAGCATCAGTAAGTTCCTTTTAGTTCTAAATTTCCATAATTCTTAGCTTTGTTCCCATTCCTCAATACGTAGGTAAGGCAATAAAAGAGAACACTTCATTGAACAAAGATACAGGTACGGTTTCCTTCTGTTATGCGTAGTTAGGAGTCTGCTCTTAACACGTTAACGGTGAAATATGGGGAATGTACTCTAAGCAGAGTTCTGTTCCTTTTTGGGGAAACTGGGTCAGGGGTGCCATCACCACTATCACCGATTTCCTTTGGTGATAATTTCCCAGTGACGATGCCGCTTCTTTGCTGTCCTTTCCTGGCTCTTGCTCTTTCTCTGAATTATCAAAATGGTATGTCAGATCACAGCTCTTGTTTCATGAAGTTTGTTAAGTAATTCGAACAAAGAGTTATTGGAATAGGCCACACTGTTCCTTTTGTGTCAAGTATTCGGTGTTTGCAAAAGAACTCAAGATTAAAACAAAACAAAACAAAAAACCAAATCCCTCTGTGGTGTGCACTCCATTTTCCAGGTAGAACTATCTCGAGAATCATCTGGGGATACTTAAAACTGGCCGATACTTTCAAGTTTTTTCCTGCCCAGATTTGTTTGGAAGAAATCCAGTCTTACCAATCTCAAAAATTCAGCAGGGAAAAATAGCTGAAATAAATTAAACCTGCGATCACCAAATTCTGTGTTTACCTAGACATTCTGGCATTTGGCTTCAAGGACAAAGCTTTTTGGAAGTATTACTTAAACTCAGTTTTGTACAGATTTTAAATTGGAAGAAAAATGGCAACAGAGTAAAGCTCTATAAACCATACACGTTTGGGCTCATTACCAAGCAGTACTAATAGAATTTGAAAAATGCTTTCCAGGGTTGAGATCTGCCACCTAGCAACCACTCTGAAATACTTCCTGTGCTGGCCCAAGAAGGAGTACCCAAAATGCCCAGTTTTAAAATTGATGGGGTATTTTGCTGTGCCTGGGCCACAGTCATTGAAGGGAGGATTAGAACTTTGTTTTTAGGGCAAAGACATGCAGATTAGAAGGACTGTTTAACTTAACTGCTCAGCTGGGTTTTGAGATAGGGTTGGCAGATTAAGTACAAATTAAAGAGTGTATCAGACATACTACACTAAAAAATTATTTACTGTTTATCTGCAATTCACATTTGTGCGTTCTGTATTTTTATTTGTTAAATCTGTCAACTTGGCTTTGGAGAGACTTATAGTGGAGAGTGGAGGAATATTTATAGAATAGGTATATTAACTTGATCTCCCAAGGCTGCTGATGTTATGGATCTAAAACACCTTTCCTAGAGCACTGGCTATTGGACCTACAAGGGAGCCTGAAGCAAAGAAGACCTAAGGTAGGGCAGGAGCTAACAGAAGAGGATAAGAGATTGACCCAATGTTGCACCCAAGAAAGCTAAACTAAAGGAGGATAGGAGAAGGAAGGGGTTAGCTGTGCAGGAGCAGGGATGCCCCACAGAGTGTAATGGTGCCGGTGAGGAGAGGGAACTTCCTGGACATCTAGGAGGACGTGGAAGTGGTATGATGTCAGCATTCATTTATTTTTAAGTGGTAGAAGGACGGGAAGTGAGGCCCTCTACACAAATATGCCATCTGAAGCTTGGGCTGAGGTGGGAGAGGTGCAACCTGGATCCCAAAGAGGCCAATGCCACCTCCACACAGCATCCGAACAACTCTTAGGCTGCTTGCGCCAGCCTGGAGAGCCAGCCTGGGGCTGCAGAGGCTTTGTCAGGGTCCTGCCCTTCCAGCTTCTTCTCACCCGGTTTTGAGCTTGGGAGAGGTTGTCACTTTGTCTTTGATCCAGATCACAGCCCCTCATCCCCACCCTAGAAATCTGCAGCCTCTGCTGTTAACCCAGCAGCACAAAATAATTAAAACAGGATTCATACATAATTCCTATGTGTTTGCACATGACTGAACATCTCCTGAAGGACATATAAGAAACTGCTAACTGGGGTGTGGGAAAAAGGGTGGGTATGTAGTTTGGTGCAGCCACCATGGAAAACAGTATGCAGATCCCTTAAAAAACTAGAAATAGAGTTACATATGATCCAGCAATCCCACTCCTGGGCATGTATCCGGAGAAAACTCTAATTTGAAAAGTTACATGCACCCCAGTGTTCAATAGAAGCACGATTTACAATAGCCAACACGTGGAAGCAACATAAATGTCCATCAACAGATGAATGAATAAAGAAAATCTGGTGTACATACACACACAGACACACACACACACACACACAATGGAACATTACTCAGCTGTAAAAAGGAATAAAATAATGCCATTCACAGTAACATGGATGGACTTGGAGATTATCATACTAAGTGAAGTAAGTCTCATAGAGAAAGACAAATATCATATGATGTCACTTATGTGTGTAATCTAAAAAAAAAGATACAAATGAACTTATTTACAAAACAGAAACAAACTCAAAACAGACATAGAAAACAAATTTATTGTTACCAGAGAGGAAAGGGGGTGGGGGAGGGATAAAGTAGGCGTTTGGGATTAGCAGATATAGACTACTATATATTAAACAGATAAACAACAAGGTCCTACTGTATACCATGGGAACTATATCTGATATCTTGTAATAAACTATAATGGAAAAGAATCTAAAAAGGAATATATATGTCCCAATCACTTTGCTATGCACCAGAAACTAACACAGCATTATAAATCAACTATACTTCAACAACTAATAAACTTAAAAATTAAGAAAAAAAGTAACTGCTACCTATGGCTACCTGGGGGGAGAGGACTGGAGTACGGCAGTGGTGGGGTATGGGTTCTGAATAGAGGTATACTTGCTCACAAACCTTGTGTACTCATTGATTTATTTTATTATGTGTGCATATTAGTGACTCACAATAAGTTTAAAAGTAATGACTATGATAAATTCAGTACAAAACTGAAAACTACCCAATTATCTACCAACAGAAGAATGAATTTTTAAATGCATTGTATAGCTAACACATGGAAACAACCTAAATGTCCATCAACAGATGACTGGATAAGGAAGTTGTGATACATAAATATAGTGGAATACTACTCAACCATAAAAAAGAATAAAATAATGCCATTTACAGCAACAGTGGATGGACCTGGAGATTGTCATTCTAAGTGAAGTAAGACAGAAAGATAAAGAAAAATACCATATGATATCACTTGTATGTAGAACCTAAAAAAAAAAAAGACACAAATGAACTTATTTACAAAACAGAAACAGACTCAGATATAGAAAACAGACTTATGGTTACCAGGGAGGAAAGGAGGTAGGGAGGGATAGACTGGGAGTTTGAGATTTGTAGATACTAACTACTATATATAAAATAGATAAACAACAAGGTCCTAATGTGTAGCACAGGGAACTATACTCAACATCTGGTAGTAACTATAATGAAAAAGAATATGAAAAGGAATATATGCATGTATATGTATGACTGAAGCATTATGCTGTACACCAGACATTGACACAACATTGTAAACTGACTATACTTCAATAAAGAAAAAAAAAAAGAATGCATTGTATTTCCACCATGGAATTCTATACAACAATGAAAACGAACAAAGGGCACCTCCAGGCACAATATGGACAAATCTCACCAACATACAGTGACATAGAGTTTTGTCATGATTTCCCTAGGAGATCAGCAGGTTGTTTCAGTGGACAGACTCTTTTCTAATGACTCAGAAATGCTCCAGTGCTGGGATAGTTCCATGTAGACAGCCAGCTCCACCTGAAAGCTGAGGTGTCACAGGGGCTAGGTGAGGAGAGATGAGATTGATATAACGTCACTGAAGGGGTCTGCAGCTGAAGGGAAGACTGTGAAGCCCGGAGACATTCTGACAGTAGCATGAAGTCCCTGACATAGAGATTAGAGGGCAAGTCTGGGGCTGAGTCTACCAGAACCTCTCCTGGGGTCTGTGCACTGGGGGTCCCCGGCCTGGGTGTGGGTGGAGAGAGTGAGCTGTGTTGCAGTGGAGATTCTCAAGCACTTGGGTAGAAAGGGGCTGCAGAAACCTGCAATCCCTCAGTCTAGGAGATCCACAGAGGCAGAGGCTCTGGGTGATGTGCTTGGCTCCTTGTCAGCTACCTGGGGTCATTGTTGCTGCTTTTAGGATTGCTGCTGCCTCTGCCACTGATGGGCTTTGGCCCAGCTGTTCTTGAGGCACCTCTGAACTTGTGCTCAACTCAGGTTGTGTTTCAGATGCACCTCCCTTTCTTTGTAAGTTGGCCACCTCATCTTCTCTGAGTGTTTCTCTGACTCCTGTTCCTGTCTCCTCCTATAATGGTGTGTCCCTCGCCCAGCCTTCTTTAGGGACAGCTGTGTGGTCATGTACCTCTTTGTCCATCAGTTTCCTCATCTGTGAGACCAGCTCTTTCCTTCTAGAGCCACGGGTTCCCGAGGTGCTCTCAACCTTCACCACTGCTATTTCTGCCTGTTGTCATCGGTTTGTTCTGAAGAACCTCCATGAGTCCATTCTACAAACATAAAGAATCATGAATTTT
This sequence comes from Camelus ferus, assembly GCF_009834535.1. Lineage (NCBI taxonomy): Eukaryota > Metazoa > Chordata > Mammalia > Artiodactyla > Camelidae > Camelus > Camelus ferus. The sequence goes on from NC_045696.1 coordinate 93,960,212, forward strand.
AGGGAATTTTTATGAGGGGTGGAGACGGAGTTTGTAGGTGTGAAAAGACAGAATCTCAGCTCCACCATTTTCTAGGTGAGTCTCTGAGCAAGTCCCTAAATCTCCCTGAACTTTATTTCCTTAAGTGGGGCTAGTAATATCAGACCTGACAGTCACCTAGATCGAACATACATATGGAATTAGAAAGTGCTTGTGGAAAACACTCTGTAAACTCTATACAAAGGTAACCATTTTATTACTGATTCAAAGGTGCAGAAGTCTCAAAGTCACGTGCACATAGGAATCTCCTAAGAAGGATCTTCAAAGCACTCATAGTCAGCTCCTACCTGGGCCACCATGGCCTTCCGGTCTCCAGAAGATTTTCATTTTGTGGTCTGGGTCAGTGCCCATGAATCTGAATTGTATAAAGTATTCAGGTGAGTTTAATGCAGGTGACTCATTGATCTCATTTTGCTCAAAGAAATATTTAGTATTTCTGGGTGAATAGAGAGGATATTAATATTGAATATCTAGTTAGGGATGATAAAGGAATTCTCTAGGAAGACTGAAAAGCTTTCTTGAGGCTGTGATAAAGAGAATTTGAACAAGCAAAAAGAGGAGATTTTCCTGGCTAAAGCTCTAACGTGTATGCATTTATTTTATATATATATATGTATTATTTTATATATATATATATAATGAACTAATTGTTCATATTCCTTTTGTATTTTTATGTTGGGTGGTTAATCCTTTTCTTGCTGAATATGAGCTCCTTGCATAACTAGAAAAATAGTCCTTTGCTGATCATATGTTTTACAAATGTTTCTCTAGTTTGTCTCTTTTGGCTGTTTGTGTGCTCATTGCTTTACTGATCTGAATAAAATATTTCAGTATCTTCTTTTATGTCACAATTAAAAAGGCCTATCCCATTCTATGATTTTAAAAACTACCCATGTCTTATTCTGGGACAGTTATGGCCAGAGGGCATGTCTTACAGTATAGGTGTTTTGGCGCTAGTCAGGGGGACTGCAACAAATATAGTTTCTTTCCTTTCTTTCTTCTTCCTATAAAATTCTTAAAATGAGTTAGGACTTTCCTTCTTTTTCAATCTTCTGAGACAGTTTAAATAGCACAAGACACTTACCTGTTTTTTGAAAGCTGGAAAAGTAAATGATGAAACTGCTTGAATCAGACTTTTTGGAGGGTAATTTTTTTAATTGATAAAATGCATTTTTGGGGGGTTATTTTTATATATTCCTTTTAGGGTTTTTCAATTATTTGGATTTTATAGCTTTTCTTGAGTCAGTTTTTGGTTTTGTATTTTCCTAGATTCATTTAATTCTTACTGTCTTAACTGCCTCTATTTCTAATATCAGTTATATTTTCTGTTCCATTTTTTAATATTTTGCATTTTTGCATTATTATTTCCTTAACATTTCCATATAAGGTTGTCTGTTTAAATTTGGCATTGTCTTCCAAATGCTTCTCAAGTTTATTTATAAATCCTACTGACTCTCTCTTTTCTAATTTATTGATTTCTCTTTTTATCTTTAATGTCTTTGTTTTTCTTTTATTTGTTTTGTTCTTTTTCTAATTTCTTGGACTGAACAGTTTGTTCACACCGTGTATCAGTCTGGATTCAATCAGGAGACATAAAGCAAATAATAATTTACACAGGGAAAGTTTAGTATAAAGAATTATTAACCACAACAAAGGATGAAATTACTTATGGATTGTCTAGTAACAAGTAAAGAGGACTCTAAAGAATACAGGAATAGCAAATATAAGGAGCAGCCCCCACCCCTGGGGTTAAGATGGACACCTAAGCAAGAACGGGGTGGTGGCAGTGGGGTGCTGAGACCCAGATCTTGTTGAAGAGGGTGCCACCTTGGCTCACTGGATGGCAGGAAGTCATTGTATTGCTGTGCTGGTGAAACTTGTTAGAAATCTGTCCTCTGAAACTTGTAAAAATTCAGGGAAAGCTATTCACAGGGAGGTGTGGAGGCACGCTGCTGCAGAACCACCCAAGGTGGGTGCTATGGCAAGCTCCTGGCCATGGGGAACTGCTAGCAGTTGCACACCCCAGGAGAAGAACACTGGGTAGAGAAGCTGCCAGCACTGCAGGACGCAGAAGAGCTCCTCTACAAAACCTGAAAGGGAGGGTGTGGGGGAGGTGGGGAGTAGATGACCTCTGGGTGCTGCTAAGCTGCCATGCACTGCAGAAGCTGAGGCCTCAAGACACTACGTGCTGCTGGAGACTGGGGCTGAAGAAAGCCACCCACTTACACTGCAGGAGCCTGCCTAACAAGGATGCCAGAACCAGGAACCAAAACTCCTTCTGCAATGTTTCTACAGCACTCTATATTGATACAACTTCAGTGCCAGCTAGCAAAGAAAAAATATTTAAAGGGCCCTGGTCCGTTCTCACAGAGCGGTCTAAAAGGGTGAATCTGGAGATAAGAGGCAATCAATAGGTAACCAGCACACATGTTTTCATTCAATTCTAATTGAAAAATAAAAACATTGAAAGACATGCATTTTGTTCCAAGCATACTTTCATAAATTCAAATTTTGTGTTGTCATGTTTGTTTGTTACTACTGTTTTCTAATTAGTCTGTTATTTAAACCATATAAAAGCACCTGTGATTCTCTCCTTTGAAGTAAAAGGCTTTTGCTTTGGTCTCCCAGGCCTCCCCTGAGTCGCAAAAGGCTGGCTCAAGAGTTAATCATTAGGAAATGTGAAGATGTCGCAACAAAGAGTAACTGTTGGGCAGGGAAACTGGTAACAATTTAGATTATAAATCAGCCAGGCAGCAGAGTCAGTGAACTCCCAGTTCTCTGAAAGATACAGATAAAGGTCTGAGACACATTCCTAAATTGTTTTTGCAGGAAGCAGACCCCCACCAAATGAAAACTGCTGACTGCAAGCACGTAGACCCCAGACTGCTTGGAACTAGAAGATTGAGGATGCTCTAAGCTTCACCTTGATGCCAACCAATCTAAGAATTGAGCACAAACTAATCACCTACCCCACTCCACGACCCCCTCCCTCACACTGCCTTTAGAAACTTTTACCTGAAAGCCATCAGGGAGTTCCAGGAGTCCAGGTCTTTTAAGCACTAACTGCCTGTTCTCCTTGCTTGGCACCCTGCAATAAACACTACTACTTTTCTTTATCACAACAGGTGTCAGCAGATGGGCTTTGCTGTGTATTGGGCAAGCTGACCCCTACCTAGGCTCCATAGCATTATCAAAGCTTTCAATTTCTGACTCAATAGTTACAGAAATAGTCTATTTTTAGCTTATAGATGAACTTCTATTTCTTGTTTATGTATTTCTTTGCTTTACAAATATTTACTTTTATTATATTGTAGTCAAAGAACATCCCTTTACTAGTTGTACTATTTGAGATCTATGAAGGCTTTCTTTACAACATTTTGTAAATGCTCCATAGATTTTTGAAAAGAATATATAATGTCTATGTGACAAAAAGCTCAATACATATACTAATCAAGCTTTTAATTATATAATGTTCCTTATATTTGTTAACTTAGTCTATAGAAAACTGACAGAGATAGGTTAATGTCTCTGATTTTTTTCAATTTGCTATTACAATTTCACACAAATTTTACTTTATTTTTATGCTAAGTTTTTTTGGCCTATAAACATGCATTAATGGAGTTTGGAAGAGCATATCCAATTTTTATCATATCATATCATATTTACCTATATGCCTGGCACATAGTAGGTATTTAATAAATACATATTTAATGATGGCCTTAAATTAAAAAAATCAGTTTTAGATGGTAATTATTTATTAGCATCAATATCATGTCACTTACATTGCTTGGAATAGGCCTTAAAATATGTTTACCAGAAAAAAAAGTGTATGGAAGAGATGATACAAGACTGGCAAAAAAGTTGATAATTACTTAAGTTGGATGATGATAACATGAGAGTTAATAGTATTATTCTTTTTAAAATTTATGTTTGGAATTTTCCATAGTAAAAATTTAAAAATTATGTACATATAATTACTTATTCATCCTGTCCCTTGTAGAATTAAAAAAAAATTTCTTTCTTCTAGTGGTTTTTTTTGTTTGTTTTTTTAGAGTCAGAAGGTCCTTAATAAAAATGTGAGGCTTAGGCTACATTTGTCATGTAAGCTGATATCCAGTATTCTCCAATATTCATCCAATATCCTCCATTGTATTTAATCTTAAAATATTTATTTAAAATGGTTTTTTTCATTAAAAGTCTTTGACTGTCTGAATGCATTACCTTTAAAGAGCACTTACAATGTATGAATCAGTGCAATGAAGGTGATACATGTGTTAACTTCTTAATTCTTTACAAATCTATGAGGTGATTCAAACACTGATATTTATTGTCATTGTAAAGAAGAAGAAAATTTAACACAGAGAGACTGAGTTGTCTAAATTCACACTTTTGCTAGTAGCAGAATGGAGATTTTAACCTGGGTAGGCTGTTAATAAAGATAATGCATTTAACTACTGTATCATACCAATGCAACCGGTAAGCTGTGTGTTTCAAATAATGTAAATCTATAATTAGTTTTCATACCTTGTCATTTTACTTTTGATCAGGTTATTATTATTTATAATTATAATAAAACTGATTTTCATATTATCTCTTTAAAGAATTTGTATAATTTTATGATATTTGCAGACCATATCAATAACTATTTAGACATTTCTAAGTAGTATTGTAGAGGGTATCTGGAGTTCAAACATGGCTGAGCTGGTTATGTCAGAGGCTGTGTGCAGTGTTCAGTTCTGCCACAGTGGTTTCTACTCTATGAATACATGTGACAAGGAACTATGGGCAGCCTTTGGTTAATAGCTAGTGAGGGGCTGAGGGTCTCAGTTCGATTACTCACCGTGAACCAAATCTTGCCAATACCTGAGTGCACTTGGTAATCAGTCCACACCCAGTCAAGCCTTAAAATGATTATAGTCCTGGCTGACACCTTGATGGCAGCCCCATGGAAGACTCAGCCAGAGAACACAGCTAAGCTATGACCCAACAGAGACTGGGAGATACTAAATGTTGTTTGAAACCACCAAATTTGAAGAAATTAGTTCAAAGTAACGAATGCAGTTTACTTCATCACACTCAGTGGCACATACATACACAGGCACATACACACACACACACACACCAAATTTGCTTACCTTTAATATACGCTAGATTTTTTATATTGATATTCTATTCTGTTCTGTTAGACTCAAAAATAAATGCTGCTTACACCTACTAAATGGCTTTCATGATTGACTGTGCATGTTTGAAAAACATGACTGTAAACTAACTTTCTTTTTTTCTGTATTTCCTTCTTCCTTCATTCCTTCTTGCCCTGCTTCCTTCCTTTTTTCCCCCAGATTCTTCTGAATCCAATCTGTTTCCTTTTTTCTTTTTCCTGAGAGAAGTAACCTGGTTTTTTTTTTTCACCTGAGTGCTCTTAGAAAATTTTTTCCTTTATCCCTGAAAGTAATTTAATTTTCCAGGAATTTTTATGTCCTTCCAGTTTGAAAAGTGACATGTTTTCTGGGTTCACGGATATTTTCTCCTGTTTATTCAATTAAAACTCAAGTTTGCTGTGTTTAAAACAGGTAAACAACAAGGTCCTACTGTATTGCACAAGGAACTATATTTAATATCTTGTAATAGATATAATGGAAAAGAATGAAAAAAGTATGTATGACTGAATCACTTTGTCATACACCTGAAACATTGTAAATCAACTATACTTCAGTAAAAGAAATTTAAAATATTAAGAAAATAAAAACAGAGAATTTGCTTTTCATCTGTTGCTTTTTCATATGAAAACTTCTTCTGACCTCAGAATGTACTCATTTAATAGAAACAATGTCCTTTTGACATTTATAGAGACTACGAATTAGAAATTTTTTAGAAAAAGTTTAGTTTCTTGAAGTAAATAGGTGATATTTGTTATGATTCCTCAGATTAATCCTTTTCCTTTGGACTTTTGGTCCTTTTATTTGAATACTGATTTTTTTCTATGCATATTTAGAGTCCAGGATTAGAATTTGCCAATTAGAAAAAAAATTGTCATCTTAAATCTTTCATTACATAATAATAATAAAGAAAAATTCCATTTTCTGTAGCTTTAAGTTCTAGATTGGGGATTCAGTTGACTCTACAGATGGAGCCTCTGGGAAGTAGTTCCTGACAAAGCTGTTACTTCTTAGCCACAATTTACTGCATTTCTGCCATCTGGAGTCCAGGGTCAGTAACTGTGAAGCTCGACTGTTACCACATTGAGTGCATGAGCACAGTGGGTGAGTAAGTTATAACCAGGCCTTAAGATTGATCACAGACTAATAAGTCTACAGAGGCCAAGAGGTAACTTACCTGTACAGAATAGCCCAGAGAGATCTGCGGGAGCACAGACAATGCATACCTTGTCAGAAAGGAGCAGCTGCTACTCAGCTTCAGTCTACCGTTGCCACATGGGAATGTGGGCTCAGTGCTGCCAGAGTGTCTGATTCAAGAGAAGCCAGAAATCCAGATTTTTCAAATGAAAAATCTTCCAATTATTTAAACCTCAGCAACTAGTTTGAAATTTTAAAAATATTCTGTGCACCAACAATGTGTGGTCCTAACAGAACCCATCTGTGGTCTGCCAGTTTGTGACCTCTGCACTAAGAGTTGTTTCAGAGGAGGCCAGACATTTAGAGAGGGTGGTAAATTGAGGCTGAATCACTAACAGCCTGGATTAATTTTATGAAATGCTGAAAAGCTTCACTGTCCCATAGTGATTGTTTTGGGACACACAGAGAAGCCTTATAAAGGCATTGCATGGTCATCATGATTGTGTCTTTGGTATCTGTTCTGCTTCTCCCCTGCTAATGTAATAACCATAAGGTTTTGTTACTGAGTTCAAGCTTGTACTGCTTGCTGCATGACAAACCAATAAATTGAGAGAGACAAGTTGTTGGGGCAAGGAATAGCTACTTTATTTGGGGAGCCAGTAGACTGAGAAAATGGTGGACTAGTGTCCCAAAGAACCATCTTCCTTGAGTTAGAATTCAGACTTCTTTTATACTAAAAGGGGAGGGGGTGAAGTCCTGGTTCTAGCCAGACTCCAGAGGGTTGTGTTTATTTCTTCCTCCCTGCAACCTTTCACAGGTGGGCCTGGTCAGGATGTTTCCTATGAACTAAACTAAGGTGTTTTAGTTTAATGTTCATTACCTGGGAGGCAAGGTTCCCAGAGATGGGCCATTATATAATTTAAGCTTACTGGCAACATCCCTTTAGTGATTATCTTGGAATAAAATACAAACTTTCTTCTCCATTACAGTTTGGGGATATTGATCTTTTCTCTACTTCTGATGCACTATACCCCTGCCCACATCAACAAACAGTAACTCAGGCCTGAGCCAACCAGCAAACAACATTTTCTAGACATGGTTCAGACCACAGTGACTTTACTGGATGAAGTTTACTGATTTTAGGGCTCAAAGAGGCCCTGGAGCCTAACCAGTCCAGCCTACTCATTTTCAGATGAGGAAATGAGCTCTAAAGAGGTGGTATGATTTGGCCAAGGATCTGTAGATGTCTAGAGGTAGAATGGAGACCATAACCAGTCTCCTCACTCCAACTGCTGCATTTAAATTCATTGCGTTATCTTTAAGAACAAACAACTTTCTTAGAGGTATTTGGCACTGATAACTGTTATTATTTACATACTTTTATAACTTGACCTAACTTCCACCCTATTACCATATATTTCATTCACATAATACACCTTCCTCTTCTGAACTCAAGATAGTATGTTGTTAATACCACTTGTCTTACAACTGTGTCAATCAAGACTCTCAGTTACTAGAGGCAAAAAGCCAAGTACACTTGTCTTACCCAAAACAACTCCTTCTTTTTTAACTCAGAAGTCCATTGGTGGCACTGAGTTAAGGCACTGCTGGATGCAGGGGCTCAATGATGTCACCTGGTTGTCTCTGCTTCTCTTAGCGTGCTGGCTTTTTTCGCTTCTAGAGTCAACAGCTTCCTCTACGCAGCTGGGAAGGTGGCTGCCAGCAGCATCAGGTTCACCTAATCATAATTTAGTAGCCACGTGGAGAGAAGTCCCTTCTCTGAAAAGTTGAATCGCAGTCTCAGAGGGAGTCTCTGATTGGTCCTTCTTGTGCCCAGTGTCTGTCCTGGGGACCAATTTCTGTGTCCAGAAGAATATGTGACTATTTTATAGATCCAGATTGGATCTTGTTTCCACCTCTGCCAGGGGGAAGGATGAGGTACTGAGATGGAAACCTTCATTAGGACATACAGTTGGGGAGGTGGTCCCTGAAAGAAAGGAATGGGAAAGGAGGAGAAAGCTGTTAAAAGGAAAATAGGGATGGGCAAGAGAATTGGATACTTATAAGTAACAGCTATCAGAGTCCAATAAAGCAATTAAGCAACCAGTGCTGTTGCACCCCAGTATGATTGTGTTTTGGAAATAAAATAAGGATCCTGCTCAGTTCCTGTGCATTCAATGGATAGGCTTGGTTGAGGTCCAGGAGAGTGTCCCCAGTGATGGGAGGAATGGTTGTTTATGTGAGGCAACAGAATCCTCTCGGGAGAGACATAAAGTTGTATCAAGGGCAGGAGTGAGATGGGGTGAAGAGGGGTGGAGATGGGGCTGGGAATGCTTTGATGAGTTTTGCACAAGGCCAGCCTAGCTGGTCTTACCATGACAGCAGTAACTTGTCCTACAAATGAGCTTTTAAGTTATTAGAAAACTCCTGATGAATAATATTTTTTAAAGAGAGGCCAGACTTGAGTAATTGCTGGGGGAAAGTATAAACTGGTTTAAATGTTCTGAAGTTTACAGTATGTGTGCCCTTTGACTCAGCTGTTCCCCTTCTCAGAATTTATCCTAAGGAAATATTTATACATGGAGATTATGCTTTAAGCTGTTAATTGCTGTTATAAGTTGCAAAAAGATGGAAACAACCTAAATATCTCACAATATAAGATTGAGTAACCAAAGAAATCATTACAAATACAAAGGAATGCATTGCAGCCATTTAAAATGCTGTTGTAAAAGAGCATTTAAATAAATGGAAATCTGTTCATAATATAACGTTACATGGAAAAACAGCTTCCAAAATGATTTAATATGAACTAACTTGTATTATACTCTACACCAGACAGTTATATAATATGATTTACCTTTGCAATTTTATGTAGTGGGCATTATCATTTTCTCCGTATTACTTAACTTCTCCAAACTTCCTTATCTATAAATGGCATATTGTTGAGACAGCTGGAAGCCAGATGCTTGGATTTAGAGCTGGCCCTGTTACTGTCTATGTGACTTGGGACAAATTACTTTTTCATTACAACCTACATTTTAAGATATGCTTTATATTACAAATTAGTACTCATTGCACACACAGACACAATATAAATGGAAAAATTTGCAAACAAATACTTATTCTTACTACCTTGGATGTATTCTGATATTTTCTTCTCTGTGTAATTCCATTCTGATCTACTTTATTCTATTCCATTTTATTTTGTTATAATGATGGTTACAGCCCACACAGCCTGATGGGATCTAATGGTACCATGCCTTGTACTCAGTGGATGCTCAGTCAATGGCAGCTATTATTCTTGCTAGTAGTAGTAGTAGTATTGAGATTGTGAGAGGAGGTGGTTAAAGGCAGTGTCCTTCAAAAACAGTAGGGAAATGGTAGAATCAACTTATTTGGGTCTTACCATATGCCTCAGAGTGTGAAAGTAGTCCATAAACACAAAGCAAATTGCCACAATTATTATAAACGTAACAGATCTAAGAAAGCAGGTGGGTTTATCCTCTACTTAATAAACTCCATTGTCAATGGTGGCAGTAAAACTGGAAATTTGGTCTGTGGAGTTAGCCAATATGAAAAGAAGGGTTCAGAAGACTAGATTGGCTGACAAACTTCAGGGATATTAGGACTCTTTCAGTCGCAGATGATACAAATCAAAACCAAAATAAAAGAAAAAAGAATTTATTGGCTCACATGTGGAGAGATTCAGTGGTAAATCTTCAGACTTCAGACTGTTGGATCCAGGTGCTCAACAGAGTCCTCAGAAAACTTCTTTTCTATCTTTAGGTTATACTTTACTATACTGGCTCCTCTCTCAGCCAAGTATTTCTTTAATGGTGGCCTCTGGCAACTGAAGCTCTAAGTCTGAAAGAAAGAGAAAGTCTCTCCTGCCAAGTTCCGATAAAAGTCTTGGGCCTGGCTCTCTTCGACTCATGTTGTGTTCCATCTTGGACTCAACTGCTCCAGCCAGGGGGTTAAGTTGTTGTGACTGGCCTGAATCCCAGAGCCATATGGACTGAATGAGAAATAAGTGGGTTGCCAAAGGAAATCAGGGTGCTGCTACCAGTAGTAGGGAGAAAAGATGTGGGAGTACAAAAAAATGCCTACTATAGTTAGAAGATCAGAAACAGACAGAGGGTCCCAGAAACCCACATAAAGTGAGTGGTCATAAGGGGTTAAAATTCAGACATGAGTCACAGACAAATGTCTGAGCAGCAATAATGAAAAAATTCAGAACCCAGTAATCCTTACATGCTTGCCCACTTACGATGTGCAGAGATCTGATCAGGAGCATCTTACTGAGGTAAGGAGGGAAGAAGGGATCTAGAGCAAGGAAACTGCATTGAACCAATGAGTATTATCTCATTTAATTAAACAAAAATTGGTCCTTGGGCAACCCTGGGGTGGATGGTGGTATTTCCAGATATATGCAAGAGAAAACTGAGGTCATACAATTAGAAAGTGATGGAGTCAGTATTTCAACTCACCTCTGTCTGGCCCAAAGCCCACACTCATTATTCCTGCCTGAAATTTTCTTCCATTCTATTCCTGACTGAATTCCCACTCACGCTTAAGCCTATCAAGATCTATCACACATCTCTGGGCTCCCATTACACTCAACTCACAGCCCTGCAGAATCTCCTAACGTGATACTGTTATTAGTTGTCAATAAACTTGTGAATGGTCTCTAAGCTTCTTTGATCATGCACTTCTAATGGTCAAAACTTTGGGGGCAGCCTCCTCTATATGTATTTTTATTTATACACATATGTGTTTATAATAGAAATATACTTATTACATGCCTATAATACTGTTAGTATTAACATTCAATAGTGAGCCCCTTGAGGGCAATGGCTATCCTGTCACTTTTTCCAATGCTTACTTAGCACAGTACCTGATATATGCTATGGTGACAGGGTCCTCAAATAAAAATTTTTGAACACATACTGTTGCACACAATGATGATATAATTGCCTACTATAGCTAGACCTTGGCTATATGTTGTCCCAGAAAATGCAATCTTCATAGTAATTCTAAAAGGTAGGCAATATGTTTCCTATTTTACCAATGAGGAATCTGAAGTTCAGAGAAATCCAGAGTTCCCATAGTGACACAGTAGGTGGCAAAAATCATATTCTAGTCCAGGTCTTCAGATGCCTCAATGTGTTACTGATAAACTATTTTAAGATCTATTTTACTACATGAAGTGACAATGAGTCAGAATATTTTAAATTAATGCTGTTCTGGAGAATTTAGAATATATGACTATTAAATAATTAATCACTAATTATATAGCCTTGTGTTTTTGACATTTAGCCTAGTTTTATGCTTTGTCCTTCTAACTAGATTGTAAGCATACATGATTTTTTACTTTTTCCTACCCCTCCCTACATTGCTCAGATGTTTTACAAATGATTTTGGCTGGATTATTTTTGAGAAGAACCAGGGAAAGTGTGCCTAGGAGTGTGGGGATATGGAATGTGTGGGTGGAGAAGGGTCAGGCAGGTGAAGGTGGGGTGCATTGACAGTGGGCCTGCCCTCAGCCCACTTCCCATGTACCACACCCCATAGGTAGTTACCATGGAGAAAACTCTTGTTCCCAATTGCTTGGTTAACAGGAGTATCTAATGGAAAAGAGAAATTTCTACAGAATATTAGGTACTAAGATTTCAAAACTCAGGAGTGATGGGAAGATAAAAGTGATCACTCTGGGTTACTGAAAATGTCTTTTTAAAAAAATCCTTCAAGATTGTCAGTAAAAAGTTGAAGGTAAAATAAATGGAAAGATGTTGGTGAGGAAAACGGTGTCTACTGTGCTGACTAGAAGCTGTGAAAAGCAAAGGGGTTGCTTAACAATGAAACCGAAATCAAAGGTGGGCAGACATATTGTCCTGTTTTAAATGCTACAACATAATAGATATGAAAACCGGAAAAACTTAAATGACACTGGAGTCCAGAAATGCGAGAGTGCTTTAATTTGCTGATAGCATTTTTCCCCTGCCACTAAATCACCTATATCAGGCAATGCACCTACTTGGAAATGAACTCATTTATCTATTGTGTCTCAGAGGTGACGTGATGGTATAAATTCCTTTTAGATATAAAATTGGAGAAATTCCTCTGTATTCACATGCCTGAGAACAACCCAGCTGTGCCCTCTAGTGATCATGCTGTCCTGTTGCTTTATTAGGAGATGAAAAATACTGAACAAATGTATTCTGGCTGCCTCTCCTATCTTTGAAATTAGCTTTTTTTTTTTTTTTTTTTTAGTGAAATATTTATTGAAACTAGACTAAACAATCCCGAGGTTTGTTGGGATCTTAGGGGTCATTTGACCAGACTCTCCACCTGATGCATGATTCCAAGGAGCAATTTCAGATTGTTTCAGTCTTTTAATAGCTAATTAACTTCTATGCACAACTCCATGTTTGTCTTTTGGTTCAAGCTTGTTGACTTTGTGGTCCATGTTTACTGTATCTGTAGAATTTTTTTTCCTTTTTGATCTATCAAGAACCAATAGAGGTGTGTAAAAACTTCCGGATAAATATATTTCTACTTGTAATTCTATTTATTTCTTGTATACTTGGAGGTTATTTTTTTATTTCAAGCCTAGTTTATTAGACCATTGGCATAGCGATACAATGTATTATGTACAGGTTATTGTTTGTACATGGAACAGCAGTCTTACTAGTTGTAGAGCAAAATCTCATTTAAAAAAAAAAGACAAATGAACTTATTTACAAAACAGAAACAGACTCACAGACATAGAAAACAAACATGGCTCCAGGGGGAAGAAGGTGGGAAGGAATAAATTGGGAGTTCAAGATTTGCAGATACTGACTGGTATATATAAAACAGATAAATAAGTTTATACTGTATAGCACAGGGAACTATATTCAATATCTTGTAGTAGCTTATGATGAAAAAGAATGTGAAAACGAATATATGCATACTCATGTATGACTGAAGCATTGTGCTATACATCAGAAACTGACACAACCTTGTAAACTGACTATACTTCAATTAAAAAAATACAAAAACAAAGAAATTAGCTTTTTGTGAGGGATGATTGGTACTCTGGAAAATAAATGCTTCTAGGAAACAGGTATAATGAATGTGAAGCAAAAAGTTCTTTATTTCTGTTCCTGGAGCTCCCTTTTTTCCCCACTTATGAATTCCTTTATAAAGTTGGGCCCTTGGTGAAACTGATGACTTCAACTCCACACTAGTCAGTTACCAGGGGATTGGATTTAGGCATAAAGAAATCTTCACAGGCCCAATATTGCAAAGAAGTTGGATCAAGTTAGGGCAATCATTTTTTTTAAAGCAGTATTAAACTTCCTTAATACATGTTGCAATATATGGTATGGCAAAAGGGCTGTCAGGGTAGAGGAATTTTCAGTCAAATTTGACTGTTGGTTTGATTTAATTTTACCAGGAATACATATGTACCTGTCTCAACTTCTCGGCTTGGTTGTAACTTCCTTGTATACAAGTCCTGTATCTTCTAGAACCTGGTGTTTTATACCATATCTCAAAGTGTGCCTTGCATACACAATGTTTAAAACAATTTTCTGAAACAATCACAAACTTACAGAAAAGTTGCACAAGTACTTTTTTCTGGACCACTTACGAGAAAATTGCACATGCAATGCCGACTCCCCTGAATATTTTAATGTGTATTTCCTACAAATAAAGACAGATTCTCCTACATAGCCACAATGCCATCAAAAGCAGAAAATCAGCACTGATATATTACTAAACCTCAGACCTCATTCAAGTTTTGCCTTTTGTCCCAGTAGTGACCTTTACAACACAAAGATCAATTTCAGGATGCGTTGCATTTAGTTGTTATTTCTCTTTAGTCTCCTTCACCCTGGAACAGTATTTCACTCTTTTCACTTTCATGACCTTGATAACTTTTGAGAATTATTGCCCTATTTTGTACAATGGTCCTTAATTTGGGTTTGTCTGATGTTTCCTTACAATTAGGTTTAGGTTGTACACCATTGGCAGGAGTGTCACAGAAGTGATACTGTGTCACCTACCAGGTGACATGTGAGTTCAATATGCCCCATTATTAATGATTTTCATTTTTATCCCTTGATTAAAGTGGTGTCTACCAGGTTTTTCCACCATAAAGTTACTCTTCTCACTTAGTAATTTATAAGTGCTTTGTTTAGAGTACTTTTAGACTATGTAAATATTCTGTTTTTCATCAAACTTCCAATGTATTCATTTACTTGTATCTCTTTTAATTCATGGTTTTTATTTTATTCAATTGAATTAATTTTATTCAAAGCCCCATTAATAACATTATTTATTTTGCTCAAAGTTTCTCCAGTTTGGTCAATAGGAGTCCCTGGAAGTTGACTTCTGTGTCCTTCTGACATGTTCCCATTGTTTTTTAGAGGTTTTTGTTTGTTTCTTAGTTTTCTTGGTCTTGATCATCCTGTACTTTCCCAGTCCCACCCCTGGAATCAGTCATTTTTCCAAGAAGTTCCTGGATCCTTTTAGTGGAGAATGGTATTTAGAAACCAAGATCTAGGTGCTAGATGCTCTTGTTGCCCCCTCAGAACACTGAGTTAAGGACTAGATGTATGTACACACACACACATTTACATCTATGTTTATTTCCATATCTATCTATATGTATTCAAAACCATGAGCTCTTACTGATACCTCCTACTCCAGTTTGGCCCAGAGTTCACTCTAGTTGTTTTTTCCTTTGTTGTAATTCCCCTCTCTAAAAGTGAGAAACTTGGCCCCTGTTTTCCTTGATATATTTACTTAATCAGTTTACCCAAGTGTTGCTCCTATGCATGTTTGCTCTCCTCACCCCAGCTCGAACACCTGTGCAGGGTTACCCTCAAGTGGATATCCTCTGAGCCCAGGTGGATCCCTGACTTCCCATTTTGAGCTGCCCCTGTGAGTGCCAGCCCTGTTCACCTTCATCAGGTTCTGTCACCCCCGTTCCAAGCTCCCCCCATGCAAGGACACCCTCCTTATGCCACTTAGTTGGTAGGGGGAACAGTAAAGGTCCCTAGAGTTTTAGGACTAAAATTTCAGGATAGGAAAAGAGAGAGGGGAGGAAGGGAAAGAACTTTTTTATGTTCTTCTTTAAATGTGTGTGAATGAATGAATGAATGGTGTATTAGTTTCCTACAGAGGCCATAACAAATTACCACAAAGCGGATGTCTTAAGACAACAGAAACATAGTCTTGCAGCCCTGGAGGCTAAGTCTGAATATAAGATGTCAACAGGGCCATGGTCTTTCTGAAGGCTCTAGGGGAGGACCCTTCCTTGCCTCTTCTATTGCTGGTGGTTGCCAGCAATCCTCGGTGCTTCTTGGCTTTCAGCTGCATAACTCCAGCCTCTGCCTCTGTAGTCACATGGCATTTTTTCTGGGTGACTGTGTTTCTTCTCTTCTTTTTTTAAAACTACTATGTATAAAATAAACAAGCTACAAAGATATATCGTGCAGCACAGAGAATACAGCCAACATTCTACAATACCCTAAATGGAGTACAATCTACAAAAATACTGAATCACAATGTTGTACACCTGAAACCAACACAATACTGCAAAACAACTATACTTCAATAAAAATAAAATAAAATAAAAGACATAGCTTTCAAAAAAAAAAAAAAAAAAGAACTCCACATGTCAGATATTTCTAGGGCTCAAGACAAAAAAACAAAACACTGGATTATTTAAACCGTGACTAGTCTTTCCATGCAAGTTGTCTCTTTTCTAAGGACACCAGTCATATTGGATTAAAGGTCCACCCTAGTTATTAACTAATTACATCTAATTAGCCACTTAGCTAAACAATGATTGAATGAATGGTATTTAGAAACCGAGATCTGGGTGTCAGACACCCCTGTGGCTTGGCCACTTTCGAAGTCACTTGCACTGACTTACAGATGTTTATGCTCCTTAGGGCTCCATGCTCAGTTCTTTTTCTCTTTGCCATCCACTCTCTCGACCATCCTCATGCTTTCCTATGTCATCTCTATAACAACTTCCAACACTATATCACTCCCAATGTAGACCTAGCTCCAAAGCTTCAGACTTGGTATCACATGCTACCTATAGAACCAGACTTGGTTGTTTCACATATTCAAAACCAAATTTTTATTTCCCCCTACTCACCCACCTCCACCTGAAACTGCACCTTCTCCCATCTTTTCCATCATAGGTTGCTCAAGCCCAACCTGCTTGCCATACTTGATACTTACCTTCCTTCAAATATTATTTTTTCCAAGCCATTGCTACAAATTCTTATGTCTTCTACTTACTCTTTCTGTCTTCTTTCCATCTCAGCTGCTACTATCCTAGTCAAAACCTCCATTATTTCTCACATGATTGACTGCATTTTGACCCAAACTTATAGCCCCAGTTCTGATACTGCCCCCTTCAACTGATTATCCACACTATAGCCAGAGTGATTCTTTAAAAAGGCAATTTTTAAAATAAAAATTTTAGCCATAGCTCGAAGTAGAAAAAAAATAGTATAATGAGCCAGAATCAACAATTACCAGCATCTTGCCATACTTGCTTCCTTGCTTAATCTATGCCTTCCTTCCATCCTCCTCTCTTCCTTCCTCCCCCGCTTCCTCTCTTCCTCCCTACCTCACTTTTCTTTCACCTTCTTTCTACCTCTTATTGTTACTTATTTATTTTTGCAGGTATATTTTACAGGAAATTCTTGACATAAAATTTCATCTCTATTTCGGAAACATTTCTAAAGAATAAAGAATAAGGATATTTTCTTATATAGCCATAGCACCAGTACAACACACCAAATTAAAAATAATCCCTCAATATCATCTACTCTTCAGTCTATATTAAAAGTTCTTTGTCTCAAAAACATCTTTTTACATTTTGTTTGTTACAGTATTCAGTTAAAAATATGAATGATATTCAAGATGGGGGATATTCATTCTTTCCAGGCCCGCCTCTTGAAACTAAAAAACCCTCAAGATAACACAACAAATAAGCACAGAAAGATTCTGAAAGGTGAAAAGAAGGCAGAAAGGTCTAAGGACCTCGGGATTTGAGGAAGGACATAGCAAAGGGTCCTTGAGTTTCTTTATTGCCTCTTTTGTGTTCCAGACAGGTTGTTCCCTCCAAACTGGAACTGCCAACAGGCACAGACAAAAAGGCTCCCAGAAATAGCCTGTTTCCATAGCCAAAGGATCAGGAAAAAGATGGCCTAACAACAGGAAATCTTTTTGGCAATACCTGCTCTACTCCAGCCAAACACCAACAGAAAAACTGCCTGCCTTCCTATGGCTTCAGTGGGGTCAAACAGGAAGCTGATTTTCCATACCTTGTCTGTCCCCACCCCCATAGAAGCACATAATGGTGCTCTGATACTCTTGTCTGCTGGGGTAAAATCAGTAAGACTGTGTGGGGAGTTGACCTTCCATCTCCCTCTCAGTGGAAGCAGTTGATGCTCTGCTCCCCCTGCTTGGGTAGTGCTGGCTGGGCTGAACGAGGAGCTGATCTTTCCACCAGAAGCAGACATTTCTCCCATTCTCCTGCCGGGGTAGTATCAGGGAGGTCCAGGGGCAAGCTGAGCCTCCACTCCCATCTGGCAAGGAGACTGAAAGGATCAGTACTTCATTACTCTGCACCACAGGTATCAGCTGGGCTTGGTGGGGCTCAGAGCTTTTGCCCAGATCCTGCAGCAACAAAGCCTGGGACTCTGCCCCTGATTTCCCCTTCCCTGAGGTCAGTAGGGCCAAACGGGGAGCTGAGCTCACCCCTCAGATGCTCAACTCAGATGCAATGAGAGAGCCAGTTGGTTTTTCACTTTCCATAGGAGGGTGTGTCAGCAAGGCTGAGCTCCCTCCTCTGCCCATCTACAGTAAGGCAGTGTGAGTCTGTGTTCCACTTTTGGGGTGTTGTTGGCAGGGCCCAGGGGAAAGCACAACATGCATAACCACTTAGCTCTTGCACTACATTTCCACAGGAGACTGCTTGCTAAAAAAGAAGATTAAAAAGGATATGGAATCTCATAATACAATATCCAGAATGTTCAGGGTGCAATGGAAAATGAAAATCAATTGTCATAACAACAAATCATAACTTGAATGAGAAGAGAAAATCAACAGATGTGAACACCAATAAGAATTCGACATTGGGATGAGTTGACACAGATTTAAAATAGCCTTCATAAAATGTCTCAACAAACAATAACAAATTCTCTTGAAACAAGTGAAAAGTGGAAAATAACAGTAAAGAAATAGAAATCATAAAAAAGAACCAGATGGAAGTTATAGATGGAAAAATATAATAACTGAAATATAAAACTCTTATCGATGGGCTCAATAGCAGCTTGAAGATGGCAGAGGATAAAAATCAGTAAATTGAGGATAGATTAGCAGAATTTATCCAAACTCTCCAAACTCTCTGAATATCAGAGCGGAAACAGTCTGAAAAAATAAATGAACAGAGTCTTAGAGACCTGTGAGATAATAACAAAGACCTAACATTTATATCATAGGAGTCCCAGAAGGCAAGGAGAGAGAGTGGGACTGAAGTTTTAGAAGAAATAATGGTTAAAAACTTTCCAAAGTTGGGAAAAGATGTAAACTTAAAGATTCAAGATGAGTCAAACATAAATAGGATAAATGCAAAAAAATCTACTCTGACATATTATAAACTTTTGAAAACACAAGACACAGGGAAAAAAAATCTTCTAATATGGATCAGATGATGGCATTCTCCTGTTCAAAACCTCCAATGGCTTCCCTTATGCCCACAATCCAGAACTAGGTTTAATAATGGTGATTTGGGGCTCCTATGCTTCAGTACTGTTAAGGATACCAGAAGCCACAGAAATAGCCAGTGGCTTGTTCAGTTTCCAACCGTGAGGCTGAGCCTATGTTCTCTTACCTCCCTGGTCCAAGCTAAGTTGTAATCTTAGGCAGCAGGACAATTTTCTAAAGCCTCCTTTTACAAATAAGGGGACTCCATCCATGGCACTTACTTGCACAGTGGACCTGGCTCTGGCTGCTGTCTCCCCAGCTCATCACTCACATGAAAAATTTTAAGTCAACATTACCTGGCAGGAGACAAAATCCACATAACCTCTGCCTGTCTCTGTCCTTGGAGCCCAACAGATCTTGAATTCACTCACAACTTTCCATTTCTGCTCCATTTGTGGTCCATGAACATGTCTATTTGATTATACGGATTCTTAATTTACTCACATATTCAGTCACTTTTTTTGTGAACAAATACTTAATGAGTAATATGTGCTTAATAACTGAGTAAGAAGAGCATAGACCAGTTAGACATAGATTATGTTCTAGAGACACTTAGAATTGGTTGGTAGGAGAAAG
Organism: Camelus ferus; assembly: GCF_009834535.1. NCBI lineage: Eukaryota > Metazoa > Chordata > Mammalia > Artiodactyla > Camelidae > Camelus > Camelus ferus. The sequence goes on from NC_045696.1 coordinate 93,979,900, forward strand.
AACACAGGTACCCTCATAAAAAGCCAGCACTCCATAGCGCTTGCTGTACGTGCAGCACTTTACATGGATTAACTGATTTAATATCCGTAACAACACTGTGAGTTGGGTGCTATTATTATACTCTCTCATTATTTTTCTCTTACTTAGAGGAATGCTGACATAAAGTGACTAACTCACCCAAGGTGCCACATCTTGTTCATGGAGGAACTAGGATGCAGGCCAGCAAAAGGAAATCAGTTTGAGGCTAGATGATTGAAAGACAGGCCAGTGCACTTGGCTCTGGTGTAGAATTTTGGAAGGACTTAGAACAGAGGTGTGATCATTAAGGTCAGTCAGATTTTAGCCAACAGGTAGAGTGGATTAGGTTGGGAGAGCCTCTGGTGAGATTACAAGACAATGGGGACCCAGGAGCATGGTGGCCATGAGAATGAACCAGAAAGTACAGAATAACAGCACCTAGTGACAGATTAGATGTAAAGAGGATAAAGCCACCTCTTCCATGTCAAAAATTAAAGGATGCCAAAGATCCCTGGACTATGGCATGAGAGACATGAGCTTTGTCAGCGTTTCGCTGTGTACTAGTTGTGTGTGTTTTTTGGCATGACACATTTAATCCTGTCTTCTTAGTTTTCAAATGAAATTCAATCAGATTAGAGGCTCTAAAATAGAAGCTACCATGCTATGATTTACTGCTATATTTTTTTTAAAGAAACCAGTGAAGCATTTTATAAAAATCTGAATTCTGTCAACATTTGAGCATTGGGATTACACACAAACCTGGATTTCTAGCTTTTCTTGAAAAACTGGAAGATCTGTTAACACCAGGCTCCTGACCACACCTTGAGAAGCTGCTGTCCCTCTTAGCTAGGTCACATACCTCCCATCCTCCTATCCCACAAGTTTACTTCAATCATATTGCCTATCTGGTATCTATACTCAAAAAATATTTGAATATTTCTAGCTCTGAACTAGTTGTTTTTCCAGTTTCTTCCATTTGTAAATCTTGTGAATCTATAACTGTCATACATATCCTAAAAAGGGGGAAATGCTAACAGTAACAGGTTTAAGAGTTTATCTTGTGCACTATATTTTAAGTCCTTTACACACATTATTTCCTTTGATCCTCAAAACAACCCTTTGGCAGCAATACTATTTTTCATTATCCCCATGTTACAAGTGAGGAACAATCGCCCAGAGAGGCTAATTTGCCCAAGGTCATATGATGGCTAAGTGGTAAATTGGGATTTGAACCCACTAGTCTGAGTCCAGATCTAATGCTTCTAAATCATTAAGCTCTGAAATGCGAAGATCAGCGAATTTTGGAGAAAGGCTATTTGGTTCTCAGTGTATGAGAGGATGATGGTCAGCATATCTTCATGGCTGTGAAGTGGACGAAGATGATCAAGAGACTTGCTACCCTAGGTAGAGCAGTGAGAACCCTCAGCCCTTGTAATTCATGCCACCTGTTAAACGCAAGAAGAAGAGACCCAACGTAGTCCTAGAGATAATGAAGTGTTAAGAGCTCGGATGAGAAAGGCTTTGAAAAGTTTTAAGAATTAAAGGGGGAACCAAAGCCAGAGTGACAGCTCAGGGTTGGGGGTGGTGGCACAGTAAAGCTAGACACGTGCTAGTCCTTTTCTTCTGCCAAGAAGCTACACGTGCAAACTTGAGATCTAGACTGAAGGCCAGACAGGTGAGATATTGGCTGTACATCCATCAAGTCAAATTTACAAACCATGGTGAGAGAGATGTTTTTTCAGAACTATCCAGAGTGCTGTCTTATTAAATATGGCTATCTAAAATATATAATACAATTTAACAAAATAAGGAAAAACGTACATAAGTCTTTAGGAACTTATGCCTATGAAAAAGCTTAAATATGAAATCAGAAGTAGCATACTTTTCCTAAAACATATACGAGCATTTTCCTTCTTTGATTATCACAATTTTCCTTTTTCTTTTATTTTTAATTCCTTTTGTGAGAAAGATAGTAATAGAAAATTACTTTAAAATTATATAATTAATAAGAAGCAAATGGAGCATATATATAAATGAAAAGAATAATCTTTTATAATAACTGGGCCCACTGAGATATAGATTAGAGAAATGGTTCATCCTCTATGATGTTTTTGGAAGAGTTGCTAATAAACTAAGTTCAGAACTCTGATTTATTTTTCCACTTAGGAAACATTTATTAAGCACCTATTTTGCACTGGGATCTGGGAGGGAGGCAGAGGGAAGAAGATAATATGATTAAGATTCAGTGCAGGATTTGAAGTATCTATAATTTGCTCTAGTAATTTGAGGCCTGGTGACAGTGATTGACATTTAGTTTGGCTCTCTGGAGGCAGAGGATTACCTCCTCCACAGTGTGGATTGATCCACTGCCCCAAAATATTGTCCCCTATTTACCTGTCACTATAGACTGTATGTCAGGATGGGATCAGGCAGAATCCTGAGCTGGTATCAGATCTCTAGTCTGATATGTTAATCAATGTCTTTTACTCCCTTCTTCCAAAGTATGCAAAATACATGTAAGTTATAATATTAAATTTCTGTTTTTCCAATCAATTCATAAAATGAAAAATGGTTGAGCCAGTTCTGCATAAACTGGTGTTGTTCTCTACTCCTGTTAAAACTGCTTTTTAAAATATACAGAGTGTTTTGAGGCCAGTACTTGTGGCTTATGCTGACTGTTTTTACTTCAGGAAAAGGTTTAGACAACCATGACCAGGATTGGCAAGCCAGGAATTTGGGAGAAAAGTGAGATAAGATGTTGGATCAGCTCCTATGACCAAATACTACTAGTTTTGAAAAGTACTATAATCAGTTGTTGTGTCCGAGAGGTGGCTTGGCCTGATTTCTATCATTGTCCCCAAAGCCAATCCAAGTACACTTCCTGTAAAATCTATGTAAAAACTGGGTTTGCTAGTCAAGTACAGGTTCATGAAAAGCCCCACAGTACCCTCTTTCCACCAGAATGGCTCCTCTGAGGGCCTCTTACTTAAAGATTCTGGAGCAGCCTCCAGCTAAAATTTATTCTACAGAAACTTTAAAGCTGCTGCCAAAACCTGACCCTGATCTTGTCCTCGTGCTATCATTAGAGTCCTTCCTCGAGGCTAACCAATTTTTTTTTTTTTTTTAACAAGCAGACCTTCCTGGAAGGATTAAATCTTTGCAAGGATTAAATGTACAGTGAACGATGGACTGGTTTAACCAATGCGGCTGGAAAGGCATTCTGATGGTGGAAAAGAAAGAATGTGAATCTTTGTCATGCCCCAGAAAAGCTGGTCTGCTGAGGTGTGGGACCATATGAAAACACTCAGGGAATAGTAGGACCAAGATATTTTTCCTTCATTTCAGAATTTTGTCTTGGGTGGGGAGTAATGGTGAACTGAAGAGAGCTAGCAGGCCTCCCTCCTAAAACAGCTCATGTGGCCTTTCATCCAGGCTCCTTCACTGACTTGTGTGTGTACTTGGGCAGGTCACTCATGCATTTCAATGCTCATCTTGCCAGAGCTTTGTCCTCATCTGCAAAGCGAAGGCCCTGGACCTCTTGATCTCCATGGCTCCTTCCAGCTCTACAGGGACATGTTTCTAAGCAGACTCCTTTGCAGTTGACAGGTCCAGGCAATGCCGGGGATGTCCAGATCAGATGTTTGGAATGGTTCTGTTTATTACAAATCATAAAGGGTTGTCCTGATGTAAGAAAGGAGAAACAAAACAGAGACTGGTTTGGTGTTCTCAGCTTCAAGCAGAATCGACATCTTGGTGAATGAAGTGAGGCTCACTTGGTTTAAGGTGTTCAGACTGGATGGGATTCTTTATTTCATCCAGTGCCACAGAACTGGCTAAATTGCAGTGAATACATTGCAACAGTCAAAGAAAACATGAATCTAACCCTTAAAGAGTGAAACAGGCTATATCAGAATAACTTGTTTCTTTCAGTTTAACTGAAAGACTTTGACATTCTTTGGTTAAAATAAGTTCTTTACATTGTTCGTATAAACAAACCTTTTTAAAATTTTTTTTGAGAAATAAGAAATTTAATACATAAAACCTTGAAAACTAATGTGACTAAAGTCCCATATTGATAAATCTCAAATATTTCTGTGCTATGTTAAAGCAAGGATATGTAACTAGTATTGTGAGAATATGGCAAATGGGATGAAGAAGGAAATAGTTTATAAATTTTAGAGTCACTGTAATTAATAGAAGAAAATACATAAGCTATTTTCACGTAATCAAACACACATGAACAGTTTCCACTTGCATCATGGGTGTGGATTTGAAGGCAACATGGAATAGGGAAGGAGCCAACTTTAAAGATGTTCATTTTTTCAGCTTATGAGGAACATGTGGAGTGCACTATATAGAAAGATACATCTGGATATTAAATACCTACATCAATGAGTTAAAATTCAACTCTTTCGGGGCAGAAATAGTCTCATTCAGTTTTTAATACTTGGTACTTGCAACAGTACCTGCTACACAAAAGGCATTTGGTACTTTTTGAAAGAAGGAAGAGTTTTCCCTACAAAGCAGTTGAGGAAAAAAAAAACTTTTGCTTGACTCGGAGGAAGAACTAATCATTTTCAAAAAGTGGTAAAAATCCACAAATAAAAACCAGATCATCTCACTGAATACAGTTAAAGTTACTCTTTTGACAAATGTTTATTCTTTTACTCCAATGTGTTGGATAATGTACTAGGGTTAACAGAGCTCAGAATAGAAATAAGACACTCCTTGCCCTTCAGGAATATTGGGTCAAATAGGGGAGATAAAATACATACAAGCAAATCGTGACAAAGATATAGTGATACAAAGGTGTGTTATATTGTGTACATGTTCAAGGGAGATATGACTTTTGGCTGATGGAATTTGTTGAATACCTATTACATGCTAGGCACTTTAAAAATTACTTCTCTCACAAAGATGGGCATTAGTATACCTACCTCACAGATAATGAATTTGAGGCTCAGAAAGGTATACATGTGAAGAATTCATAGCTGTCACTTTCTGTCACTTTGTGCTGGATGCATGGGGCTTTTAAAATGATCACATGATGCCTTTCAGGAGGAGAGGAAGTTCATGCAGGAAGTAACATCAGGACTGGGCCTTGCAGACCCTGTCCATCCTGTCCCACAAGGTTTCTCCTTCTTATCAGTGCTCTGTGACCTTCTTTCCTTCCCCTCCCTCGCTGACCCAATGTAAGCCAGGTCAGTTAGATTCCTCTCTTGAGAATTCTCATAATGAATTTTAAGGACCAGAAGCAATCACACTGGGGGTGTAGGAGCTGTGGGAAACATATACTGAGAACCTTTATCCACTATGTCTTCCATGATATGGAAGAAACTGGACCACAGTAGAGAAAATGAAGCTGCTATGCCAATAAGTGCAAAGATGAGAATGAGGATGAGACAGAGGGAGAGAGGGAAGGAAGGAGAGAGAGAGAGTTCTTTCCAGTTTTCATGAGGCCACATCCTCCCTCCTATTGTGGGAAATACTCCAGAATCCTTTCATCCTTCCGATTTCTTTGGGTAACTTGGCTCAGGTTTGTTTTTCTATCACTTGCAACCAAAAAATGAGTAGTATGATAAGGTGGTCTTTGAGGGCAATAAAAACAATTTAAGTTAAAAAAAAAAAAAAAGGAAGGGGGAAGCACAAAAGGATCTCTCAGTCTGGGTTTCCCAAAAAGCATAGCCTGAGGCTGAGGCGACCTCTATGCCTTCCTTATGATGCCTCATGTTTTGGAAAACAATAAATGCTTTAATAGTTCCACTTCGGAGTGAGGACGTTCAGAGAAGCAGAAAAAGATTGTTTTGCCAAGTCATGAAAAAACTTATTTCCTTACAAAATAATCACATTACCTGATAGGAAAGAGTATTTCAAAATTACAAGAGTACCTTGTTCAGCCAACATTAAACGAGATCGACAATATACTTATTCTTTTATTTGCTTCTCAGACTTGGAAAATATATCGAGTGTTTATCTGATCATCAGATAAAACTGCCTTTTCCTTAGTAAGAGAAACAGTTTTTATTGTCAGGAGATAATAGACAACGTTTATATGCATATTTCAGCATTGAGATAATTAAATCTTTTAGAAAAACTCTTGAAAAAATCATTCAGATGTATGGTTGCATCTGAAGATCTTCACGATCTTTTTGAGATCTCAAAGTCTACTTTCTTTTTCTTTTTTATGAAAAGGGTAACATTTTGTTCTTGATACAGATATATCCCATTAAAAAGAATCCTGAATAAATGTACAATCACAAACTTGTTAAACTAGATTAATTAGCAATTTAACAATCATTTATGTGAGCAACATGGAGGTTCCTTCCTGAGACAGAAGGATCACATTGTTCTGAGTCCATCACTATAGCGCATTATTTTTAATTCTGTTTATTTTTCTTTCTTTTGATGAAAGATGTAAGAGAGATATTTTAGGAGGGAACGTATACCTTGATGGGGAGACACAAACTTCAGCACTGGGAAACTGCACAACGTGCCTTAGCCACTCAGAATTATCATTCCAAGAGCTAGTTCCTGGTTCTGTAAAATGTTAGTAATTTTGGCCTTGGCTAATTCATAGTTTATAACAAACCAGATGGGACATGGGGTAAAATTTGTTTTTGAACTATTTAAGACAGAGTGAAAGAATTTTAAAGCAGCTTAATGTTATAAATTAGTCTGCAGATGAGATGTTTAAGATGAGAAAAAAGAACAAGCTGTTCTCAAACACTTTAGAAGTATGGACTTAAATAAACAGATGAGCCATGTACAAATTATTTGAACCTATTCTAAGGCCTGGCATATTTGGAAGGAACCTTGAAAGGTTACTCAGTGGCATTCTAGTTTCATGACCATAAATATCTCTGAGAATACTTTGCTTAAAATGTCACTTGTTCATAATGTAATTACCTTTGTTAAAGCACTCTGTAATTACCACTGTTCTTTTTAGAAAAGAGTCTAAATCAGTTATTTTTAAAAATAACCTCTGTAAATTATTTTGAATAACCTCATTTATGTTCTTATTAGATTTTCCTTCTTTCTAAATAAATAATTTTAAGGTTTAAAATTTTTGTTCATCTATTTGTTTTTTAATAACATAGATTGGATCTGGCCCAGCAGCACCTTGACAAACTATGGCAGGTGGATTAGTGTGGAGCTGGAGACAGCTCTGACACTTGGCCTATGAACAAACCTGGTGGCAGATACCAAGTGGATCAATCTGACAAACAAGTTAGGGTAGCCAAAATGGTATAGTATAAGAAAAATGAAGTGTTAGAGTTTCAAAAAGCTATCCTCAGAGATTCACGGGGTGGAGTAAGAAGAAATCAAGTGATGTCCTATGGTCAGAAGCCCAGACATTCAACCTCTGTGAAGTTAGTAGACTTCAGTACCCAGCTTCCTAGCAGGGGTGTTGGCAAGAACAAGGCAAGACCCAGCGCTAGGCAGCATGGGTAAGAAGGTAACTAAGATAAAAAAGACTAAGGTCCAGGGATCAAGGCAGAAATTACTGACCCGCAGAAATTACTGACCCACAGAACTAGGATGTATGTTCAGTGGACACTCGGCCACGGTGCCCAGCCTCTATTCCCTTTTTTCTTACCATAGGTCTCCTTAGGGAAGCCATCCAGATGATGAACATGGAATTGACCCCACCAGCTCCTGGGGTGAGCCCTGAGTGGCTAAACCAAGCAGCATACTGTCTATGACTTAAGTTGGATCATAGTGAACACTGGGACTTAAGCTAAGACTGCTAGATGCAGGTACTCTCTTTGGCGTTACTGCAGTCAGTTCTAGTATTGTGAGGGGAACCATACTGAAGAAAAAGCTGACATGGAAGACTGGAAATTGGTAGGAAAATGAAGACAAAGCCCTAAGGATACAGTAAACCTAGAATCTTGTGATGCCTAAAGACAGCATTACCCCTGGACATTTTAGTTGCCTAGACCAATGAATTCTTTTCTAGTTGCAGACATTTGGGTTGAGTTTTCTGTCACTTGTGATTGAAAGCATCTGATACATTAGATGCTGGCCAGGTATAATGAAGAAGCCCAGTTGTTACAAGGTGATTCATAGTGGGCACTAAGCTCAGGGATAAGACCAAAGTCTTATAATGACTTGGGTGACCTGAGGTTAGAGAAGTTCTGATGTTGAATCCTAAGGTACTGGGCAAAAATTATTCAAATTTCTTTTGCTAAGGATTAGGATTGGTTGAATTTAATGTGAAAGTTGAGTGTGCAGATGGCAATAAATTCGATAGGAGGAAGATGGGCTAAGAAACGGGCTGGGCCTGAGTCCATTTACAGCACTCCTAATTTTGATTTATTCTTGGAATTGAGGACAAAGATTTTGAGAGGGATTTAAGCTCTAATTTTATAATGGAGGGCAAAGGAAGACATAAATATATTAGTCACTTAAATATTCTAAAATAAAACTTTTAATATACCTAGATAAATATCTATATATAGCCAATACACCAATAAGTGAGGCAAATCTCTGTAATCAATCCCTTTCTTTTAATTGACATGAAGAGTGCACATGAGACTAATATGTTGACATTTATAATTAGAAGCTGAATTTCCTTGTTATCCTTTTTCAGAAAGACTCTACCTATCTTATTAATTATAGTCCCAGTATTTATTACAGTTACTGTCTGGCAAATTGAATAGAAAACTTGGTTGTCTTCCTATTGGTTCTCTCCAAAGCTGACCTTGAGATAAGGGTTGAGGAGGCTTATTTGGGATGTGAACTCAGGAGCCAAGCAAGGAAGTAGAGAAATGAAACAGGGGAAGAAGGGGAATTAATAATGTCAATTAGCCATGTTAATAAGCCAGCCACCATTGTAGGCAAAAGGGGTTCAGTCCCACAGGGGACATCTGAGAAACCGTGTGGATCATGCCTCAGATTTGTCCCCCCTTGTACACTGGGAAAGCTAGGACTTTCCCTTCCATGTCCTATCTCCACTTGGTGAGGGCTGACTCCATCCGTAGAGGTTAACTCACCAACACTCCTTTGTGTCCTGTCTGTCTGTGGTGGCGCAAGCTACCACAATGTGGAGAAAGCCATCAGGCAGAGGAACGGGGAGAGCCAGGAACTTGAGATAGGGAGATGCCAGTGTGCCAGAAACCATTTATCACAGCAAAGGGTGAACTTAAGAGTCAGACCAAGAGATAGGGGGTGGACACCAACAGCATCTGCCACACCAGTAACCAGGACATCTGTTTTCATCTGGCTAGTAGCTGTCACCCACTTCTTCATGTCATGGCATCTCCTGATACTGGTGAACTGGTACCCCTCTATTCCATGCACTTCTCGTGTCTAACAATCAAGAACTGTGGATTCCATCTTACTGCCCTAGAATTTTGTATGTGGATACTGAGAGGACGAGCTTCCCCTCTGAGCTCACTAACTTAAACAATTTATACCTGGAGTCGTCTGCAGCCATGCTTCTCCTTCCCCTGCTGCAAGGAGGATGCCATCGATAGTGGGAGAGAATAGAACTAAGATTTACTGAGAGAAGCAAAGCCAAAGAATGGAGAGAACCACATAGACAAGGTTGATTTCCTAAGGGAAGTCATTTCTTAAGGAAGATCTACTCCTGTCAGGAAAGTAGCCCTGACTTACCCAGTCTCATGGAAATCAGTTTTCTACTCTACTCCACCCCCCGACCCCCATTTTTTCTTTGTATATTCTAGATTGAATTAACTTTTTCTGACTAACAACCAAAATAATATTACCCAATATACTTGCTTAAAAAAACAACAACACATGGTTGGTTGAAATAGAGCAACCATCAGTTTCTAGGAGGCAGAGAGTCCTAAAATGAACAACACGTACCTCATCTACACTAATGGAAAAGTAATAGCTGGGAAGAAAATACTTATCTATACTCTAGAAATAGAGGAAAAAGGACACCAATCTTGTGTGGTGTGCAGAAGAGCTGATCTCTTTACAAGATCAATCCTGAGTCTAGTACATACAAAAGTGAGGTTTATATACAAGTTTTTTTTTAAGGACACCAAAGCACTCAGGGATCATGGGAGGAGACGTCCTTCAAGGAAAATTTTGTATCAATGATGTGTTCCTGCCCTTTCTAAGTTCTAAAGATTTTTTAAAGTTGTTTTACTATGTATTTATTACCTTAATTATAAATTAGTACTTCACAATGACATCTTAAAAGAAACACCCTTACTTTTGCCTCTTGTTTTTATTCAACCATTATAAATATGTATAAGAAGTACACAGCTTGACAACGTTGTTACCTACCTTATAAGGCTTTTTAAATTATTATTTTTCTTTGTTAAAGAGAAAATTCCTATACCTCTCTTCTATAAAACCCTGCTGCTTGATTTTCTATGTGACACTTTTGTGACATTTATTCAAATTCAAAAAACAGCTTCAAGTTATTTGTATTTATATACAAAATCTAGGAAATTTCATGTAAAAAAAGTAAATCAGCTTTTGAGAAAGCATAGAAAATTGACTTATGCATGATCCTGATAAGAAATCATAGTGTTTAAGACAACTTAACAAACTTATAAGTAGCTTTTGTTGGCCAAGGATTGTGCTAGACCCCAAATAACAGGCCACATATCCAGGACTCATATAAAGCATAGCAGATGATTCTCGTTATTGGAGAAGTAATACCGAGAGATTACTGTGCGACTCAGCTGTCTTTCCTGCGATTGAATTCTGATGCAAATCTGGAACCATGGCCTTGATAACCTGATATTTCCATCTCATTGCTGGGGATATGTTGATCCTTGCCATAGTTAGATTGTGCCAAGTCAGGGATATGGGGGAAATGTCTACTCTGAACAAATGAATCCAGTGAGCTGGAGGAAGAGCACAAGTAATAAGAAAGAAAGGGAGGGTCATAGCAGACTGAGCACCAGGTCTGGAGGAGCTTAGGGCAGTAAACAGGAAATGAGTTCTGAGATGAGAACACGGAGTATTGAGAAGAAATTGGATCAAGAGAGTGAGTGTTAACTGTGTGAACAGTGAGAGGTTGAAGATCCCCTTTTCTGGGATGCCAGCAGGAGTGAATCTGATAGCTCAAAGGAGCCATTCAGAACAAGACATTATCCACAAATCAAATAACTGAAAATAAAAACAATGGAAGCAAACTTTCAGTTTACTTACAACATGCCAAATAACTTGCTAGCTTAACTTGTTTTTCCTCAAAATGGTTGTACCAATTTACATTCCTATCTGCAGTGCATGCGAGTTTTAGTTGCTCCACATCCTCACCAACAGTTGGTATCATCAATCTTTTTTATTTTAGGATCGTCAATATTAACAAAGAAGATCTCGTGTATCTCGTGAGGAGCAGGGTGGAGAGGCAATTTTCTATAATCTGAGAGAATCATACTAGATAGATAAGAATAGAAACTGACATTTAGAATAGCCATGTAGGAAAATTACTTAATTGCTTTGTGTTACATAATCCTCATTTACACAATCAGGATAACACTTCATAAGGTTGTTGGGAGGAGTTAAATATTTTAAAAGACATGCACTGCACATTGTGTTTTCAGTGTTAACTGTTGTTATTATGTCTTCACCACAGAGTCAATCAAACAGTGAGCAAACATTTCTGGGTACATTTTTCCATGGGTTATGTGAGACCTCCCCAAACACTGCTGCACGCTAAAGCTTAGCCAGTCACTCACTCATTCATCAGGCAGGGAGGCTACAACAGGCGTTTTTAAAGTCATTATTTGACAATGCCAGGCAAAAAAATTCAGGAGAAAAAGAAAATGGCTGAATAGGAGGCAAAGGAAACTGAGGCTAGGTTATCTTCTGTGTAATTTCCATTATTATAAACATCTTCACAAAAATTATAAACAGCCCAAAATATTCATTTTCTCTCAAATTCGAACCATTGGTTTAAGAAATAGTTGCCTTAAACTTTAAAGTCTATGAAATAAAATGGAGAAAATAACATTTAAAAAATCACTTACATAGGTTAATTTCTACCAATTTATACAGTTTCAGAAATGGCAGATGCTGTTGGGGGTGGTCAATGTAGGATAAAATTCTAGCCTTATGAAAACAAAGTATTTTTATGTCAAATCAATGTATTAAAAAATATAACCTGAAATATGAATATTTATAGTGAGAAGCAACAAGAAGATCCACACCAAGTATGCCATTATACTAATTATACTGTAAAGCCAAAAATAGCATATTTTACCATGCAGGAGCAAACAGATCAAGTTTTACTCTTGAGGCAAGGTTGTGAATAAGTCAACAATTTTTATTTGCTACCTACATAATAACCAAAACAAAGTGCCTTTAGATATGCAAGAGTCAAATATGTATTGTCACATTTTTCACTCTGATTATTTATATATTACTTTATAAATAATATGAACTATATATAATATTGTAACAAAGGTAGACATAACTTGAAACCCTACCACCATTAACGTTTTGAAGTCCATATTTGAATGTTTAATAAACCCTAAATTTAACGTCTCTCATTAGCGTTCCCATTGGCTTACTGGGCTACTCAGTTATATTCAACTGGTAGAGCAGTAAATAAGATGGAATGACAGAGCTGGTCCCATTCTCATGGACTTTCCTGGGTTGCACATTAGAATCTCCTAGGGAGCTTTCAAAATCTTCACACTCCTGGGTTTTAGCCCCCAGAGAATCTGATTTAATTGGTTTATAGCCACAGTTTTCAAAGGGAAATTGGGGCAGCTTAGTTCCCTGGGGGCAAAATGTCTGGACACATTTCTGATTGTCACAGCTGGGGAAGAAGGATACTTCTGGCATCTGGTGGATAGAGGCCAGGGACGCTGCTAACCGATGCATGACACAGACCTCACAACAAAGAATCATCCAGGGCATAATGGCACTAGCGCTGAGGCTGAGAAGCCTGCCCTCAGTTACAAGTCACTGTTCTAGAATCTCCCTGAAAGGGTGTCATGGTGGATAAGGGAATCCGTGGTAGGCTGTGTGATTTGGGAAGAGCTCCCCATGTGATTCTCCATACTTTACACCAGGCAGGTCAAAGTTCATGTTTTAAATATTTAAATCTCCCAATGATGTATGATATACTTGAAAGCTAAAAAGATAAACAATGTATGTTGTTTGGTCTTAGGAGAGTTATAATCTAGAAGAAAAAAATATGTAAACTATTTTATAAGAGACTAATGACTGGATTGCAGAAAACTTCTATTCTTTTTGCCTACCTGTATCTTCTAAAATTTGCAATAAACTTGTATTAAAGAGGTAAGTAATAAAAGCTAAAATAATATAAATAAATAAGTATAAAATATAAAAAAATTCATTATTGAAGAAATAAGTTACTATTTAAAAATAAAAAATTTAGGTTACAATGGGTACTGTTATTTTTGAATGACTGCTAATTGAATAAATCAGTTCTTGTAAAAAGGCTTATTTGAAATGCACTGACTCCACTGCTGAGGTGGTTGAGGACAGAATGAACAACTATCTTATATACTATATATATACACTTTTTTTTTTGAATCTGTCGTCAAGGGTTGATTTTATAAGTCTGAACTTGCCGTAAGTGTGTGAAGTTAACACACACTCCCTCTTGATAATATATTTTGTTTTGGGCTTTCAGGAGATATCTGGAGACTGAGTTTGGTTTTCCCCCCTACATGCCTGTGTGGGGGTGGGGGGAGAACAGATCTGAAGAGAGTAAGGGATATCTAGTAAGAGGTATGTGGAAGAGGAAGCCTTTGAGGTGTCAGGTATTGGAGATGGATGAAATCAGAATTTTTAAAACTAGCATTTCTGAGCTGAAGTCTCATCTGGGTGAAAAACATACTAATGTGACCGAAATTTAAAAGAAAACAAAACCCACCACTCCACTTGTTTTGAAAGATGGGAATCTCTGTGTTAGTTGAGCTGCTTTACAGAGTTCTTTTAAGCTGACTTGAAAAGCAAACAAACAAGTAAATAAGAAAAAGAAAGGAAGGAAAGGAAGGAAGGATGGAAGGAAGGAAGAAAGAAAAAGAAAAAGGAAGAAAGAAAAAAGGAAGAAAGAAAAAAGACAGACAGTTCTTGCAGATAAAGCTGAGAATTTAAACACCCAGAAAAGCTGCTTGCTATTTCAAAATCGGTATTTGATCATTGTATCAGTGGACATTTAGACAAGGGCAGACACTATATGGTGTTTTGTGTTTCCTGCTTCTGTGCATTTGCTTATTTCTTTTAAGGCTGGGTTCAACTGACATATTATCCCAAGAAGTCTCTGATCCTGTCAGCACAGAGGAATCTGACAATCTTAAGACACACAGAATAGTCCCTGTTATATTATTTATTAACAGTCAAATTCTCCTTAATTGGCTGCAAACTCAGAGGCAGGATTTGTCTGGTTCACATCTCCCTACCAGGCCAAACATGACGCCTTGGATCATAGATCCTCAAAAAAGGTTTGTTGAATGGGACAACTTTGTTTTCTTTCCCTAACCCTATAATGAGAGATATTATGATGCAATCCTTTTTCTTTCTGGCTCTGATTTTAAGAAGCAACCACAACAAATTTTTCTTTAAACCGCACCATTTAGATGCAGCAGTTCTAGACTGCAGCTTCTGAAACCGAAGCAGGAAGGGACATTATGTATTGCTGTTAGAAATCCACAAATGCTTCGGTTTCAAATACTTTCCATTGCTTTTTTTTTCCTTTTCATCAAATGAAATCTTTCCATGTTTTAGCTTTCAAAGAGATTAAGCACATTCAATCTAATTATGCAACCCACTGACAAAAGCAATCTAAATATGAAACACTCTGCTGGTTGTATTTCACAGTTGCCATTGGAAACAGACAAGTTTGGAAAACTGCAAAGTCAAGTCTAAGCCTTGGCATTATCGTGCCTCTGAGAGAAGGCATTACCTGGCTCTGCTCCTCCTTCCTTCAGTCTTTGCATGAGTGCTGCGTGTATCCAGTTGGGCTCTGCAAATAACCGAAAACAGCTGCATCAAGATGGGACTACTATATACATATAAAAAAATGGAGAAAAGCTCTAAAAGTTAAACAAACAAACAAACAATAAACAAATAATGCCCAACTTGCCAGGGAGTCTGAGACTTGATACATTCTGAAGATAGATAAAATGCAATTTATCTGATGTTGGAGAATGTAACAGCTGCCCTGGCATGAAAAAAAATTTCCTAATTCCATACATACTTGGTAGCTCCTCAGGCTCACAATTCAACCTTATGTATCATAATTGTTAGCTGTCAATTTTTTTTTACATTTTTTTATTGAGTAATAGTTATTTTACAATGTTGTGTCAAATTCTAGTGCAGAGCACAATTTTTCAGTCG
This sequence comes from Camelus ferus, assembly GCF_009834535.1. Taxonomy (NCBI): domain Eukaryota; kingdom Metazoa; phylum Chordata; class Mammalia; order Artiodactyla; family Camelidae; genus Camelus; species Camelus ferus. The sequence continues at coordinate 93,995,221 of NC_045696.1, forward strand.
TACATGAACATATGTATATTCATTGTCACATTTTTTTTCGCAATGAGCTACCACAAGATCTTGTATATTTTTCCCTGTGCTATACAGTATAATCTTGTTTATCTATTCTGCATTTTAAAATCCCAGTCTGTCCCTTCCCACCCTCCGCCCCCTTGGCAACCACAAGTTTATATTCTATGTCTATGAGTCTGTTTCTGTTTTGTGTTTCTGTTTTGTTTTTCTGTTTTGTTTTGTTTTGTTTTTAGATTCCTCATATAAGTGATCTCATACGGTATTTTTCTTTCTCTTTCTGGCTTACTTAACTTTGAATGACATTCTCCAGGGATATCCATGTTGCTGCAAATGGCGTTATGTTGTTGGTTTTTGTGGCTGAATAGTATTCTGTCGTATAAATATACCACATCTTCTGTACTCAGTCATCTGTTGATGGACATTTAGGCTGTTTCCATGTCTTGCCTATTGTAAACAGTGCTGCTATGAACACTGGGGTGCAGATGTCATTTTAAAGTAGGGTTCCTTCTGGATATATGCCCAGGAGTGGGATTCCTGGGTCATATGGTAGGTCTATTCCTAGTCTTTTGAGGAATCTCCATACTGTTTTCCACAATGGCTTTCTTTGCTTCCCTCTCCCACTCTTAATGATTTAGATGTCTTCTTTTACAATTTTGTGTTTATTCTATTTGGAATTCATGGTAGTTATCACCTTTCCAGTTATGAGTTTCTCATTTTTGTAGCATCCTGCTTCTTTTCTATTTAGAGTAGACCTGTGAATATTTCTTTTAGCATAGGTTTAGTGTTGCTAAACTCTTTTAATTTTTGCTTGTCTGTGAAGTTCTTTCTCTCTCTTTCTATCCTAAAGGATAGTTTTGCTGGATAGAGTATCCTAGGCTGCATCTTTTTTTCATTCAGGACTTTGAATATATCTTGCCACTCCCTTCTGGCCTGTAGTGTTTGCGTAGAGAAATCAGCTGAGGGCCTTAAGGGGGTTCCCTTGTAACTCACTCTTTGTTTTTCTCTTGCTGCCTTTAGGATTATTTCTTTATCCTTGACTTTTGCCATCTTGATTATGATATGTCTTGGTACGGGTCTGTTTGGGTTCTTCCTGTTTGGGACCCTCTGAGCCTCCTGTACTTGGATATCTGATTCCTTTAGGTTTGGGAAGTTTTCAGTCATGATTTCTTCAAATACCTTTTCAATCCCCTTTGTTCTTTCTTCCCCTTCTGGAACCCTTACTATGCGTAGATTGGAACGCTTTATATTATCTCATAGGTCCCTTATGTTGTTTTCATTGTTTTTTATTTGTTTTTCTCTCAGCTGTTCTGATTGGGTGCTTTCTGTTGTCCTGTCTTCTAGGTCACTTATTCGTTCCTCTGCATTATCTAGCCTGCTTTGTACAGCCTTTAGGTCAGCTCTCATCTCAGCAAATGAGTTTACTAATTCTACTTGGTTCTTTATAGCTTCTATGTCATGTTTGACATTTTTTATATCTCTAAACACTATTTCTTTTAGTTCCTTCAGTACTTTGATCACTCCTTTTTTGAAATCTTGATCTAGTAGGCCATCAATGTCAATTTCCTTGATCGTGCTTTCAGGGGATTTCTCTTGATCTTTTAATTGGGAGTGGTTCCTCTGCTTCTTCATATTGCTCTTATCTCTCTGGCACTGTGGCTTAAGGAGTATCAGTTATCTAGTTCTCCTGGAGACGCTGTGCTCTTAATGATTTTATCGAGAGGTCGTTGTGTCTTCTCCCTGTTCCACGATCTCAGCTTGCTGTTTCCAGAGGCCCGCTGTTGGCACTCTCTTCTGTGATGCTCCCAGTGGTTGTCGGCTAGCAGCTCGTGCCCCCTCCTAACACTGGGTCAGGAGCTGAGCTCTTTCCTGGTGGGCAGGTGGGTCACTCCCCTCCTCCCGATGCCACAGTCAGATGCTGTGCTCTGGGGGAGGCAGGTGGGTGGATCGCACCCCCTCCCAGCACCGTGGTCAGGTGCTGTGTTCCTGCCAGGAAGGGGGGTGGCTGCCCACCCTCTCCTGGTGCTGGTGGCTCCGCTGCTCTGTGCAGCTACCCACTCCGCCTCAGGTCAGTGCTCCGTAGGCAGGCTCGGGGAAGACCACAGAACGGCCCCACCCCTGCTCTGTGCCAACTCTCAGCTCCTTGTTTGTCTTCGTGGTGCAAATTCTCTGGGGTGCCAGGGCAGAAAGATCCTATCTGCCTCGGGCTGTAAACAAGTCTCAGTCCTCCCTAGAGGTTGCAGAGCCCCTGGGTGCAGATTCAGGTCTCGGCCCCGTCCCAACCCAGATGCTGAGCACAGGAGGAGATGGCGGCTGTGGCTGCACCCCACCTCTCTTCTCGCAAGAAGTGCCAGTAATGGCAGCGCAGGTCTGAGGAGACAAAGGCTACAGCGCCCCCCACCCAAGGCACACCAGCCATGTTGCTTTTCTTTTTTCACAATTTATGGAGGACCAAGGTTGTTCTGTTCCTTATCCTCTCCCAGCCATGGTGCGCAGCCCCCTGCAGTCCCCTGGGGCTGCCTCAGTCCAGCCGCCCCAGTCCTCCGCCTGGCTTGGGTGGCCTGTCCCGGCCCCAGCTGCTGGCTCGCGTCTCGGGCTGGGTGTCACAGGGACCCTTTGTGCCCGTTTAACTCAGTTCTGTTGGTCAAAGGGTGTTAGGGCAGATCTGAGCCATGGAGGCTCCCCTTCCATCCCACTGGCCTCTCCGTTGGAGAGGGGAGACCCAGCTAATGAGCACCAGTCCTCCTTTGCCACTCCCTCCCCTTGGGATTGGTCCCAAAGTGTTTTGCTTTTTCTTCTTTCTTTTTTCCTTTTCTCCTACCAGATTTTTGGCATCTTTGTTTTTTGAAGAGGGCGATGTTCTGTTGGAGTTCGGCAGGTGCTCTGGTTGGCTGAGTAGGTCCATACATGTGAGTTTTGGTGTATTTGTGGGAGAGGGTGAGCTGTAAGTGTCCTTCTACTCTGCCATCTTGCTTCTCTCTCAGCTGTCGATTTTGTATTTCACCCTGGTAGTATGTTATATTCAGATACAGAAGAGATGTACTACTTCCAAAACAGATTTCTTAATTATTTTTATTTACTTTAGATTATCTAATGATAAACAGTACATTTTCTTCCTAAAAATAATTTTGCGTATTATTTTGAATTATAGGCTGGGTTTAGAGGACGGTTCCAAAACATTTTCAAAGTGGAAAAAAGAGGGCTGGCATCCATGTGGCAACGTTAAGATGCACAAAATTGTTTCCTTGAAATGAGAGCACTCAGCCATGTAAAGACGGCAGGTTTGACTAGTTCCTTTTTCCTTCAACTCTCCAGCCTCTCCTGGGTGTTATCTGATTGGAAAGTCTTTGCAAGTGACTGACAGGTATGGCAAACCCCTGCAGAACAGCTCTTTGTAACAGAAACTGAACTCCACGTTAACCTCTCTGTCAGCTCTGAGCACCCTAGCATTAATCTGAGCAGCTTGGCCTGTTTTCTTGAGCTCCTCCCCTCACAACAGGCATATACCAACATGTGCTGTCAACGAGGTGAGACTCTCCCTGGCCCTGAGTTCCTCTCAATTTCTTCTGGCCTGGGATGCTGAGGTCCCAGAATGCCTTGAGGCAGAGGACCCACCCAAGGGATGGCTTGAATAGACTTTCTAATTTACACAAATCTTGAAATCATTAAGAATTCTGTTTCTACATTCTATTTCATGTTTCAGTCTTGTACTATTAGCCTCCACCCAAGACCTCCCGGCTAGAATCTCAGTGCTTCCCAGCTGTAGGATTAGCATGACTTCTGTGCATTCATTTATTTACTCACTCATCCAGTTATATCTCCATGCTGTCATTGAACAAATATGTTTGTTGATCACTGCTGTAGACTGAACGTTTCTGGGGGTTATGGTGAAACCTAATCCCCAGTGTGGTGGTATTTGGAGGTGGGGCTTTTGGGAGGGCTCTGCCCTCATGAATGGGATTAGTGACCTTGTAAAAGAGACCCCAGAGAACTCCTCAGCATCTTCTACCATGTGAGGACACAGAGAGAAGACTGCAAGCTGTAAACCAAGTATATGGCTCTCAACAGACGCCAAATCTGCTGGCACCTTAATCTTGAATTTCTCAGGCTCTGGACTGTGAGAAATGAATGTTTATTGTTTATAAACCACCCAGTCTCTATGGTATTCTGTTAGAGCAGCCTGAACTAAGACAATCTTGTACCATATTCAGTACTGTGATATAGGGATAAACACACCACTAGGCACAGTACTGTGAATACAGTGATAAGCAAAAGCAGACACAGTCCTGTTCAAAGGTTCTTATAGTCCCCCGAGGGTAGGGGATAATCACCCCCACCTCCCAATAAATTTAAAATTAGAAATGAGGTATATTCTGGGAATCCAAGCTACCAGTGCCTATGAAAGAGCTTATCAAGTTGAAGCAGGGAGGGGTAGGCAGGAAAGCTTTCTTCCAGAAAAATTCCAGCCTGAGGTGGGTTGGAGTTATGCTGACAAAGGAGTTGGGGGTGGGGAGAGCACTTCACGCAAAGGGAGCCACTCACAAAGCTCCTCTGGTGGGAGGAGGCTCGGCACTTCCCAGGAATTGAAATAAGGGCAATTTGACAAGAAAGTGAGAAGAAATAGGGTGGGAGAGGATCTGGAGGAGGTCCTGTAGATCATGATAAAAATTCTGATTAATAGGCTAAGAGAAATGACTGAAGACTTTAAATCATGACACTGGAATGACCAGACTTATGCTTATTTTTAAAGATCACTTGGCTACTAAGCTGAAAACAAATAGAGTGGAGGCAGGAGTGAGATGGGTGATGATAGTTCTGGTGCACATGAAGAGCCCAAGATTGTGGTGGTGGTGGATATATAGTGGCGGAGCGATGTCAGAGATCTTCTAAGGCAAATTTATTGGCATCGTAATGTATTGCATACGGGTGTAAAAGAGAGGATTCTGGGATGGAACTTTCTGACGAGTTAAGTCACTCACAGAAAAGGGACACTGGAAGAGGGTCTCAATTAGAGGAGAAGATCATGAAGGCAGTTGTGGACATTTTGAGTTGAGCTATTTAACTGGAGCTGTCCATTTGGCATTTGGGCATTGGGATCTCGGGTTTAGAGTAGTGACCTGGGCTAGAATTATACATCTGTGGATCACTGGTGTGTATATAGGTGCTAATTGCATCTGTAAGTATGGACTAGCTCTCCTGAGGAGATGCTGTGGAGTGAGAACACAGGAAGACCTAAGACTTAGAACATTCCAACATTTAATGGTCAGACAGGGAAAGCAAAATTATCAAAGAGATTGCAAAAGGTTGTCAGGCAAATAAGAAAAAAACCAGGAGAGAAGAGTGTGCTGGAGGTTCTCCATTTATCTTTCCACCCTTCTTTGTGTTGTTCTGTGCCCTGGGGAGCTCATTTCTGAGCCATATCACCCAGGCTCCCTTCCCCTGGCTTGATGCTGTGCTCAGCCAATGAGAGAAGAAAGAGATCAGATATATTCCTCTCTCTCCTTCCTGTTATGCTGTGATTTTACAGTGGCTTCATTCTTCTAAGATTACTAGTTTTTATCTTAGAGTGAGTTGAAAAGTATGTTAAAGGCAAAAGAGAGAGAGAGAGAGAAATGCACTGATGCATTGATGAGTCTTAGGAGACATTCTGTGTGGCCTAAAGCAGAAGAATGTAGCCACTGTCAAATCACAGCACAGCAGACTGGGTTTGAGGCAAGCCTACATACAAAACGTCTATTGGGATTTGCCTGTACTCTTGTCTTTACCCTTTTCTGCATCTCTCATATTACTCTTCAGCTTTTTCCAATCTGTCAACTTACTAACATTTTGCATAAAGGAGAAGAGTCATAGGAATGTAGCTGGAGGTGAATATGGGCTCAAAGGAGTGTTCAACAACAAGAACAGCAGCAATCCTTAAGCAGGTCAAGAAATATATTCAAAGCTGCAGGGTCAGCCTTTGGGGGAGATGTGAATCAGGTTAGTTGCTATAGGTCTAGTGTCTGGTGAGCAATGGGAGAGCCTTGCACACATACCTGAACAACCTGAAATGTGTTGCTGTTCTCTTCATTACCACAACGGCCCAATGTGTATGATCAGGTCCTTGCTTGCTTACCTTGTTTGCCTCTTGGGGTAATAGTGTCTTGATCAAAATAAAGAAGTACGCCCATTTAGTCCTAATAACCCTAATGGCTGGAATATTCTTAACTTGAAAAGTTTTAGCAGCAAAAAGAGAAATTAATTCAAAATGGCTAAGCCTATATTTTGGAAGGAGAACTACATAAATTGTTCTGTAGAGTTAATTAAGCATGAATAATTAATTAATCTTGAAATTTATATTCATAGCTTCCTTTTTAAGCCATTGCTAAAACTTTAGCCAAGTGAAGTAATACATTTATCTCTGATCTTGTTTTCTTTTGGGTTCTCTGTGTTGTTCTGACACATGCCCCCTGTCTTGTGCCTATCTGTGCAATGAAAGTGATATTCTTGAGTCTGTGCCTGAATTACCAATTATGGAGGGTTTAAAAAAATTATTATTGTTCTGAGTTACTTTAAGTATGGAAACACTTTAACTATCTTTAAAGGAAGTGGCTTCTATCCAGGGCTTTCTACTAAATGCCTTCTGCTAATTCTGATTATTTTCTGGGAAATGGCTTTCCTTTTCATGTGGTAGAATGTGACTTTTGGACTTTTAAAATACTCTCTACTGCCTCTGTATTCTACCTGCATGTTGCAATGTTATTTTGTGGTGGGAAAATAATTTGCAGTTTGTTTGAACTGAAAAAGATACCCCATTGGGCAAGAACAATAATGCCATGGTAATTCCTGTCTAAGTCTGTTAAACATCCTTCCTGGATGTCAGAAGGTCAGGAGTTTAACTATTTTAGAGCCAATATCACGTAGGTTATTTAGATACTAAAATTTAGATATATACAAAGGAGTTTTAACAAGTAAGGGAACAAAAAGGGATTAAAACTAAATTAGATTTCAAATTTGAAATATTCCAATTCCAAATTCTTTAGTTCCCTAGGTATTTTATAATTGGGGGATAAAATAGTCGTCATTAATCTTATGCTGTCAGGGCTTCTTAAGATGGTGAAAGCCAGTGGGCTCATGGCCACTTATACAGAGTGGGAACAAAACAGTCTGTGGATTCGAATCAGAAATTGCCCTCCTGGCTTAGCACTTCTATTCTTGCTCATCCATGGCCTGAACTCCAGACTCCATTCAGGTGTCTGCTTCCTGACTGCTCTGCATTAGTTGAAACTCCCTAGATTCTTCTACCTGTCTACTCAAAACTCTGTCATGTCCCCTCTAATTTGTCACAGTTCCCCATCTGGGTCCTCTGAAACCAATCCCAACCCTTGCCACATTCTGTATGGCACTAAGGAGACCATATGACATCACGGAAAGGCACTGAGTTTGGGATGTATGGCACAGGGTGCACTGGCACACTAAAACAGATGAATAAGTATTATTATTATCATTAATAGGTGACATATATCTCTACTATCCTCACTTATGAACGTAATCCCTATAAGCATAAAGCTCATAGGCAAATTAGCATATGCCATTATCTGAAGACGTTCAGCCAAGATTAAAAGATATCAAGTCGAAGACTCAAGATATACTTTCTTTCAATTCATGAAGATGGCCTCATTCTAAGCATCATGGGTTACAAACATATGTCTGTTCTTAACATTAAGAAGGAAGAAAGTAGATTTTCTTTGAACAGTGTCATAATTGAGCAAATAAAATTTTTTCAGTCATTTAAAGATTTTGACAAATTGTGGATTTTTTTTCTTTCAAGTCATTTGGGTAATGGGAATGGATTGCAATATAATTATGAATTTAACCTGCAAAATCTTGAAGTTGACCTTTTTTATAGTTTAAATGAGATTTTTTCATTAGGTTATGGTTAAGTAACAAAATGTAGAAAGTATTAGTATTTGACCAATTTTAATCAACTGAATTTTCTCAAAACTTTTGTTGTTTAATGGCTTTATATATTTGGAGGCCTTTCCAAGGTGCATACAAGTTAGAATTATTACCTCTTCTTGGTTAATTGGCACTTTAAAAATTATCAGTCTCCTGTAAAGAAAAAGCAGCCTCAAATACTAGATTCACCTCTCTGGGCTTTCTTCCAATCACGGATCTTAGCCTTTCAATTTCTCTCTGTCTCATTAGTTATTTGATGTCTCAAAAATATATTTTATATTTAATTTATCTTTTCTAACTGTTCTCAGCAGGTAGATTTGTACAAAATAACTTGGTTAGTTATTGCTTGATGAGGGAATTAAAAAACGTATTTTATAAAATGGCTCAGACACTGAATCTACAATAAACACACCCATCATTCCAAAATAAATACTGTAATTTGAGAGGAATATTTAACATGAATTATTTGGTTGTTTGTTTTTATTGAAGTAAGAGTGACTGGTTCAGCGCCAGCTGGATTTATTTTCCAAATACTTTTCCAAAGCAAAAAGCAGATGATGATGAATAAAGTAATTTAGAAGAAAAGAGTGATGAAAAGACAAATATTTTCAAATGTTAATGTATTTTCAGGGAGGGATTATGTAAAACTACTGAAATACTTTATATTGGTGTGACTGGTGAAATTTTAAAGTAAAAAAAGGAATATGCATTTAAAATTTTCATTTCTACTTAAATTTCTTCCACTACAAAAGTAAAATAAAAATTTTGTAAATATATATATATATTTATACAATGGAATATCACTCAGCCATAAAAAATAAAATAATGTCATTTGCAGCAACATGGATGGACATGGAGACTGTCATTCCAAGTGAAGTAAGTCAGCAAGAGAAAGAAAAATAGCAAATATCACTCATATGTGGAATCTAAAAAAAAAAAAAAAAAAAAAGTGAACTTATTTACAAAACAGAAACTCACAAACATAGAAAACAAACTTATGGCTACCAGAGGGGAAGAGGGTGGGAAGGGATAAATTGGGAGTTCGAGATTTGCAGATACTAACTATTATATATAAAATAGATAAACAACAAGTTTCTTCTGTATAGCACAGGGAACTATATTCAATATCTTGTAGTAACCTATAATGAAAAAGTATGAAAAAAATATATATGTATGACTGAAACATTATGCTGCACACCAGAAATTGACACAACATTGTAAACTGACTATACTTCACTTAAAGAATACAAGAATACTACATAGGTCAGGTTTTACACTTCTTATTTGATCATATTCAGAGGCAAATATCAAGTGTCCTGTTATTGGTGAAGCTAAGTTTGATGACCTGCTTAAGGTGATGTCTGCCAGATGTCTCCACTGTAAATACATATTCTTCTTTCTGTAGTTAGTAACAAATTTGTGGGAGTGGTAAGAGATTTATGAATATAGTATTCTCCAACAGGATTATAAGCAATGGTTTTAAGGACAATTGATGACCCTTCTTGAATGAATTTATAAATTGTGGGTTATAAAATGGTAATTTTCTAATTTTATCATTCTTTCTCTCATATTTGTTAGAGAAGATTCTTTTTTGAGAATCACAGGAGGCTCTTCCTCCTCTACCAATCCTTGTGAGCAGTGTTGTGCTCAGCATCTGGCTCCAAGTGACTCTGGTGTGCATCCTCAGCCCTGTATTCCACACAGAATAGCCCTTCAGAAGTTCAGTTATCCCTTCAACAATAATCCCTTCAATCTTTCTTTTTGATTAAGTTGATCAGCTTTTAATACTTGCAATCCAAAAGGTCTTTATTAATAAAATTTGCAAAATTGTTTTCTGAAAGTTGGCACCAATTTACAAAACCACTAGCAGTATTTGAAGATACCAGTTTCTCTGGACGAAACTGCATTTTTCTCTGTCAAATACTAAACTAGACTTAAAGTAATTATATTCAATCTATAAAAAGATTTTGACCCACTGGAAGTGCAAGCCTAAATTGTAAAAAGATTAAATTGTTGTTCCTGTTTCTATTTAAACCTTTGATCAATGTCTTCATTCTTAGAACAAGAGATAAAATCTACTTGGACAATTCCACAAATATTCACTGAGAATGTAGTTAAGGATTGGAGCCTTATAGTAAATAAGAAAGAAAGACATGGTTGTATCTTTGTAGCTTCCAATTCAGTAGAGGAGCCAACCAAACATGCAACTATATTACAAAGAACTTGAAGTTCAATGAATCTCAGTTACTTTAATGTTTTTTTGATTATACTAGAAGCTCCCAGCAGAAAGTTTTTACACAACTGTGTCATGACTACCATCTGGCTGGCAACAATTGTAAGATGTTATCAACTATGTGATACCTCCTCATTTCAGAAATATAAAGATATTTTAAAATGTGCATCTTGGAGTTCATGGAAAGTAGCAGCAAGCACTTTTACAAAGAAGCTGGGAAAGACACAGGAACGGTCATGGATGTGGACTTCCGAGGTGGAAGCAATCTTTCTGAAGGAAGTAAGGCCTGGTCTGAGAAGTGAATGATGAGCAGCAGGTTGTGAAGAGGGCAGGAAGGAGGGTTCTAGGCAGAAGTCACTTTCCATGACATTCCCTTCATCTTTGAATTTGGGTGTTTTGGGATTAGTTAGAATATACATGTGTATTTGAGTACTTTATTTTGTTTTAGCAGCCAGTTTTTTAAAAAGGAAATTCTATCTGAAAGCCTAATATAAAACACACATAAAGGAGTGGTAGCTTTCATCAAGGGAGCGCGGGTTGGGCCGTGCTCTATCTATTTCCCTCCACTCCTCCCCTTGAAGGGCTCCCAGGGCCATGGTTGAAAGTCACTGGACTAGATCCCAAGATCCTTTCTACTTTTAATGATCTGTAATTTAATGTAACAAGCTCATTAGGACACTATCTGAAGCTCAATTCAGCTTCAGAAGTTTACACAACAGGTAAGTGACAAAGATGGGTTTTGATACCAGATAACCTGATTGCAACACTCACATTCTTAACCTCATATTATAGTGGCTCCAATAGTGTTATTGTTATTTTTTCTTTTTGTAAAATTGGGATAACAGTATGTATTCTAAGATCACTGAGGAACAAACAAGCTTCATCTATTTGTGCATAAGTGGTGTTTGGGAGTGCCCATGCGGACTTTATTTCCTTATCTATCACTGCATAACAAGGCACTCTAAAATTCTATGGCTTTAAACAACACTAATTTTATATATGACATGACTTTGAGAATTTAGGCAAGCTTTGGCTCCACATGGTGCAGACTAAGGTTACTCAGTATCACGCAGACAGCGCCTGGTCTGGCCTATGGGCTTTACTAACGTACCTGGGGCTTAACAGGTAGGGCTGGAAGGCTGCACTCAGTCGGGTCCTTCTCAGTGTGGCTTCAGGCCTTTCCACTCTTTTACCTAGTGTCTCCTAAGACACTAGGTACCAAGAGTGAATCTTCTAAGAAAGAAGAAGTAGAAGCTTTCAGTCTCTTAAGGCCTGGGCCCAGAGATGAACAGAGCATCACTCCTGCCATAGGCTGTTTGTCTAAGCAGTCGTAGAACCTACCCACGCTCAAGGGATAGGGACAGAGGTCCAGTCTTCCGACGAGAGGAGTATCAGAGAATGTGAAGCTGTCTTTAATCTGCTGCAGACTCAGCTGAGGAAGAGGTCTGTCAGAGCACGGGCAGGAGTCACAGACAGACTGCAGTCTGGATTTATATTTCCCACTTTGCTTTCAGGGCTGTGGAAATTACAGTATGCTAGAGGATTTATGAGGCAATTCACTCAGTCAACCAAGTGTGGAGACGGTTCTTTATCTTAGGGAGGGAAAGGCTGAATATAGGAGCTGCTAGGGCCTGTTTAAGGAAATCACTAGTCTCAGGAAAAGTGGGAGCCCAGATGGAATAAAATAACTGTGGCAAGGGCAGAAGAAGATAGATATTGTTTTAGATGGAAAAGGCTTAAGGTTAAGTGCTCTTTTACTGTGGCTCAAGGAGTTACCTAGTTGTCAAGAATGGAGCTTTTGTGATGGAGGAAATGTGTATTCCAGTGTCTTCTTTAAGAGATGAGACTGTGGTAACCTCAGAAAAGATGATGAGTTATGTAACTGCTCATGATTAACCTGAGAAGAAAGGAGGTGGTAGGAAGACTGGGCCTAGCTTTCGGAATGTAAAGTGGAAGGTCAAATGGAACAACCGTGATGGGAACAGCTACCAAATGAATAGAAAGAAGCTACCTGAGGCTTGAAAGGAAGGGGGAAGACAGTAGATTTCACTTCAGGAATTAATACAGGTCAGTTGTAGATTTTGGAAGGGGTGTGGGGGAAAGCAAAGGTGGAACTGAGTGTGAGATGTAGCAAGAAAATAAGAAGGGAGCTCTTCCAGACAAAAGGCAGCAGTATGAACGTGGATTTGTGAATAGAGAAAGGAAGAGGGAAAGAAGTATAGAAGAACTAATGGATAGAAAGACCAACCCAAATGAGGCCAACAGGCCTATGACAGACAGAACACAGACCGTAGAAGCAGGAACACAGCTGGAGGAAGTGCTAGAATCTGACAGAAGCTGAGGTTAGAGGGGTGAGAGAGAGGACTGCAATGACTACATAACAATGCCATTATTATTATTTTTATTTGTATTGTTGTTATTGTTATTTCTTTGTAATTTCCCAGAGCGATTTCAAAC